>NW_021703775.1:78649226-78821947 GCF_005190385.1 Monodon monoceros | reverse complement strand
TATATATATATATATATATATATATCCCCATATCTCCTCCCTCTTGCATCTCCCTCCCACCCTCCCTATCCCACCCCTATAGGTGGTCACAAAGCATGAGCTGATCTCCCTGTGCTATGTGGCTGCTTCCCACTAGCTATCTATTTTACATTTGGTAGTGTATAAAAGTCCATGCCACTCTCTCACTTCATCCCAGCTTACCCTTCCCCCTCCCCATGTCTTCAAGTCCATCTTCTACGTCTGCATCTTTATTCCTGTCCTGTCCCTAGGTTCTTCAGAACCACTTTTTTTTTCAGATTCCATATATACGTGTTAGCATACGGTATTTGTTTTTCTCTTTCTGACTTAACTTCACTCTGCATGACAGTCTCTAGGGCCATCCACCTCACTACAAACAACTCAATTTCGTTTCTTTTTATGGCTGAGTAACATTCCATTGTATATGTGTGTGCCACATCTTCTTTATCCGTTCATCTGTCCATGGACACTTAGGTTGCTTTCATGTCCTGGCTATTGTAAATAGAGCTGCAATGAACATTGTGGTACGTGACTCTCTTTGAATTATGGTTTTCTCAGGGTATATGCCCAGTGGTGGGATTGCTGGGTCACATGGTGGTAGTTCTATTTTTAGTTTTTTAAGGAACCTCCATACTGTTCTCCATAGTGGCTGTATCAATTTGCATTCCCACCAACAGTGCAAGACGGCTCCCTTTTCTCCATACCCTCTCCAGCATTTATTGTTTCTAGATTTTTTGATGATGGCCATTCTGACTGGTGTGAGGTGATACCTCATTGTGGTTCTGATTTGCATTTCTCTAATGATTAGTGATGTTGAGCATCCTTCCATGTGTTTGTTGACAATCTGTATATCTTCTTTGGAGAAATGTCAATTTAGGTCTTCTGCCCTTTGTCTCATATTCTCTGCTCATAATTGTATTAAAAACACAAAATAAATTAATAAGATAGTAAAGAAATACAATTTTATATTACAAATTTTCCAACTATTATAATTTAAAATGAGAACAACTTTCTCACCTATTGAGTTAATGGGAAAATCAAAATTGCATATATAGCCTATTTAATAATAATGTCTCACGTTCAAAGTCAACCTCAATTCTTAAACAATTTTTTAGGAACACATTAGGTGCATAATATCAGTTTATGAACAAATATGTTCATATTTTATTCTATAAAGGATTTCAGAAGACTAAATATGGGAAAGAAAATGTGACTTTTCCAGCCTATTTCTCTGCCTGATTCAGTTACAATAAGTTACCTTATCCCTCAGTAACTTTAGGTAATAATTAGAAGTGCTGGTAGAAGGTAATCTGAAACCATCCTCAATATAATAATTTTTTCCCTTTCAAAAGAGCTGTTTAAAAGATGACAAAATGTCATCTCTCCAAGGGGCCGCTTCCAACGGTCTGCTTGATAGTATGGTCTCAAATTGTCTTATCCGACACTTCTAGCCTTAGGATACCTGTTTCAACATAAGCCACCTAGTACCAAAAGAAGAACAAATCGCTAATACTAGAAAAGAAAATGAGTTTTATGGTGTGATGTCCTTTTAATGAGGAATGGGGGAGGAGTTTCTGTGAAGTATATTCTAAATATTAACTTTTTTTCCCCACACTGTGACCCCTGAAAGAGGACTAAGTTACTTTTTAAAATTGAATACACTTATAGAACTCAAAAACACCTAAGTTCACACTTGGAGTTTGAAGTAGAATTCAAGTTTAAAAAAGACAAAGGCCTATTTATCTTTTTATATAAAACTGCTCATCCTATGTTGTGGAGATGGAGTCACTGGTTGTGATACATGATTCTGCACATGGAAGGTTCTGCACAGCTATTTCTCTTTTTATTTATTTATTTATTTATTTATTTTTTGGCCATGTTGGGTCTTCGTTGCTGCATGCGGGCTTCCTCTAGTTGCAACAAGTGGGGGTTACTCTTCATTGTGGTGCACGGGCATCTCATTGTGGTGGTTTCTCTTGTTGCAGAGCACAAGCTCTAGGCACACGGGCTTCAGTAGTTGTGGCACGTGGGCTCAGTATCTGTGGTTCGCGGGCTCTAGAGTGCAGGCTCAGTATTTGTGGTGCACGGCCTTAGTTGCTCTGCAGCATGTGGGAACTTTTCGAACCAGGGCTCAAACCCATGTCCCCTGCATTGGCAGGCAGATTCTTAACCACTGCACCACCAGGGAAGTCCCAAGCACAGCTCTTTCTGACTACAATTATGCCCCTTCATTCCTGAAGGAGATGCTAACACAGTGTGTAAAACCAAATATATGTAACACTGTGATTTTTGGATAGGTTAGACTCTTTGTTCTGGTGAGCTAAGCTGGACCACAAAGAAGATGCAAAGGCTCATTTTGTTTCTTTGGCCAAGAGCAACAGTAGAAGTAGGTCCTCTTACCTCCTTTTCCTTTCCCTTTCGCTAATACTTATCCAATACAACTATGAATCTGAAACACCTGGAGAGCTTGCTAAAATGATGCATGCCTCAGCTCATCCCATCAGATTATGAGAAGAGGCCAAGAAGTCTGAATTTTAATAAGCACACTGGGAAAGAATAATTGTTATTATACTCAGAATAGCAGCCGCTGTTTGCTGAGCACTCACCTTATATGCATCATCTTATTTGTTAGAACACTGTCTTACAACCATCAACGCCACTTTACAGATGAACCAACTCGAGGCTTCATAGCTATGGAGCCAACTTAATAACTACCACATTCAATAAAACTGAGTAGTCATTGAAAAACACCACCTTAGGCAAGGGCACCTCCCAGAGGTAAGAGATCATTCCAAGATGCTCTTCTGCAATAAGGGATATAGAAAAGCGAAGCAAATGAAAATTCAAAGAGGCAAATAGAAGTGAGTGATAGAAAAGCTGGTTTCTCCTTTACTCATCACTTAGCTGCCTGATATTGATCCACTTTTATTGGTGCCTGAGTATTGCATTTGATATGGTTGATCCTCAACTGATTTGTTCAGTGTTTCCTTGTGCCAATTATTACTGATATAAGATTTTAAAGGAATACTTTGTTATAGATGAACCTACTCCAATATCTTCTTCATTTCACAGATATATAACTATAAACCAAGAGAAACCAAGTGACTTTTATCAGAATATGTAATTAGTCATTCACAGAATAGCAACAGAACTCTGGCTTCCTCACTCTTTGCATAGCACTCCTGCTTTCTCTCTAGTCCTTGGAATCAGCCCACCTCTGGATCCTTCTGTCACACTTTTAGAAGTTTTAAAAAATTCTAACTCAAACTTTATTGTATCTAGAGAAAGAGGGTAGCAGGCTTATTAGAGCAGGCTTATGGAAAAGGGAGGATAAATAATTTAGCAGATATACAGTTTTATATAATTTTCCTAAGGTTATAGAAATTGCTTCAGTACTTTGCTATAAGACAGAAACACTGGCTTCTAACTGCTGTGATTTGGAATACCTACATATTTTCAGTCTCCAAATATGTTTCTCATTTCGGTTTCAGATTTTAATTTTTAGAATCAATAGTACTGCTGGGGTTGTAAAAGTATTTTGCTCAGATGGTTTCTGAAAATTCTTTCCTTTAATGTTCAAATTAGTGAAAGTCAAAACTGTAGTAAAACTGAATATTCAGAGGACCTCTGAAAGAGTATAATTAGAGCTGACTTGAAAGAAAATCAGAGGAATTTACCTGGCAGAATTCAATTCATAATCCCACAAACCAAATTTATTCCATTTTTTACTTACGATTCACCTAGAAAAGATATATAACAGAGTGATTTTCCTCAAAAGCTCTCTCTATAATGAATGTGTCAATGTAAATGAGGTTCAGTTTCCATATTTTTCCACTTTCCTGTGACAGTCCTTACCATTCTTAATTCACAGGAGACATTTTGTTATACCTCCTGGACAAAAATATTACACAGAGATTTAGGACAATTCTGAGTACCTCTTTTAAGCTAAAATAATTCAAGGCCACTTTTCCTTTGTCATTGTAAGGTGTCTAACTGGATACAGAGAAAGAAAAGGAGATTTCAGGATATTTTCATTCTTTCTAGCCATCGTGTGTGTGACTGTGTGTGTATGTGTTTTCTACCTTCTTCTATCACCATCCTTACCAGATATATATTTTCCAATTAAGAAATCCTATTAAGCTAGAGTAATGAGAGGAAACTATTAAACTTGAAACAAATATTTAGCTTTCTCTGTGCATGTGTGAAGGAGTGGACAAAAGATAATTTTTAAGTATTTATTGTATGCCATGGACTCATGTGATTTTGTCTCATGTTTACCTACTCTTAATAATAGCACGGTTACATAGAATACATGACGTAATACCAAGAAACTGAAGTTCGAAGATAATGATATACCATAGTGTTGAGAACAGGTTGTGTAATTTACAGTCTTAACAAAAAACGAACCAAAACAAAAGAAAAGTAATAGTTATAAGGGTTGAAAAAGGAAGGCAATCTGTCAGTATTCCCAGAAAATACTTTTTTCAAATAACACCCCAAAGGACTCTATAAATAATTATGAAATTAATGAGAGAGTTGAACAAGTTTGTCTGATATATGATCATTACCAAGAAAAAGTAAACTGCATTTCTATTTACCAGCAATACTTATAAAATGTGATGTTTAAAAAGAATGTTATTTTCAACAACAAAATCCCCTTGAATAAAAATAATAATGAAATGCACAATACTTAGAGAGAAAATTATGCAATTGTATTTTATAGCCATTAAAGATAACCTGAATAAGTGGAGAATATATTAAGGTTATGAATAGCAGCATCCAGTATCATGAAAACGGTAAAACCCCAACAAAAGTTATAGAGATTAATTATAATTCCAATAAATTCAGAACAGACTTTCTTTGCATGAATATGACTGGAAATTAACAAGCCAAATATTTTTCCCATAATAGCAAAGAGTCAATATTTACAAATACTCTAATAAAGAAAACTCATGAGTCTTATGTACAGATATCAAAACTTATATACTAATTACTGTGATTTTATGCAATGATAGATAATTGAAGATGGTATAGGATGAAGGATATATTAATAAATCCATTTTAATTTTTGATAGATCTTTCATTAATAACAGTGGGAATAGAATGACCATTCAAAAGAGTAGAACAATTGGTCATATATACAGGAAAATTAAAATTAATATTAAAATTAATTCTTATCTCATTCCATTCATTAAATGGAATATATATGTGCCAGCACATTAATCTTCCTAGAACCTGGAGTAGCAGAAAGGCTACTGCCCATTCTAGAAGGAATGGACTAAGTGACTCAATTCATCTTGCTGTAAACATTTACCCTTTGTTTCTGAACTCAAAAGCAAATTATTTGCATCTGTCTTAGCGTACTAGGAGTATTACATGTTTTACTGAATCTGTGAAATAATGCCATTTGCAGCAACATGGCTGGACCTAGAGATTATGATAATAAGTGAAGTAAGTCAGAAAGAGAAAGACAAATACCATATGACATCACTTACATGTGGGATATAAAATATGAAGCAAATGAACTTATTATGAAACAGAAACAGACTCACAGACATGGAAAACAAACTTATGGTTACGAAAGAGGAAAGAGGGTAGGGGAGGGATAAATTAGGAGTTTGGGGTTAACAGTTTATAAATTAGTTTGGGATACTAATTATTATATGTAAAATAGAGAAAAAACAAGGTCCTACTGTATAGTAATATATTCAATATCCTGCAATAAACCGTAATGAAAAAGAATATGAAAAAGAATATGTATATATGTACAACTGAATCATTTTGCTGTACCCCAGAAACACAATATTGTAAATCAACTATACTTCAGTCAAAAAAGAATATATATTTGTAGCAGGAGATCTTAACCTGGAGTCCATGGATGGGCTTCAGATCACCCTTAAACACCCTGAAATTCTGTGCAAATGTTCATTTGAATTTGGTGAGGGAGGTCAACATGTTTTATTAAATTCCCAAAGAGGTTCATGATACCATAAAGGGTAAACACTCTTGGCCACAGACAGAGATAGCATTGACATGAGAACATCAACAGCAATAACTTTCTAGTCCTTACCTTTCCCTCTAAAGCTAAGTCACTGAAATCACACTTAAGATTTTCTTTCTTCTCCTGGCGTCTTTTTGTTCAATTTTGGACTTAGCATTATCTACCTTATAAGCTACATCAGAACCTCCTTTCGCCTTGTTGCTATAATTCTAGGCTAGTAGCTGCTTCAAACCCTACAGACTCCCACAATTTGCATTTCACCTTCCCTGAGTGTTTTGTGCCCATCTCTTCCACCCCAAAGGGCAACTTTACACTCAGACGTCCTTTGAAATAGATGGAAATGCATTGTGTAAGACGGGGCCATGTGGTTGAGATGCTGACATGTTTCTCTGCCTATGTCCAGCCCTAGTCAGAATTAGGAGACTCTGGACTCTGCATTTTTTAGTAAGTGATTATTGAATACCTAATTTTTGTTAGGCAAATTCATGTTATCTCATTTAATTCTTACAGAAGAGGTGAGAGTCACTTCTTGTAGATGAAGACTGAGAGTTAGGTCTTGCAGAAGACACCCAGGTACAGAGAAGCTTGCTTGGATCTATTTCAATTTAACACCATTCATTTATTAAAGCCAAGAGACTGCACTAGGAAACTAATAGCATTATTACAATAAATCCCTTAAATGACCCTTGAAATTGGAATTGCTGTTCTTATTACAAATGAGGAAAGAGATGACCAGAGAGAATAAATAACTTGATTAAGCCAAGCTAGGCAATGGCAGAGTGAGGATTCAAACCAAGTTCATTGTAATTCTAAAACTTTGCTCTTTCTCCTACAAATGAATCCAGGTCTCTTGACTATTTAATTAATTTTCTTTCCATTACTTATCATAGTTTTCCTTCACATTTAAACATCACTTAAACACTTTACATTTTAATATTATAAAGTCATACACATAGGTTCATTAAAACTTTACCATCTTTTAAATATAGGAACTGGGGTTAACATAGAGCCTAAAAGATGCAGAACTGATAACAGAAACCATATAACTTGACTTTCAGCCTGATACTCTTTCTGTAATATAGCAATGCTTTTCATCTAATGAGCAACTATCTCAAAATAAAATACACTTTGAAGAGTATTTTTATAATGCAGTCTGTGCAGTTTTTAACACCTACCTTTACTTTTTCCTAAGTAAAAACAATTGCCATGGTCTTTTTTTTTTTTTTTTTTCAGAGCACCTCTCAGCAAACTGTCTCCTCACAGATGTTAGCTGAAAAGAGTAAGAGTAAGCGAACAGCAAGAATCTGAGATTGGAAATATGCTCCCTCATTTATTTTCAGTGTATAGTTTTCTATTTAACAATAGACATTCTAGAAAGATTGTTACCAAATATTTGGAAAGATTTTCCAAACTTTCAGAGCAGGGGTTGTCTGAAGTTAGAATTGCATGCAAAATCACGAGTGCACTGTAATAAGGAATAGGCATCAAGTTTACAAGCTCATGGAAGGTGATGATGATTTCATTCATTGTCATTGTTCACTCATTCATGAAAGATTCTGCATTAGGATGTCATTGTTCATTCACTCATGAAAGAGTCTGTATTAGGATCTTTGTTCATTCACTCAGGAAAGATTTTGTATTAGGATCTGATTGCTGGTATAACAAATTGCCACAAACTTGGTGGCTTAAAACGCATGGATTTATTATCTTACAGTCTGCAGGTCAGAAGATGACACAAGTCTCACTGGGCTGAAGTCCTGGTGGGGCTGCATTCTCTTGTGGAGGTTCTAGGGGAGATTTTATTACTCTGTTGCCTCTAGTTTCCGGAGGCCACAGGCATTCCTTGGCTCACGTTCTCTTCCTGCATTTCAAAGCCAGCAATAGTGGATTGAGTTAATCTCACATCACACCTCTCTGAACCCCTCTTCTGCTTCCACTTCCACTTTTTAGGACCCTTGTGACTACTTGTGGGTAAACCAGAATAATCTCCATACATTAAGGTCAAGCTAATTTGCAAGTTTAATTTCATCTGACTTCTTCATTGTTTCTTTGCTATGTAACAAAACATATCGACAGGTTCTGGGGATAAGGAAGTGGACATTTCTGGGGACCATTATTCTGCCTCCCACAAGTGCAAGGCGTCATTTGCTATTCACATCCCACAGAAGTTCCCTCCGGTCAGTCAGTAATGCCTGCTGCATGGTAGCACTGTGAAGAGTTTTACTGAAAGAGAGGACTTGGAGCTCCTTTAATGTGAAGGAGGGTTAGCTTTTTAGGTATAAAGTTTTCCTTGTGCACTGAAGGTGTAAACGATGCCAGTTTCTTTCTCCATTCAGTGTTCTTCCCAATGCAACCTACTTTTACTCTAATCAACTTCTTTCAGTTTTCTGAACCAGCCACATAATCTCTTAATTATAACTTTAATTTTCACTCACCAAATACCCTGTGACAATTGCTTTTATCCTCATTCAACAGTTAATTGAGTACCCATTATGTGTCAGACACACAATGAAAATAAAAAAGATTCTATTCTCTACGTAGCTTACCTTCTGTTGTGATAGTAGGGGAGACAGACAAAAAAAATCAATATAATAAATAGTATATTATATAAGAAGGCACTGTATACTTAAGGCAAGGTATATATTTATAAAAATTAAAGCAGTCTATGGCAGATTCAGAGGTGGGTGTGTGGTGGGCTGCTGAAATTTTAAACAGAGAGATTGTAGAGCCTTTTCAAGAAGGTAATGTTTGAACAAAGTCTTGGCATCGAAGGAATTGTCCATGTGGATAGCTGGGAGGAGAGCCTTTTGTGACAAGAAAGAGACATCTGAAAATAACACAACCTTGGAGCATCACTTGACCAGCTTTTGATTGGGTTTCCAGTTCTACATTCAAATCATTAGGCCTTCTGTGGCTGACGAAGAATCTGGGATTCAGAGGGTGGACGGGATCTAGAGATCAACTCAAAGGAGAAAGGAGGATTCAGAGGTTTCAAGGAACCAGACAAGTAAGACCAGAGGGAGACAGAGTTACTGACTAAAGGAGGATCATGGAGAATCTCATCAAAGCAGCCTCAAACCAAGATTGGTTATGCCCAGATTATGGCTGGGAGTCTGGACAGGTTTCCAGAAACACCAGGAAGAACCCAGACATTTTGAAACCTCACCTCCTCTTCTTCACATTTTTCAGTGAAAACATATACCTACCATAACCCTGGTATCTTCTCATCTCTCATAAGCACTCTTTCTGATCTGTTTCAAATCTTCCCCTGTCAAAACTGAAGTGGTTTTTTTTCTGTGAAACTTAGTTCTGTTGACATCTCTCATCATCTTAGAAAACGTCAGTGGCCCCGGACTGCTCTCCATTTTAACATAAACTTAATATTGTATTCAACTGCCTCCACGATCTAGCACAAGCCAACAATTTCCATGTTATCTCCACCAATATTTCTAAGCTGTTGCTCCCCATTCTATCAGACTTTGGGTTTCCAAACTACACCACACTTTTCAATGATCTGTGGCTTTGCTCCTCCCATTTTTCCTATTGATTAAAGCACTTCGTTATTTCAAAGTTAAAATGTCTTCTGTCCAGTGGTCTCTTCTGGATAACACTTCTCATGTCTCAGACAAAATTATCTTCAACCTCACGATTTTTTAATCTCTATTATGACCACACTTTGCTATTATAAATTCCTTCAAAGCAGAGTCCATATTTCACCATTTTTATACCTTTCTAACATCTAGTACAGATATTAGAGAGTGAACAATGAGTTTTCTTTATGTAAAGAAAATTTGTTTAAGATAGACTTAAAGGAATGAAAGAATAAGTGCTGAAAAGAGGTAGAATATTGCTTTCATTCAAATATGAAATTGAGACTAATTAAAAAAATAATAAAGTTCTAATTATTATAACTTGACAAATTGTTCAGTCAAGTTTTAAACTGTTTTAATGTAAAATAATTTACATGTATTTTTCAAGAAAATTAATGACACTATATCATATACATTTATTGAACTTTATGTTTTTGTACATTCTTGTTTAAATAATCTCATATTAAAATAAATAAATAAATAAATAAGTAAGTAAGTAATCTGATATTTGTTTATATACTGCCATTTTATAAATTATTACTGAATTGTTGAAACTGTTTGAAGTATATAGCTATCTTTTACGTCCTGGGATCTTGTTTCTTATACATTAAAGAATATGTAGAAATTTTAAAACAACCACCTGATTTCCAGGTTTTATTTTCTTTGGATATATGTATAACCAGAAGTGGTATTGTTTGAATATGGTAGTTCTATTTATAAGTTTTTGAGAAATCTCCATACTGTTTTTCATAATGGCTGTATCAATTTACCTTTCCACCAAGGGGGCACACACAATAGCCAAGATGTAGAAATAACCTAAGGGTCTGTCAGTGGATGAATGGATAAAGAAAATGTGGTGTGTGCATACAATGAAATGTTATTCAGCCTTAAAAAAAAAAAGACAAAGAAGGAAATTCTGCCATTTGCAGCAACATGGATGAACCTGGAGGACATGACGCTAAGTGAAATAAGCCAGACACTGAAAGACAGATACTGCATGATCTCATTTATATGTGGAATCTAAAATCCTCAAACTCATAGAAGCAGAGAGTAGAATGGTGGTTGCCAGGGAGGAGGTATGAAGGAAATGAGGAAAAAATGGTCAAAGGATATGAAGTCTCAGTTATGCAAGATGAATGAGTTCTGGAGATCTAATGTACAGTGTAGTGATGACAGTTAACGTTTTCTATAATTAAGATTTGCAAAAAGCATAGTTCTTTAAGTCTTCCACACATACACGGTAACTACGTAGAGTGACAGTTAAGTTCTTTAGCTTAATTGTGGTGATGTTTTCACAATGTAAAAATATATCAAAACATCAAGTTGTACACCTTAAATATATACAGTTTATATGTCAGAGATATCTCTGTAAAGTTGTTTAAAAAGTACACATTATAAAATAGCATCTTTGTTTTTATACTAATAAAAGAAAGGTGATGAATGAAAACTACCAGTTATTAAGAACTTAACGAATTTCAGACAATATGCTCAATCCTTTATATTCAAACATCAGCAATCCTCCAATTTCTAAATTTGGCATTATTAATTTATTTCAAAGACTCAGAATTGAAGTTCAACAAATTACTATCACACTTAACATGACACAGATTTTAAAATAAGCTTCTGTTCAGTAAACTGATGCTTTTCTCACTTCTCTGTCATCAGAGCTTCCACTTTGGCAGGACACTGTGATGGCCAGATGCTCAGGATTTTCCATATTTCCTATCCTAGAAGAGTTTCCCATGATCGCTTTTCTAAGTATTTACAAGAACTTCCATGGACAGAGCTTGAATCAAGATCTAGTAAGAGTACGTTTGACTGAGTACTGACATTGGTAGTGGACCCGTTATTATTTTTTTCTAGATTAGATGCGAGACTGCTTTAAATCCCAAGGAGGTTATTGTTAATTATTTATTTACAATGAAATCTATAATAACATAACAGAATTCTATTAATAAGTAGTGTTCATTTAATAGATCGATTTATTTTTGGATTGAATTTACTTTAGATTTTTTGTTCATTCCATTGATAAATTATGTATAGAAGGTAGAGAGGGGACGTACTTAAACATTATGTATTCAAGGTCCTTGCTTGCAGATGAAAGCACAGAGACCTCAAAAAGGAGAAATGACCTGCCCAAGGTCAATGGACTGCCCTTCTATGGGCTGGGACAAGAACCATTTGTCTTCCATCCATGACTCATGGCTCATTCCTCCCCTCTAGTGCTGCCAGAAACCAGTGACTTATCTAAAACTAGTTTAAGCCCTAGCAGTGACAGTTAATTCTCTTAATCACTTAAGTAAGTATATTTGCAAATTCATGCTGGTTTACAAATCTTCTGCAAGCAGGGGTTCTCAAACAAGTTCTATGCCTGCATCCAGTTTTAGGGATTTGTGTTTCCTGCCTCCCTTTAAAGACAGAATAAGAAATTAGTTCCAACTTTAAGATATTTATAGTCAGTAACTTCACTCTTCTACACATTAATTACCAAGCCTATCTTCTCCTTGGTACCTTCTTTACTATGGCACACAGGCATACCTAGTTTTACTGAGCTTTCCAGATATTGCATTTTTTTACAAATTAAAGATTTGTGGCAACCCTGTGTCAAGCAAATCTATTGGTGACATTTTTCAAGAGCATTTGCTCACTTCACATCTGTGTCATACTTTGATAATTCTTGCAATATCTCAAACTTTTTCATTGTTATTATATTTGTTACGGTGATCTGTGATCAGTGATCTTCACTGTTGTAATTATTTTCGGGGCTCCACAAATCGTGCCAATACAAGATGGAAAACTTAATCAATAAATGTTGTGTGTGTTCTGACTGCTCCACTGACCAGCCTTTCCCCTGTCTCTCACTCTCTCCTCAGGCTTTCCTATTCCTTGAGATACAACTATATTGAAATCAGGCCAACTAATAACCCTACATTAGACTCTAAGTGTTCAAGTAAAAGGAAGAGTCACACATCTCTCACTTTAAATCAAAAGCTAGAAGTGATTATGCTCAGTGAGGAAGGCAAATTGAAAGCCAAGATAGGCTGAAAGCGAGGCCTCCTGCACCAAGGAGTTAGCTAAGTTGTGAATGCAAGGGAAAAGTCCTTGAAGGAAATTAAAAGTGCTACCCCAGTGAACACACAAATGATAAGAAAGCAAAACAGCATTATTGCTGATATGGAGAAAATTTTATTGGTCTGGGTAGAGGATCAAAATAGCCACAACATTCCCTTAAGCCAAAAGCCTAATCCAGAGTAAGGCCCTAACTCTCTTCAATTCTGTGGAGGCTGAGAAAGGTGAGGAAGCTGTAGAACAAAAGTCTGAAGCTAGAGGAGGCTGGTTCATGAGGTTTAAGGAAAGAATCTGTGTCTATAACGTAAAAGTATAAGGTGAAACAGCAAGTGCTGAGGTAGAAGCTGCCGCAAATTATCCAGAAGACCTAGCTTAGATAAGTAATGAAGGTGGCTACCCAAAACAACAGGTTTTCAATGTAGACAAAAGAGCCTTATATTAGTAAAAGATATCACCTAGGACTTTCATAGCTAGAGGGAAGTCAATGCCTGGCTTCAAAACTTCAAAGGACAAGCTGACTCTCTTGTTAGGGGCTAATAGAGCTGGCAACTTTAAATTGAAGCCAATGCTCATTTACCATTGTGAAAATCCTAGGGCCCTTAAGAATTATGCTGTGCTCTAGAAATAGAACAACAAAGCCTAGATGGCAGCATATCTGTTTACATCATTTATTGAATATTTTAAGCCCACTGTTGAGATCTGCTGCTCAGAAAAAAAGATTTCTCTGAAAATATTACTACTCATTGCCAATGCACCTGGTCACCCAAAGCTCTGACATGGATGTACGATATTAATGTGGTTTTCATCCCTGTTAATACAACATCCATTCTGCAGACCATGGATCAAGGAGTAAGTTTGACTTTCAAGTCTTGTGATTTAAAAAAATAAATTTTGTAAGGCTATAGCTGCCATAGATAATGAATCCTCTGATGGATCTGGATAAAGTAAATTGAAAACCTTCTGGAAAGGACTCACCATCTAGATGCCCTCAAGAACATTCATGATTCAGGGGAAGAAGTCAAAATATCAACATTAACAGGAGTTTGGAAGAAGTTGATTCCAACACTCATATATGACCTTGAGGGGTTCAAGACTTCAATGGAGGAAGTAACTGCAGATGTGGGAGAAATAGAAAGAGAACTAGAATTAGAAGTGGAGCCTGAAGATATGACTGAACTGCTGATCTCATGATAATGGAATTATCTTAATGTCTGTCTTAATGGAATGAGGAGTATCTTCTTATGGATGAGCAAGGGAAGTGTTTTCTTGAGATGGAACCTATTCCTGGTAAAGATGCTGTGAAGACTGTTGAAGGATTCAGAATATTACAAAGGATTAACAAAGGATTCAGAATATTACATAAACTTAGTTGCTACAGCAACAGGGTTGAGAGTACTGACTCCAGTTTTGAAAGGAGCTTTACTATGGGTGAAGTGCTCTCAAACAGCACTGCACGCCACCGAGAAATCATTTGTGAAAGGAAGAGTCAATTCATGCAGCAAACCTCACTGTTGTTTCATTTTCAGAAATTGCCACGATTACCCCAAACGTCATCAACCACCACCCTGATCAGTCAGCAGCCGTCAGCATTGAGACAAAACCCTCCACCAGCAAAACAGTTATGACTTGCTGAAGGCACAGGTTGATGTTGATCTGTTATTAGCAATAAAGTATTTTAAATTAAGATATGTACATTGTTTTTTAGATGTAATGCTATTATTGCACACTTAACAGACTACAGTATAATGTAAACATAACTTTTATATGCACTGAGAAACCAAAAATCCCTGTGACTCACTTTATTTTATGGTATTTGCTTTATTGCTATGGTCTGGAACTGAACCCACAGTATCTCTATGCTATGCCTCTATTTGCAAAATGTATGTTTTTTCTCCTCTTCCTTTTGTTTTAATTGCAAATATTAATTGTGCTTCCCTTTTGTGACTTTTCAAATATTTTCTAAAAATTGTTTATTTAGTACTGATCACTATTGTGTTGTTCCTGTTTAATTTGTTATTTCAGTATTCTTCACATGACACAACAGTCAAGATCATGGGCTCTGGGGGCAAACTCCCTGAGTTTCTTTCCTGAATTCAAAACGTACTAGGTAACTATGAGACCATAAAGAACTACTTAATTTCTCTGTTTCATTTCTTTCATAGTTGAAATGAGGAGAGTACCTACTTTATAAATTCTGTATGGAATAATGAGAAATCCACATATAGTGATATGTACATTGGTATTTTGCAATAACTTAATGATTTATGATTATTATTAAAATAATTGAAGTTGATGACTTGGATTTTTTTCCAAAATTATTATTGCTATTGCAGTTTAAAGAAAAATATTTAATCATGTGTGAAAGAATCATAATTGATGGCAGTTCTGGTTATTACTGGAAGAAATTAATAAGGCTTCATTAAATGTAAAGGAAATGGGTAATTTCAGCATGCAATCATGATGAAGTAACCAGTATGCTATTTGTCTGCTCACCATAGAACTGTAATATTGGACAAAATATATGAGGCAATTGTGTTCATATATCAGATAACTGGTGGTGTAGTGCTATGATCCTTCAAAGAATGGGAACTCATAAATTGAAACCCATGTTTGCCCAGGCTATCTGACTGGGGACACTTCCTGTGTGACACAGGGAATTAGAACACAAGGGAAGAGCTCTGGGCAGACTGGAGGTCAGGCAAATTGGAGCTGAAGAGGCTGAGATTTGCAGAGTATGAGAAAGAAGAGAGCTGCACAGAGAAGCCTTGAGTCAGATACTCAAGAAGTATAGTGGAAAGAGCAAGATTATGGAGTCAGTCCAGCCTAGGTCTTTAGCAAGAGTTGACTATGCATGGCTCCAAAAGGCATCAGAGACTGCCAGCTGCAGGACTGAGAGATAAACAGAAATATTAGAAGACATGGAATGTTGTGAGACACTGGATTTGCAGTCTAGCCATGTAAGGAGACCACTATGGCAACCTCAGGCATTAAGCTGAGACATCAGAAAGGTCATGAGTTAATAGTAAAGATCATTCTCTATAGTTAGAGACATGATGGAGAACTAAGGAGAAATGAAACAGACTCAGTCTAACAAAAAAGAAAGACAAGATGGGTAAGACCAAAAGTTTATGCCAGTAATTCAACTGACAGTGAGAATAAAATTCAATACCCATTACATGTACACAACACAGTCTAGTCTCCCTACAACGTCCAGAAAAGTCAAGAAAAAAGACAGCAATAAAAATTGACCCTGAGATGAAGCAGATTTGAGCCAGCAGACAAAGACTTTGAAGAAATTATTAAAAATATCTTCAAGGACCTAAGGGAAAAGATGGGTCACTATGAGGGAAGAGATGGAGACCCACATGAGAGAAATGGAAACCATGAAATAAAAACCCAATGGAAGTTCTAGAAATAAAAATAAGATATCTAAAATTTTAAAAAAATTACTGAATGAGCTTAACAGCAGATTGTACATGGGAAAAAAGTTTCTTATTTAAACACAAATCAGTGGAAATTATCTTATGTGAAAGATACAGAAAAAAATAATAATAGGTGGAAAAAATAAACAGAATCACCTGATGGCCAATGTCAAGTGGTCTAACATGCATTTAATTGTTATCCCAAGAGGGATAATTTAGAAAAAAAAATTGAAGAAATAATTGCAAATATGTCCAGTATTCGGTAGATGTAACTGTTAATTTTAACTCTTGCTAGGCTGGGCATTGGCAATAGTAGCGAAGGGGGAAGTACTGCAGGTGGACAACAGCTCTTCGTCTGTGGAACCAGAAAGAGCAGATGCAGGAGAATTTGGAGGCTTTGGTTGAGAAGATTCCTAGTAGCAGACTCAGGGCAGTATGAGGTGATGACGGAGCAGACCTCCTGCAGGCTTCTCCAAACCAATAGAGAGGGGTCCTGCTACCAGATTCCGGGGCACTTCACATTCCAAAGGAACTACCTGGATATAGACTCTGGGATTCAGATAAGCTGTAGTTCTCAGCAACCATTGGTCTCAGACCCTGATGCAGAAATTTTAGAAGGGTAACAACATGTAGGAAATGTATTTTTTTGTTTTGTTTTGTTTTTTAAGTAGTAGGAAAAAAGGGAAATAAAAAGAAAATTCCTTTCTCACTTCTCATGAAAAAATGCCTCTTGATATGAAGTTTAATATTTGAATTAATATGTGGAACTCTGGTGGATGTATGTTTGCTTCACACAGTTTTATCAGAATAGTATCTTATATAATAAAGTAAAAACTACAGAGAATGGAAATTTTCATAACTTCCTCTTCTGTAAAAGGGAAAAAAAGGGAAACTTCACTATTTTTATTGCAAAAGCCTCATTTATTCCAGATCCACAGAACAATAATTGGTCTACGAGTACTCTTTTGCTTATGTGGAAGTGTTTTCTTTATTTTTCGATTTGGCAGTAATTTCCGACAGTAGCTGTTGTGTAGCTGATGAAAGGTCCCTTTTCAGTTCCCATCACAATCCTCAACTGAGGAACACCCCAAATATTGACTAGGGTCTCTGATCTTATGACAGCATTTCCCCCTTGTGCTCAGAGGAGGAATAAATGCTGACATTTTAAGGTTCTGTTTTTCTAATTTACAATATCCCTTGATATTAACAAGACATGGCAGTGCTTAGTTTTGGTTCATAAACCAAAATGACTTGTTATCACTCTCATTATGGAATGTGACATACAGATGTGTGGTTATCAAACATAATCAGCTATGAATACCTAAAACCTTCAATACCTAGTTGATGTAAGAGCAATCATCGTCATTCTGGGTACTCTCATCCAGTGAAGTTAGGTTTTAGCTCACCTTATTAGTGAACTGCTCGTTCTCCAGAATAACCATTGTTATAAGTGTTCTTTCCCTCCCATCCTCCCCTGCATACCTCAGTAAGGAAAGTAAATGTGTGTGTATGCATGGGTGGTTAAAAGCAAGGAGAATAAGGAATAGTAACGGGTGATTACTTTTTAAACTAAATGACCTATGAATTCTTAAATTTTTATAAATTTAAATTGTTAATATTTATTAAACCCATATACAGAACCAAGAAAAACACCTAAATTTATCTCTTTAAATGACTGTGGAAATCAATAAAGAGAACTGAGAGAATTCAAGCTTTTCTTTTGTTTCCCATTTAAAATGCTTTCCCCAAAATATCACACTAGACTTTTGAATTTTATTAATTTTCCCACAATCTATTTTTTTAATTATGTAGATATTCTGAATATGGGTTATACTTTTCATGAAATTAAACATCTCCACATAGTTATCTTAAAGAAAACATGTAAACTTGATCTTTTGTTAGAGCAAGATAATAGAACAAGGGATCTTCCAAATAGCGGCCTGTTTTCATTTCTGAGGATCGACTTCCTGTCCATTGTTCTGTGTTCAGAATCACTTCGGTTGTAGCTGTCAATCCCACGTTTCTTCTTTTCATCTCTCCATGTTTATCTACTTAAGCAAAACCAATTTACTGAGACTGCTCTGTGCTAAGGCCAGGGACTCACCCTTGGGTCATAAGAGTGAAGAATTCAGAGTCACTCTTCTCAGAGACTCACTCAGGGCCCATAGAGGAAATGTGTTTTAAGTGTGATGATATTTACCCTGTGAAAATTTCATTTTACTTAAAAATAGGCAAAATGGGATTTATTCTAAGACCTCCACTTACTAACAACATAATTTCTGACACAGTCTTTAACTTTTCTGACCCTTGGATTCTTCTGTCAAAGAGAATGATGCACAATTCACAGGGTCATTATTAGGATCATTTACCTTATTTAGAAAAGCTAAACAATTATTTTATTTTTATTTTTTGCATCTTTATTGGAGTATAATTGCTTTACAATGGTGTGTTAGTCTCTGCTTTATAACAAAGTGAATCAGCTATACATACACATATATCCCCATATCTCCTCCCTCTTGCGTCTCCCTCCCTCCCACCCTCCCTATCCCACCCCCTAGGTGGTTACTTTAAAAGATTATTATTTTGTATCTTCCCACTGTAAAGGACTACTCTGAATCACACATACATTTGGAAAACATTCTTCCAAAGTTCCAACTTTGATGCCACGATACCATGGAACCTGGGGAATCTGGTTCCCTATATCAAACAGGTAAATCCCTGTGATGGTGAATATATACATAGAGAATTCTAATTATTATGATAATTTATTTGATCAGGACATGGATATCATATCGATGCCAATTTGTGATAAGTATATTTTAGTGGGTATTATCTGTTAGTAGGGGAAGCAACTAAATTGTTTACAGTTATTTAGCCTAGTCTTAAGGTAGAAATAAATATGTAATATTTTTCAGTTCCCTTAATTCAGGCATAATGACTAAAATAAAGCTTCATGTTTTGCAAAGTTTTACATGCTTTAAAGAATGTCTGCCCTCATTATCTCATTTGAATTCACAAATACAAGCCACCTAGTCAGTAACCTCACCAGCATTATATAAATCATGTGCCCAATAAACATAGACAAATGGCAGAACTTTGCTTCAAGATTTACATCCAGAGACGAGGGGAAGATGGCGGAAGAGTAAGACGCGGAGGTCAACTTCCTCCCCACAGATACATCAGAAATACAGCTACACGTGGAACAACTCCTACAGAACACCTACTGAACACTGGAGGAAGACCTCAGATCTCCCAAAAGGCAAGAAACCCCCCCACGTACCTGGGTAGGGCAAAAGAAAAAATAAACAGAGATAAAAGGATAGGGACGGGACCTGCACCAGTGGGGGGGAGCTGTGAAGGAGGAAAAGTTTCCACACACTAAGAAGCTCCTTCGCAGGCAGAGACTGTGGGTGGCGGAGGGGGGAAGCTTCGGAGCCGCGGGGGAGAGCACAGCAACAGGGGTGCGGGGGGCAAAGCAGAGAGATTCTCGCACGGAGGATCGGCGCCGACCGGCACTCACCAGCCCGAGAGGCTTCTCTGCTCCCATGCCGGGGTGGGCGGGGCCGGGAGCTGAGGCTCGGGCTTCGGTCGGAGCGCAGGGAGAGGACTGGGGTTGGCGGCGTGAACACAGCCTGAAGGGGGCTAGTGCGCCACGGATAGCGGGAGGGAGTCTGGGAAAAGAGTCTGGAGCTGCCGAAGAGACAAGAGAGGACTTATTGCCCCTTTGTTTCCTGGTGTGCGAGGACAGGGGATTAAGAGCGCGGCTTAAAGGAGCTCCAGAGACGGGCACGAGCCGCGGCTACCTGCGCAGACGCCAGAGACGGGCATGAGATGCTAAGGCTGCTGCTGCCGCCACCAAGAAGCCTGTGTGAAAAAACAGGCCACTATCCACACCTCTCCTCCCGGGGCCTGTGCAGCCCGCCACTGCCAGGGTCCCGGGATCCAGGGACAACTTCCCCGGGAGAATGCAAGGCGCGCCTCAGGCTGGTGCAACGTCATGCCGGCCTCTGACGCTACAGGCTCGCCCCGTATCCGTACCCCTCCCTCCCCCCAGCCTGAGTGAGCCACAGCCCCCGAATCAGCTGCTCCTTTAACCCGATCCTGTCTGAGCGAAGAACAGACACCCTCAGGCGACCTACACGCAGATGCGGGGCCAAATCCAAGGCTGAACCCTGGGAGCTGTGCAAACAAAGAATATTGATATTTATAGGACATTCCATGCAAAAACAACAGAATACACATTCTTTTCAAGTGCTCATGGAACATTCTCCAGATAGATCATATCTTGGGTCAAAAATCAAGCCTTGGTCAATTTAAGAATATTGAAATTGTATCAAGTATCTTTTCCGACCACAACACTATGAGACTAGATATCAATTACAAGAAAAAAATCTGTAAAAACTAGAAACACATGGAGGCTAAACAATACACTACTTAATAAGCAAGAGATCACTGAAGAAATCAAAGAGGAAATCAAAAAATACATAGAAACAAATGAGAATGAAAACACGATGACCCAAAACCAATGGGATGCTGCAAAAGTAGTTCTAAGAGGGAAGTTTATAGCAATACAATCCTATCTTAAGAAACAAGAAACATCTCAAATGAACAACATAACCTTACACCTAAAGCAATTAAAGAAAGAAGAACAAAAAAACCCAAAGTTAGCAGAAGGAAAGAAATCATAAAGATCAGATGAGAAATAAATGAAAAAGAAATGAAGGAAACAATAGCAAAGATTAATAAAACTAAAAGCTGGTTCTTTGAGAAGATAAACAAAACTGATAAACCATTAGCCAGACTCATCAAGAAAAAAAAGGGAGAAGACTCAAATCAATCGAATTAGAAATGAAAAAGGAGAAGTAACAACTGACACAGCAGAAATACAAAGGATCATGAGAGATTACTACAAGCAACTCTAAGCCAATAAAATGGACAACCTGGGAGAAATGGACAAATTCTTAGAAATGCACAACCTGCCGATACTGAACCAGGAAGAAATAGAAAATATGAACAGACCAATCAGAAGCACGGAAGTTGAAACTGTGATCAAAAACCTTTCAATAAACAAAAGCCCAGGAGCAGATGACTTCACAGGCGAATTCTGTCAAACATTTAGAGAAGAGGTAACACCTATGCTTCTCAAACTCTTCCAAAGTATAGCAGAGGGAGGAACACTCCCAAACTCATTCTACGAGGCCACCATCACCCTGATACCAACACCAGACAAAGATGTCACAAAGAAAGAAAGCTGCAGGCCAACATCACTGATGAACATAGATGCAAAAATCCTCAACATAGGGGCTTCCCTGGTGGCGCAGTGGTTGAGAGTCCGCCTGCCAATGCAGGGGACACGGGTTCGTGCCCCGGTTCAGGAAGATCCTGCATGCTGCGGAGCGGCTAGGCCCGTGAGCCACGGCCGCTGAGCCTGCTCGTCCGGAGCCTGTGCTCGCAACGGGAGAGGCCACAACAGTGAGAGGCCCGTGTACCGCAAAAAAAGAAAAAAAAAAATCTCAACAGAATACTAGCAAACAATCCAACAGCACATTAAAAGGATCATACATCATGATCAAGTGGGGTTTATCCCAGGAATTCAAGGATTCTTCAATATATGCAAATCAATCAATGTGATACACCATATTAACAAATTGAAGGAGAAAAACCATATGATCATCTCAATAGATGCAGAGAAAGCTTTCGACAAAATTCAACACCCATTTATGATAAAAACCCTTCAGAAAGTAGGCATAGAGGGAACTTTCCAGAACATAATAAAGGCCATATATGACAAACCCACAGCCAACATCGTCCTCAATGGTGAAAAACAGAAACCATTTCCACTAAGATCAGGAACAAGACTAGGTTGCCCACTCTCACCCCTATTATTCAACATAGTTTTGGAAGTTTTAGCCACAGTAATCAGATAAGAAAAAGATATAAAAGGAATCCCAATCGGAAAAGAAGTAAAGCTGTCACTGGTTGCAGATGACACGATACTATACATAGAGAATCCTAAAGATGCTACCAGAAAAACTACTAGAGCTAATCAATGAATTTGGTAATGTAGCAGGATACAAAATGCACAGAAATCTCTTGCATTCCTATACACTAATGATGAAAAATCTGAAAGTGAAGTTAAGAAAACACTCCCATTTACCATTGCAACAAAAAGAATAAAATATCTAGGAATAAACCTACCTAAGGAGACAAAAGACCTGTACGCAGAGAATTATAAGACACTGATGAAAGAAATTAAAGATGATACAAATAGATGGAGAGATATACCATGCTCTTGGATTGGAAGAATCAACATTGTGAAAATGACTATAGTACCGAAAGCAATCTACAGATTCATTGCAATCCCTATCAAACTACTACCACTGGCATTTTTCACAGAACTAGAACAAAAAATTTCACAATTTTTATGGAAAAACAAAAGACCGCAAATAGCCAAAGCAATCTTCAGAAAGAAAAGTGGACTGGAGGAATCAGCCTCCCTGACTTCAGACTATACTACAAAGCTACAAGTAACCAACACAGTATGGTACTGGCACAAAAACAGAAAAAGAGATCAATGGAACAGGATAGAAAGCTCAGAGATAAACCCATGCACATATGGTCACCTTATGTTTGATAAAGGAGGCAAGAATATACAGTGGAGAAAAGACAGCCTCTTCAATAAGTGGTGCTGGGAATACTGGACAGCTACATGTAAAAGAATGAAATTAGAACACTCCCTATCACCATACACAAAAATAAACTCAAGATGGATTAAAAACCTAAATGTAAGGCCAGACACTATCAAACTCTTAGAGGAAAACATAGGCAGAACACTCTATGACATAAATCACAGCAAGATCCTTTTTGACCCACCTCCTGGAGAAAGGGAAATAAAAACAATAATAAACAAATGGGACCTAATGAAACGTAAAAGCTTTTGCACAGCAAAGGAAACCATAAATAAGACGAGAAGACAACCCTCAGAATGGGAGAAAATATTTGCAATGAAGCAACTGACAAAGGATTAATCTCCAAAATTTACAAGCAGCTCATGCAGCTCAATAACAAAAAAACAAACAACCCAATCCAAAAATGGGCAAAAGACCTAAATAGACATTTCTCCAAGGAAGATATACAGATTGCCAACAAACACATGAAAGAATGCTCAACATCATTAATCATTAGAGAAATGCAAATCAAAACTACAATGACATATCAACTCACACTGGTCAGAATGGCTATCATCAACAAATCTACAAACAATAAATGCTGGAGAGTGTGTGGAGAAAAGGGAACCCTATTGCACTGTTGGTGGGAAAGTAAATTGATATAGCCACTATGGAGAACAGTATGGACGTTCCTTAAGAAACTAAAAATAGAACTACCACACAACCCAGCAATCCCACTACTGGGCATATACCCTGAAAAAACCATAATTCAAAAAGAGTCATGTACCACAATGTTCATTGCAGCTCTATTTACAATAGCCAGGACATGGAAGCAACCTAAGTGTCCATCGACAGATGAATGCATAAAGAAGATGTAGCATATATGTACAATGGAATATTACTCAGCTATAAAAAGAAACGAAATTGAGTTATTTGTAGTGAGGTGGATGGACCTAGAGTCTGTCATACAGAGTGAAGTAAGTCAGAAAGAGCAAAACAAATACCGTATGCTAACACATATATATGGAATCTAAAAAACAGAAAAAAAAAAAAGGTCATGAAGAACCTAGGGGCAAGATGGGAATAAAGACAGAGACCAACTAGAGAATGGACTTGAGGATACGGGGAGGGTCAAGGGTAAGCTGGGACAAAGTGAGAGAGTGGCATGGACATATGTACACTACCAAATGTAAAATAGGTAGCTAGTGGGAAGCAGCTGCATAGCTCAGGGAGATCAGCTCGGTGCTTTGTGACCACCTAGCGGGGTGGGATAGGGAGGGTGGGAGGGAGGGAGACGCAAGAGGGAAGAGATATGGGAACATATGTATATGTATAACTGATTCACTTTGTTATAAAGCAGAAACTAACACACCATTTTAAAGCAATTATACTCCAATAAAGATGTTAAAAAAGAAAAAGTTACAATGAAACAGAAAAAACAGAGACATTATGAATTTGACACCTGGGCTTTAATCCTTGGTTTTCCACTTAAAACAACGTGATTTTGGGGCTTCCCTGGTGGCGCAGTGGTTGACAGTCCGCCTGCCGATGCAGGGGACACGGGTTCGTGCCCCGGTCCGGGAGGATACCACGTGCTGCGGAGCGGCTGGGCCCGTGGGCCATGGGCGCTGGGCCTGCGCGTCCGGAGCCTGTGCTCCGCAGCAGGAGGGGCCGCGGCGGTGAGAGGCCCGCGTACCGCAAAAAAAAAAGATTAAAAAAAAAAAGAAAACAACGTGACTTTGGGCAATTTTCTTTATCTTGTTTGTCCTAACACTTTAGTTAATTCATACATAAAACAGAATAAATAACACATACTTCACATATTTATGTAAAATAAATAACATAAATGTATTTGCACAGTATTTGACATGTTTTACATGCATAGATATGATACTCAATAATTTTATAAATAAATCAAAGATACTGTATTGAAGTACTTTGTAACTAACTTTCTTTTTGTCTATTTGTATATTTTGTGAAGAATGTTAGTGTTTTGCTTTCAAAATTTCTGAGTTAGGTGTTGCGTTAGGTCCACATTTACCAAATTCTTCCCCTGAAATACACTGACATAATCACACAACAATAAAAAATAAGTTGGACAAGTAAACTTTATCTTCACTAAAAGTGTGGGAGGTTGCAGAATTTCATATCACAGATTTAAGGAGTAATCCCAAAACACAGTACAATTTGGGGAAGACAACAAGGACACAGAAATTTATATGCCATTGTACACAGGAGGTAAGAAGAAGAATTCATAAGGGCCTTAATAAGAACCCCGAAATTGGATAATTTTGATTTGGAGACAACACATAAGGCTCATTTTGTTCATAAGGGAAAACAATAAAGGCAAGACAAAAGGTAACATTCCATGTTTGTAAGCCATTCTTCTTTTGGCAAAATCAATCTCCTAATTGGAAAGAATAATGCCAAATATATGTCTACAGCAGCAGTAGAACCAAGTTTGTAGCTGCTGATAAAAATGAATTGCACATGTGTAAGAGTGTGCTGGCCAAAAAAACTGACTTCTTACCATGGAATCCAAAGCTCCTCAAAGCAAAGCACATAAGACTAAATCAAGAAAGGAACCTGTCCTTTACCACTAAGTATAAAAATTGCCCTGGCAAGTTTAGGGTGAGCACATGTTGAGAGGTTCAAAAAAAAAAGCAGGTATTCAAAGTTTCAGGTTGTGGATGTCCAGAGTTACATTCCTTTCCCACAGTTGAAGAGCTAAAAATAGCATAAAAATTTACATTCAGCCTTGCAACTCAAAGTTAAAGAACAAATAAATGTCTAAACTGTTCAGGTAAAAATGGAGGAAAATCATGGAGATTCCACAATCTATGTATTGCTTTATCAAGTAGAAAGCCAAAGGTACACAGAATTGTACCCATCCAAAACAGATTTTAAAAATACAAACCTCAGGGACACACAAAGGCATGTAAGCACACTCTCAAAAAAAAAAAACATGGATTAATGAATGATTTGTTTTTAAAGACTCAAAGCACAGCGTTCCAAATACTGAGAAACTCACTTAAGAATTATATCTATTTATCTTATGTAATATAGAAATTATTTAAAATATAACTACTTTCCATTTCAGGAAAATTAAAGAGATGGACACAATAAAATATTTGATTAAGAATGAATGAAGAAAACAACATGAGGCAAAAAGAAAAAAAAAGGAGATGGTGGAGCTAAGTATATAAATTAAGATAGAATTTAATGCTATTGCTGAACTCTGATTAACCGAATCAAAGTGATGCTGTAAAAAATGTAAAGAAATAACCTGTGAGAGAGGCTTGTGAAAACCACACCAGTTACAAAGGAAATGCATATGGTGATTGAAGTGACTAGATGAAAAATGAGAGAAATGGATGATAGACAATAGAATACTTACTGAGCCTTGATTAGTGTAAATTTAAGACAAGGTATCAAATGATACATTAAGATAATATCAAATATGAAAGAAAATGTTACTGAAATGAAGCCATAGATGAGCAGACAGGGAGTCTCACTGTATTCCAAGAAAATGAAATTAACAACCACAACTATATGTTAATATATATGTAAATATATATAGTGATGTAGTCAATTGAACTTCAGAGTAAAAAAGTACAAAATTTTATACTCTAAGAAATTTGCAATTCATTTAAAAGGAGAACAATAACTGGCTTCTGGAATTACTCATAATTAATAGAACAATATCAGAGACAATAAATATCTAGAATATTGTGAGGGGAATAAGGTATGTGACCTTAAATTTCTGTATTTTCATCATGTTTTAATGAGTAAAGGCAAGAAAAAAACATTGTTACATTTATCAGGTGTCAGGAGTTTTATTATATAAGTAGCTTTACCAAAACATTGTCTTGAAAACATAATCCTATTAAACAATATACAAATGAAAGTCAAGAACGCAGCATGTGGGAATAAAGACTTAAAGACTTGTTATAAGACTTAAACCCACATAATTACAGAATTTAAATTTAATTCAGTGAGATGATTATGGTCATAAAACAGAATGCTTATGAAATATTTAGCAAAGAGTTTGCATGGGGCACAAATGATGATTGAAATAAAATAACCGTAGACTACTATTTTGGGGGGCACTTCCAAGATGCCAGGCAATATCACAAAATGTTGGGGAAAAAACAGACATGAGATTTTTGGCCCAGTGTTGGAAAATAAATTCCTCAGAGTGTGTTTGAAGTGGGAAAAATAATATTTGCATGAAATCAAGTACAGATAAATTTGATATAATGTTTACATGGCCTTTTTAGAGGTAGAGACTTCTGCCTAATATCTTAAATCTACTCAATTAAAATTTTCCAGGCATACGGACTAGGAATCTGCACTGTACACAATTCTTCACACCAGAATTGGAACATTACTCTTCTTAATAGATGGGGAAGTCAATAGATAACTGAAATGAAGAGTAAGAAATAACAAAGTAATGAGTCCTATAAGCATCCAGGATACAGTAGCTACCAAGAAGCGTCTATGATGCAAACAGCCTTTAAACTAGAACTTGGGCTATGGGCAGAATTTGTATATTTTGTGAGAGGAGTAAGGACACACCTTTCTTGATACGGAATTTAAGAAGTAAAACAAACAACAGTTCAGCCTCATCATGGGTACATAGTGAGAAGTGGCATGACACATCTTTTCTATTGTCACAACTAACCTTTTCTTTTCAGAATGATATTTATTTATCTCATTAACAACGTGAGCTAATAATAATGTGTGAATATTTCATGCATGTGTCTCAATTTCAAATTTCTTGATTTTCTTAGCATGAACCCAGTCTCTTGTGTTGATCTTATGTTGACAACTGCTTTTAATATTTAGAATCTTCTTTAATTGTATAAAATCTAGCTTCCGTTAATAGAAGTGCAAATATAAAATTAACTCATGTTTTTGACAATACTTTCTAGGGGGCTTAATTGATTCAACTGAAGAATATGTGGTAAAAACTTCATTAAATACAAGACATAGAAGGGAAACTAAAAATAAGTAAGATCGAGTTCTGCCTAATTAGCCCTGGGTTGAGCATGCACAATTTAGATGTTATTGAAACATTCCAGATATAACTTCTTTTATAATGGTGGGCCATGAGACTTGGAATATATAATACAATCTGTTAGAGAGATTAAGTGTCTAGCTTTCTAAATACAGTGTATTCTAACTTGCATGTTATCTTTGATGATTAACTGCTAATTAAATAGAAGATACCATAGAAAACATATGTTCTGATTTGTGTACTAAAACATAGTTCACTTTGACACAAGGAAACTAATAGCTCTCTCTGAAGCAAGAATAAATCTATAAGCAAGATTGCACATAGCCTTTTCAGAAATGAGTAAATTTCACAGCTTTATTTATGGATAATCTCCTGGCATTTTTCATAGATTGTATGAGGTAAGGACTGCAAATTCTACAGAAAAGTAAAAAAGGCCAGAATAACAGATGAAGTTTCGGAAGCATAATGCAACTTTTCAAATTAGAACTAGAAATACTAATGTTTTACAAGCAATAAAATAAATCCTTATTTTGCACATCACTTGTAACATGTATCAAATAACCAATAAAAGTATTTACACTGTTAACCAAATTATTTTCAATGAAAGTTTGCAAATAAACTGTAATATGAACATCTAAAGTGTTCATATTTGATATGCTGAACACATAAATATTTGGCCCTTAAAAAGCAGTAAGTGTTGAATATTCTTTGTTTTATGTTCTAGAGAGCTCAAAAGTTTTGGACTACTTACTTATAAACAAATCATTGAATCCAACACCTCACTTTATGTAGTAGCTTCTTCCCATAAATTTTCTGAGGCAAGAATTTACGTTTTCTTTGTCCTTATTTGCTGCATCCTGCGTGAGACCTGTCTCCTCCTACACTTATGACACTGCCATTAGGAACGCTTTTATTCGCAGTCTGTCTTTCAGTAATTAAAAAGAAAATCTTTTCCCTTTTACCTGCTCACTCCAGAAAGAGCAGAAGATAGCTCCCAATGAACAAGTAAAGCCTGACAATCACAGTGGGGGTGATATTTGTGGGTGGGTAGAGTCTTCTATTAGCAAACTTGGTTGATAAATGTTTGCTTCAGAATTGGAGAAAGTGCACTTTAAAAATAAATCATTAGACTACATTTAGAAGGACTGTAATAACTGACCCATATTACATTATAAAAACATCTTTAGAAGGATCAAAAAATTAAGAAGCATTTTTGGTTTGCAGAAATATTGCACTAGTGCATTTTGTAGCCATGCTCTTCAGTCTTGTGCTAAGACATACCTAGTGCTCACATTTAAAGGGCAATTGCCTGGAGCTCAAACTACAGCCATAGAATAAAACAAAAGAAAAGTGGCCCACAGAGACTGAACTGAATGATAATCATGTAGCTCCGTGTTTTAGTTAATTCAATTAATAGGATTTCATACTGTTACAAACTCTTTTTTTCCTGATGTCTGGCAAGTCTATTCACTTATGATAGACAAAGTCGATTTTTTACAAAGTTTTACCATTTTGTCATTTCTGTTTCCAATACTTAATCATCGTTTACTTAATCATCGTTATACAAGGACTGCCATCCATGCTTCTTAGTGAAATAAAAACTGAGTTTTAAGTTATTTCTATGTGAATGTAATCAGAACTATTATGTTTCTTATTACTTACAACAGACTTCAATTTATTCTAAAGTACCTTGGCCACAAAATCAAAATTCCTTTACTTCTTAATCATATCTTTAATCATACAGTGAGGAGTTTAGATTTGTGAAAACAGCTTTGGCTTTACAAAAAAAAAAGGAGTAAGTTTAAAAACTTTTTTTACAATATGAAAAACATACAAGATATCTAATGCTACTCACAGAAGATGAAAATTTAATTGAACTAAATAAAGTATTTTTTAAACTTATGAAATATTGTCTCCTCAAGTAATGACATCTTTTCCAGTATACTGAAGAGCCAGCCAGGGGACATACACATCACTGTTTCAGCTTGTGATATCTATTCTGTAACATTACTAAGGTTTTCTTGGGGAATTAACATGGGCCATACTAACAGAGTGTCTGTAGTCTAGCAGAACTGAAAGAAAAACCAAGTGGACCAAGACAAGACAGCATTTCAGATGCTCTCATAGGGAAAAGTACAGAATACTGTAGAGGATTTGAGGAGGGGTGTCAAGGTACACACCCGAGACTCAGAGATTTTCTTTGAGAACTGATACCCGAATTGAATCCTGAATATAAGTGTATTAGTTTTCCACTGCTGCATGACAAATTATCCCCCAAATTTACTGCCTTAAAACAAGTTACATTTATTATCTCAACTTCTGTGGATCTTTTGGCTCAGAGGCTCTTACAGGCAGGGTGACCAACTCATCCCAGTTTGCCCAGGACCTTCCTGGTCTTAAAACTGAAAGTTCCGCATCCCAGGAAGTCTCTTGTTCCCAGGCAAACCAGGATGGATGGTCACCTCACTCACAAGGCTTCAGTCAAGATGCTGACTGGGGACAATGTCACCTTTCCAGGGGTGCAGGATCAGCTGACGCAGAATCCGCGTCCAGGCTCCCTCAGCGGTGGTGGCCAGGATTCAATTCCTTTAGGGCTGTGAGCCTGAGGGCCTCCGTTCCCACTGGCCATTGGCCAGAATCTGCCCTCGGTCCCTTGCCCTCAGTTACCCTCTCCGTCAGAGCCATTGTGTGAGAAGAGCCAGTAGAGAATGCCTGAAAGGTGAAATCACTGTCTTTGGAAGCCTAGCCACAAATAGTCATTCTGTCATTTCTGCTGAATTCTATTTGTTAAAAGCATCCCACTAACTAGATCCAACTCAACCATAAGGGGAGGGAAATAATCAAGGGCAGGACCACTAAGAGTTAAGACTCATTGGGAGCCGTGTCAAAAGTTGCCTACACAAAAGAAGAATTAGGCAAAAGAAGGAGCCAAAAGAAGCAGCATACAAAAATCATATGCATATAGATATTGATAAACATGTTGTAGAGCATGCAACCAGTATCATAAATTTATCTGTTTATCAATTAATAAGTCTTATCATTCATTAAATACCAAAGGAATTTTACAGTTAACTTCCTTTTCAACGTATCTGTGTGTTTGTCAGCGTGTACCTTTGTATGTATGTGTGCTGGAGTGGCACGCCAGGTTTGGTGTGACCTCTGTTTTCCATCTGCTTTTTAAAGCTGTTTTTAAGTTACAAAATTCCTGGGGAAAAAAAAACCTGTACAACTGAAGTTTTAAAATGGGCGACTCTAAAAGTAAAGAATGAATGTCATTCATAGGGCCACAGTGCTCATGCCTACTCAGTTTTCCTGCCTTTTCAAAAACCATATTTTCTCTTGCTTTCTGACATTTTCATTTTTTTCAGTGTCTTTCTGCCTTCCAGACACGGCTTTTGCTTGTAATATTTCTTTCTCCCAAACCCACCCTTGACCCTCTGCCCCTGTAATGCTTGTTATTCCTTTAGATTTCAGCCCAGGCATTATTTTCCTAGGTAATATAATTTCCCCAATTAAACATCCTGATACCTGCATATTTCATTTTCTTGTATCACCACAGTTCATTTTTTACATTTATAATATGATTATTTAGTTTGTGTTTATTTCCCAGAACATTAGCTCCATGTGGGAACTCACCATATTTTTCCTAGTCTTAAGCTAATACTGGCATACTGTAGATTATTTTTAACTATCTGATGAACGAGTGAATCTAATAACTGACTTGATTCTTTTGCAAATGACTCTGTCCTCTCTGAATTAAAAATATTTTTGTATTTAGGAGATATATATATATATATATATATATATATAGTGAGTAATTAGGTAGGTAATTTTATACAGAATATAGTCGTTTATTTTCCTGAATTTAATATTTTTCACACCAGGCCAGACCTAGTCATCAAGATTTTTAGTCAAAATAAAAAGTTATCCTACTGAATAAATTTATTTAAATACATCTTATTTTAACTATATGCCATAAAAATGTAATAATGATATAAACCCTTTTATTTTGCCCACTTAGATAATGAAACACCTTAATATACATTAATTTATTCTGCATTCCTGTGAAATTGTTTTGACATAGAAATATCTCCATTGAAAAGTGAGGGCAATGAAGCTCAGTGCAACTGAGTGGCTACCCCAAGGTCATACTGCTTCTGAAAACAAAATGCTTTTTTAAAAGTATGGATACAACTGAACTCTTCTCAGTTTCACCAAATTACTTACGATGCGGCCATTATTTCCGATGTGTTAGTGCCTACTCTCTGTGTGGAGCCTACAAGAGCATTTCCAGTGAGAGGCAGGAGGGGCTGGTCAGCAATTTGATGACTCCTGCCTGATTGGGCAGTATTTATGCTGCAAAATGGATTTGCCACAAGAGGGCACAAGAACCTATCAAATGGATTTTCAGTGCGTCTTTTTTTTTTTTTTTTTCCCCCTTCAAACTGACTGAAAAAGGGAGAGAAAAATAAAGGGGCAAGAGAAGAAGCAGGGAGTATTTTTTAAGCAATTAAATTTCAACTATTTCAAATTCCAGCATTGCAGGCAAGCTGATCAGAAATGTAAAGTACTTCTATTCATTAGACTAGGCAAACATAAATACAGCATAGATTTGAGATGTTTAGGAAAACTTGTTGCAAACACCTTTATTAATAAATATTTTATGGGCTTTGACATTTGGAAAATGTTTTCACGTGATTACCATGAAAATATACTTTTGGCTGAGATGCACAACTCGGATATTCTTTCCTTTTTCTCTGTCCCACATGTCCTTCAATGTAAAGATCAATTTTTATCTCTTCTGGGAATTCTTCCTTGATAGTGTCAGCCCCAAGAATTATATTCTTCCTCCTCACAAGCATTAATAATTTCATTACCCATCTGTTCATCTCACCCACACGGTAAGTGCTTGCTAGGTGTCAGATACTGCACTGGGACACAGATTGAAATTTTAAGACATAATCTTTGAGTTGTAAGAACTCAGAGACTAGAGGACATTAAAGAAAAGTAATCTTTTATAAAAAAATGTCCCTTAACAGTAATTCTTCTATTACAAATCTTGAGCCACAAAAGTTTAAGTAATTTCCCCCAAATCACATCAAGGCCAATTTGACTCCAAAGCCAGATTAAGACTGATTTGACTCCAAAGCATCCAGATAAGAACATAGATTTTAATCCCTACACAGACCTTTCAGAATCATAACAGACCCTCAAGTCATATGTAATAAATGCAACTGAAGCTTATTGATAATAATTAATATATATAATCATCCCTACATAAGAAACTTCTGGTAAATCCCACTCGTAATTAGTGACAAAATTCTTTTACTCTTCATGTAAGATGTAACCATGTATAGAACTTTCAAAAAGTATAAAACTAGAAAATTTGTTCATGTAAATCAAAATCATTCATTGAAATTCTAAAAGCATTTTTGGTTACCTTCTTTGTGTGATGAATTGTGCTATGAAAGCAAACAAGAACCAACTAAATCAATGTGGTGATTGGCCACCAGGAGGGTTTTACAGGGGATGTTGGTTAGAACTGTTTTAAAGGCTTTGGAAGAAACTTGTTGAAAAGGGGAGTAAAGATAATTCCAAGAAGAATGCCTTGTATAAGAAATGGCATGGAGATAAGAACTTAAAACGAGCAATGCTATATTGGGACAATTTATAGTAACTATAGGTTAATTTACAAAACAGGAAAGTACTTGAAAAAAAAAGAGAGAAGAGCATTCACTTAAAATTTCTTTTTATCTAAATTATATTAGATGAAAACTAAATAAATTAAAAAACTACTTCAGGGCTTCCCTGGTGGCACAGCGGTTGAGAGTCTGCCTGCCGATGCAGGGGACATGGGTTAGAGCCCTGGTCTGGGAAGATCCCACATGCCGCGGAGCAACTAGGCCCATGAGCCACACCTACTGAGCCTGCGTGTCTGGAGCCTGTGCTCCACAACAAGAGAGGCCTCGATAGTGAGAGGCCCGCGCACCGCAATGAAGAGTGGCCCCCGCTTGCCGCAACTAGAGAAAGCCCTTGCACAGAAACGAAGACCCAACACAGCCCTAAATAAATAAATAAATATATATTTTTAAAAAAACTACTTCAGTTGTCACAAGAAAAACACATGTATGCAAAATATAAACATATCTTCAAGCAAGCTGTTGATATATATGTTCATTACATTTTAGAATGAAATTAAATGAAATTAAAATGAAGTATCTGAGTAGTTAATGATTGCTGAATGTAGAAAGCAGATAATTCAAAACATCTGTGAAACAAAACATTTAATATCCTAAATAACTATCTATTAGTATTCAGAATCAGAAGAAAATTGAAATTCATCATCCAAAATGTTTGATTTATTAGTATCAAAAGCTCATATTGGTAGACAAAAATGGCAAACATAAATAAATAATGAGTATTATTGAGGAATTTTTGTGAGTTATTAAAGGATAAGTAGAATCCTGGTGAGGCTCACTTATTTTACCCTTTTTTAAAACTAAATGCTCTCTGAAAATGAGTTTCAAATAATATTAAAATTATAGACAAAATATATAATAAAACAATTTGTAAATGTGGAGAATAGGCTACCATGGAAATCAGACAGTAATATAATAAACAGAAGAGTAAATACAGATAAGGGGTTTTTTTAGCTATCTGATACATTATTATGGTGATAAAGCATATCTATGTAAAATAATTTTTTATTGTGGCCAAAACCACATAACACAAAATGTACCAGACTAACAGTTTTTAAGTGTACAGAACAGTAATATTAACTATATGCACACTGCTGTGAAACAAATTTCTAGAAATTTTATACCTTGCAAAACTGGAACTCTATGCCCTTAGAACAACTTCCTTTTTTTTCCTCCCCACAGCCTTGGTAACTACCATTCTACTTTCAGTTTTCAAGAGTTTGAATATTATAGGTACATTTTATAGGTGGAATCATGCAGAATTTGTCTTTTTGTGGGTGTCTTACTTCACTTAGCAAATGTCCTAAAGGTTTATCCATGTTGTAGCATATGACAGAATTTATTTCCTTTTTAAGGATGAATAATATTCCATTGCATGTATATACCACATTTTCTTTATCCATTCATTCATCAATGGTCATTTAGGTTGCTTCCATCTCTTGACTCTTGGGAATACTGCTGCAATAACATGGTGTGCAAATATCTTTTCCAGATCCTGTTTTCAACATTTTGGGATATAGATCCATAAGTGGGATTGCTGGATTACATGGTATTTTTAATTTTTTGAGGAACCTCCATAATGTTTTCCATAGTCACTGTACATTTTATATTCCCACAAACAGTGCAGAGGATTCCAATTTCTTTATATTCTAGCCAACACTTGTGATTTTCTGTTTATTTGAAATTGAGTATCCTAATGAATATGAGATGATATATCATTGTTTAGATTTGCATATTCCTGGTAATTAGTGATGTCGAGCATCTTTTCATATGTTTGTTGGCCTTCTATATATCATCTTTGGAGAAAAGTCTATTCAAGTCCTTTGTCTATATTTTAATTGGATTTTGTTATTTTTGTTGTTGACTTGTAGGAGTGCTTTATATATTCTGGATATTAACTCCTTATCAGATATATGGTTTGGAAGTATTTTCTCCCACTCTGTATGTTACCTTTTCACTCTTGATTTCTTTCTTTGTGTGCAGAAATTTTTAAGTTTGGTGTTGTATCATTTGTCTATTTTTGCTTTTTTTGCCTGTACTTTTGGTGTCACATCCAAGAAATCATTACCAAATCCAAAGTTATGAGGCTTTTCCACTATATTTTCTTCTAGGAGTTTTATAGTTTTGTGTCTTTCATTTAGGTATTACATTTAATCCATTTTGAGTTCTTTTTTGTATATGGTGTAAGGTAAGGATCCAACTTCATTCTTTTGCATGTGGACATCCAGTTTTCCAACACCCTTTGTTGAAGAGACTATATTTTCTCCATCATGTAGCCTTGGCACTCTTCTCATCATTTAACTGTATACATAAGGGTTTATCTCTGAGCTATCTATTCTCTTCTTTCAGTTAATATGTCTGTCTTTATGTTAGTACTCTTTTTATTACTGCAGCTTTGCAATATGTTTTGATATCAGGGAGTGTGAGATCTTCAGCTTTGTTTTTCTATCTCAAGATTGTTTTGACTATTCAGGATCCTTTGAGATTCCACATGAATTTTAAGATGGTATTTTATATTTTTGCAAAACAATACCATTGGGATTTTGGTGGAGAATGCACTGAATATGTAGATCACTTTGGGTAATATGGACATTTTAACAATATTAAGTCTTCTGATCCATGAATGCAAGATGTCTTTCCATTATTTGTTCATTTCTTTTAGTTCTTCCAGCAATGTTTTATAGTTTTCAGTGTACAAGTCTTTTGCCTCCTTTATTAAGTTTATTCCTCAGCATTTTATTCTTTTTTGGTGATATTGCAAATGGAATCGTTTTCTTGATTTCCTTTTGAGGTAGTTTTGTTAATGACAGATTCACAACTAATTTTTGTACATTGCTGAATATGCTTACTAGTTCTAACAGTTCCTTTGTGGAATCGTTAGGTTTTTTCTTTTTTTGTTTGTTTGTTTTTTACATATAAGACAATGACATCTGTGAACAGAGATGATTTTACCTAACTTTTTTTCTGTTTTGGAATTTTTTGTTTGTTTCTTTTTCTAATCTGACTGTTCTGGCTAGGACTTCCAGTACTGTGTTGAATACAAGTGATGTGTGTAGGTATCCTTGTCTTGTTACTGATCTTCGCAAAATATCTCACAGCTTTTCACCATTGAGTATGATATTAGCTCTGGACTTCTCATATATTATTTTATTATAACTTTATTACATAAAACTTTATTTTTTATTTGGACTTTATTATATTGAGGTAATTTTCTTCTAGTCCTAGTTTAGTCAGTGTTTTTATCATAAAAGTGTCTTGAATTTTGCCAAATGCTTTTTCTGCATCAATTGAAATGATCATGTGGTTTTCATCCTTCATAATGTTAAAGTGGTGTATTGTATTGACTGATTTTCATATGTTGAACCATCTTGTATTCCAGGAATATATCTCACTTGGTTATAATGATATCCTTGCTATGTGTTGTTGAATTCAGTTTGCCTATATTTTGCTGACGATTTTTGCATTAATATCATTACAGACATTAGTCTGTAGTTTTCATTATTTGTAGTAGTGTGGTCTTATTTTTGTATCAGAATAATCCTGGCTTTCTGGAATACTTTGTAAATATTCTCTCCTCTTCAAAATTTTGGAAGAGATTGAGAAGGATTGGTGTCATTCTTTATTAAATGTTTGGTAGCATTCTCCAATGCAGCCATCTGTTCCTTGGCTTTTCTTTGTTAGAAGATTTTTTTTATTATTGATTCAATCTCCTTATTAGTTATAGGTCTGTTCTGATTTTTTTTTTAAATTTCTTCATGGTTTAGTCCTGATAGGACGTATGTTTCTACAAATGTATCCATCTCTTCTATATTATTCCTTCTTGTGTATAATGTTTCTTCTGAGAAATCAACTGATAATCTTATGGGAGCTCACTTGTATATGACAAGTCTTTTTTCACTTGACATTTCCAAGATTCTCTTTTTGTCTTTGAGTTTTGACAGTTTCATGATAATGTGTCTCAGTGTGGATATTTCTGAATGCATCATAAGTGGAATGCTTTGAGTTTCTTGAATTTGAATCCCTTCCTCAGATTTAAGACGTTTGGGGCCATAATTTTTTTAAATAAGCTCTCTGTCTTCTCCCAGTCTTGAAGAATTATCTCTATACAGGGGAAGACCTTCACAAATCAGTCCATCTATAGATCACCAATCAAGCCTTTTTATGGGAAAGTGTCTTCTCTGGGCTTATACATGTAATTCCACAATTGGAGAGGTTTGCCAGCTTCTTTTTCAGCTAGTTTGGCTTTTACTCCCAATCATGACCTGTACCAGCCTGGAAGAGGGGCTGATGTGGGTGAAAAGAAAAGTTTTAATGCCAGTTTCAACGTGGCTGTTCTTGGCTTTAAGCTTACTTCAGTGTGCTGCAACTTACTAACTGGTTCTGGACTTCTCATAAAGGGTTTTTGACCATATATTGTTGTTAATTTGGTGTCTCTGTGTGGAAACAAGCTCTGAGACTTCCTATTCCACCATCTCGCTGGCTGGATAAGATCGAGAATATTTTTAAAATATAAGATGTTTTGATAATATTTGTAGCATTACTGAAAAAGGAATTTAGATAAAAGCTATTTCTCTCATAGCTTTAAAGATAGCAAAGAGATAAAGAAGAAAAATAAATAGAAATGCAATGTACTTAGGGGGTATAAGTTTCAACCCCCCCCCCAATAAAAACCAGAATACCAGGAGACAAAGAGAATTTTGTTTAAGAACTTGCAAAGTCAATGGGCTGGGGTAGGCATGACTGAGCTAGCAGAGGTGCCCCAGTTCAAGTGGATGATGCTGAATCACAGAGTTAAAAAACACTTATTTGGTCAAAAATAGTCTAATAAGGATCTGCCTGAATCTATGACTGACATGACTAAAGCTATGGTGGTGACGGCAACGATATCTGTGAGAGGATAGTGATGTACACTGTAATACACGAAGCTGCCTTTCATAAAAGCTTAGATTCCCAGAGATTGAAAAGAATAAGGTTTTATAGTTCTTTTAATACAATCCCTCACATACCATTTTTCACATAATAATATATTCTAGTTTATATTTCCTTAAGATGACCTCCAGAAAGTTATCTCTGGGTCATGTTTATTAATAATTACTGTATTGATGGGGAAATATTAGGAAACATTGACTTACTGTTAGTAGTTTTTATTTGGAAAGATCATTAAAGCTCACGGGTGTCAGCCAAATTTAGTAAATAACACTTGGACCTAAAACTCTAGCTCTGACCTCTCCCTAAAACTTCCATCCTATATTCAGATGAACAAAATCTGCACATCATTTCTTAATTGTTTTCTAGGTCCAAAGTCTAAATTAGAAAATATATGCATTTTTATATTTGTAAATGTTATTACCATCCCCTTACTCACCTAGATACTAAAAAAATAAAATGGTCTCATGATCAATCTCCCACTTCATTCACAGTTCACTGCATTATGTCCTGATCCTGTCAATTCTGGTTCTCTGATACCTTAAAAGTATCTGCTTAATATTCTTACTATAATCACTTCCTTAATACAGGCACTTACAAATTATTACCTGCACAATCTTAAAAGCTCTTCTTACTGGCATGGTCATGTGCCTAATAGGCCCATCCTAGTGGGCTGAATGCGTGATAGCCAGGTTGTTATTTATAAAGCACATTTTGGATTATCTTCTTCCAGTATTTAGTTATGTTCATGGACTCACCATTGCTTATTTAAGAATGCCTGAATTCCTTAGCCAGTACTCAGTGTCCTCTGGACTCTGCATCTAATCCATATTTCTAACTTTATTTCTCTTTTTATTTACATATCATTTGGGTTGAACTGAAAACAAGAGGGTTTTTTAAAAAACTAAAATATTAAAATTAAATAAAATATCTATAAATTTCTGCCAAATGACTATGCTAAAGTAAACAGTAAGGAATAGCATTGTGCAAATATACAAGAAATTGATATGTTTCCGATCTGTAAAACAATTTAATTCCATACAGTTAAAATTAAGTGTTGAGAGAAAAATCTAGTCAAAAACACAACTTAATAGTCAGAACAAATAGCTATTGTTATAACAGCCCTTGTTTATTCCTCTCTTTTCAAGGCATGGTTTAAAAAAACAGATTCTAGATTTAAATCCATAGATTCACAATCTGATCCTTTGCACCTGCCACTTTCGCTAGATAGACATACACAAGCATTTGTAATAGACTTTGGATGCCTTCCTGCCTGATTTGCAAAATTACTGAGACTTTTAAGCAATTTCAATTTATACAAATTCTTCAGGATAAATTTAGATTCTGTTTTGAAAATCTAGTGTCTCTCTTCCTAAAGTCAGAGAAAACGCCTTTTTCTGACTTGATAACTGTGAACAAAAGAAATTGATTTTAAACATCAGTTTGAGTTGACTCAAAAGCCACATGATGCTCACTGAGTCAGAAGCAACACAGGAAAGAAATCACTTAATACATGACCTATATGAAAATACGGAAGTAGAAGAAGAAATTCATTATGACCTAAGAGCAATGGGAGAACCTAAGCTAATCTTTAAATTTATACTGAAAGATTTTGACTACTTGAAGAAAGTAATGATTTGTTCTGCATGTTTACTTATATTCTGTCCTAAATAGTGTCATGTGACAAATATATTACTTCATTCAAACCCAAATAGAGATTAAGTATGCGCTTGTTCTGAATGTATGTGCCTCAATGAAGCAGCGTCAGTGAATGGAAAGAACACTAGGGTTTCAGGAGCACACACTGCACATATATAATACAGGTTGAAATCCTTGCTCTGACACCTTCAAGCTGTGTGATACTAAGTAAGAAACTTTATCTCTCTGAGTCTTAATCCTCTTGTTGTAAAGTAAAAAAATATATATATATATATTCTGCAACACAAATTTTTATGAATATTATTAAAAAGTGTTTACAATGGAGTTGAAGAGTCATTCCATACATCTCAGGTGAATGTGAAGGTAGTTCAAACTTGAATATTTGCTTTTATCCTTTACTAACATTTACTTATATCTAAATGCTAATTTTAAACCTTCTCAATATGTTGCTGAAGATTCCTGACAGGCTCTGTCATTTCCATCATTTTGTGTCACATTGCACAGTTTCATATTTGGTAAATAATGTGTTCCCAGGGTGTTTATTACATGTATGGCTGAATATTATTGATTTAGTTGATAATATTATATTCAGGTTGAATTAGAAAAATATAGAAATTATTTGCATCAAATTCAGAGCAGTCTGACAGTTATGATGTACTAATAATGGCTGAATTACTTGTTTCAAACCATTCAACTCACAAATCAATGGAATCCCATAGAATCTCATGAGGAAGTCGACAGTATCTTCTCCAGCCTCACAAAATGTGGGGGCAGGGTGAGAAACTGAAGGCCAGAGACTTACAAGGAACAGATGACCTGATTTTTAAAAAGACAGGCTTTGGCTTATAACCCCAAAGAGACATACTTTAGGTGACAAAGTAAACCAATAACTGACCAGTCTCTCAAGGACTTAAATCTAACTTCAAATAATTTCAACCTGTGATAGGATAAAGTCAATGACTCTTAAACGAGTTGCCTAAAAAACAAAACACTAAACTAAACTAAACTAAACTAAACAAATATGTGGTAATTTCACCCTGGAAGAACAAAGCACTACCCAAAGTGACCAGTAATTTTTATAATTTTTTATATATGATATCTGACACTCAATTATAAAAAGCTTTCACAGATGAAGGGAATAAAATGTCAGAGTACTAAGAAAAATTTTTAAAAAAGAAATAGATCTAGGGCTTCCCTGGTGGCGCAGTGGTTGAGAGTCCGCCTGCCGATGCAGGGGGCGTGGGTTCGTGCCCCGGTCCGGGAAGATCCCACATGCCGCGGAGCGGCTGGGCCCATGAACCATGGCCGCTGAGCCTGCGCATCTGGAGACTGTGCTCCAAAACGGGAGAGGCCACAACAGTGAGAGGCCCGCATACCGCAAAAAAAAAAAAAAAAAAAAAGAAATAGATCTAAATAATATCCAGATACTGCAGTTATCAGACACAGACTTTATAATAACTATAATTTGTATTTTTAAATAATTAAATTACAATGTTCCAAAATTCAAAAAAGAATTGGAAATAATTTTTTAAAAGCAAATGAATATTATAGAACTAAATAATACAATGACTGAAACTAAAAACTTAAATAATGAGTTTAACAAAATATTAGACACAGATGAAAAGAACATTTTTCAGCTAAAAATAGGTTAAAAAAAATCAGGACCCAAACAAGGGGAAGAAAATGGTATAAAATAACATATAATACAGAAAAGACATATGCAACATGGTAAAAGGTCTAACATGAATAATTTGACTCACATAAGGAGAAAAGAGTGTCAAAATAATGTGAATGTTTTCATGATTCTCCATGCTTAGGACTTGCTGAGTTAAGAAAACTGACATGCATTGGCACGCTTTATAGAATAAGAGAATGTCTCCTTTCTCCAGAACTATTTGCTCTTCACATTCTAAGGGTGATAGACCGAGAGCCACATGTCAATGGCCAGTTTTAGCCATGCTGGATGAGCGATGTGAAAAAGAACAGCCCTGTTTGCTCTGCCTACAGTCTCCTCGCCTATTCTTCTTGCTGGGGGCAGGTGTGTGAAAGGCAAAGTTAAGGTCAACAGAGAAAAAGCTCACATTCTAGGAACTGAGAGATACGGCCTAAAGAGTTCAAGAGAAGACATTGTTGGAAGATGTGGTGTTCTACATTTAGACTATAGAATTCTGAATAGTTAATCAAACGTGACCAGAAAAGGAGGTATTTTGTACATTTTCCTGCACACTCTGGGTAAGAATTACATTTTTGGTCATCATTAACAAAGTTCAGTAGCAATATTAAAATTGGAAGCCAGAGTTCACACAAGCAGCACGATGGATGACTCAGCATCATAAGTAATTGTGCAACTTGCATTAAATAAGTGAAATTAGAAAACTGCACAGACAAGAAAATCTGTATTGTTTCAAAATAAACATATTTTGAAAAGTCATAGGATAGTAAATAATAACAGTCTTGCTCTCTTTTTCTTGCATCAGGAGACATGAAATTTGATACTAAAGTACCTTGAAGAGATGGTTTCTAGACCTGAACAGAAAGTGATGATGTCTAGACACATGACGAATCTTTATATACAATGAGAACAATAGACAAACACATAAACCCCTCATATCTTCTCATTCTAAATACTAGTTAATAAATAACTAAACCTCACATGATCCCATAATTTTTTATTTATTGAATTTAAATCAAATTGTCTATATACACAAGGGCCTTGCAAACAGTATCACACACAATTTGTACACATTAGTTGTGGCTCTGTAGGTTGGAGAAGAATAAATGTCCCCAAAGTCTTTCAAGGCTCCTGTACCATTTCCAAAGTGATAAAAGTATTCATTTACATCTCTATGGTAACCACCCAAGAGAATACTAAACAAATGTATAGCTAGAAACAAATAGAAGGAAAAAGCACAGACATGTATTTTTCTTCAAGCTGTACTGAGATATAATTGACATATAACACTGTGTAACTTTAAGGTATACAATATAGCAATTTGATACATGTACCTATTAGGAAATGATTACCACAGTAAGTTTGGTCAACACATTCATCACCTCACATGGAACATATTTCTTAAAATGAAGGCAAAAAAGGAAGGAAGAAAGGATACAGGATAGGTGAACTGAATTTCTTTTGTTTCCTAACCAAAGTTAATTATAAGCTTAAACCTATATGTAACAGTAATTATGTTAACTGTGAATGAAATTACTCCAATTGAAAGACACGTATTTAAGGCTGAATAAAAAGGGTAAAATCCAATAAGAGATTCCTTGGAAAGGATGGCCCTTAAATGATTTCAGTGGATACTATTTTGCTCTACCCATGTTCCCTTTTCAGGCCTTCACAGCCATTCGCAACTGCTGGGAAGACAGACCCACAGCTGCATCCTGCACCGGGACTCACCCTTGAATGCAGGGAACTGCCTCGCCCGAGGTTATGCCACCTCCTTCCCAGGGATGGCCCTTGGCCACCTTAACCTAGGCAACTCCAAAGAGTCATTCTAGCCACGAAGCTCCTTGCAGGATTGTCGGAGACCTCGGTTGCAACCACACTGCAGTCTGCTTCTCCTTCTTATCAGTCTTGACTTAATCCCTTCTTTATCAGTATACATTTTGAGTGTACTCCCCAATAAGTCTGGATGCAACTATGTCTTAGTCTATTTCCAGGCACCACATTAATAATAAGACAGAAGAGTTGAGAGTAAAAAAGATGGCAAGAAATATACAGTGTAGACATTAACCAAAAGGAAGTTGATTGAGCTATACTGAACAAAGAAGGCTTTAGGGAAAACCAGAGATAAAAAAAGGAACATTTTATAATGATAAAAGTCAATCAAACAGGAAGATGTAAAATTTTTAAATACGTATGAAACAAAAATATGTATTCTTCAAATATGTAAAATGAAAGTTGACAGAACTAATGAAGAAAAAAATCCATAATCATGGTGAGGGATTTAACACATGTCTCTCAGTAAACTGTAGAGGAAGAAGATAAAAAATTTGATATGTGCAACTAAAAACTGATCTACTTGACACATTAATAGAACCTTATATTCAGCAACTGAGGAGTACATGTTTTTCAAGTTTACATGAAACTGGGACCAAGAAAATGACTATATGTAGGGCAGAGAGAAAGTCTGAACAAATTTCAAAGGACTGGTGTTATTCAAAGCAGTTCTCTGACCAGAGTAATGTGTATTCTGTATGGTTTGGTTTAAAACATTAAAAATTTAGGTAATTCATTACCATATCAGAAAAAAAGAGAAAACAATGTGATTATCTTAATATATGAAAAAATATGCTGGAATTGAAAGCTCTCAATAAATCAGTTACAATGCTTCTTATGAGGTGAAGTGCATAAAATGAGGAATATAGAATAGAGTGCATGAAGGTCCTACAATATTATGCTATCGATTTGGGGGCTATGGTAGAAATATAAGCGGGTGTTAAAATATCTCAAGCTCAGGTATGGCAGGTTGGGATGAGTCTTTTAAAATCGACATGAATTGTAAGGAGCAGAATTTGGAAACCATCGCAGTAAAGCAGGTAAGCTAATGAGGGTACGCGTTAGACCTACACGGCAGGAATGGTTGTCATGCTCACTCAATACAATCAATGCTTTCTGCCTGTAACGTGAAATGTCCTTAATATATTACAGGCTCTGTTTGCAACTCTAGGAAGCACTGGTAAATATAATCAATTCCCTGATCAAACAATTGAGAATTCACCATTTTTGACTTATGTGAATTGTTTAAAAATGGAATAATTCTGTGGTTCTTTAAAGATTTATTTAAGAATCAATTCAAATTTAGATTTTTGAAAAAATACTGAAAGTTATAAATAATATTATAACTAACCTATGTGTACCCAGCCCTCCAAATTAACAAAAAAGGTACATGGTCTCAAATATTTTAAATAAAATATGTAATTAATTACAAATACTATTTAAATCTTTTTAATTTTGCTCCCCAGTTCTATACTACACTACTCTATCCCTCCAAAGAGGAAAATTTTTTTCTCATGAACTTGTCTATATCTTTCCAATCCATAATTTTGAAACAAAAACTGACAGAATTACTAATCCTCCGTAGTAATTCTCTTTTCTTTCCTAATGTGGTTATTTCTCTCTAGTCACCTTCATCCTCTCAGTCCACTCACTGTGTTTTTCTATCTTAATCCAGTTTTCCATCTTGTTTTCCAAACCTTTCATTTTTTGTTTTGTTAATTATTCTTTAAACTGCTTAGTTTTAATTTTATCAATTCCTTCATTAGTATTAACCCTTTTCTCTTCAAGTTTCCTTTAATTTTTAATAACTTCTTGTAAATGTACACATTTATCTCTAAATGCAAAGTTTGATATAAGTGTGCTCATTTGACATTTAGTTCTAAGTCATTTTTCATTTTCACCGTGCTTGTCTTTTTTCATTTCAAACTGGCTTTAAGACACAGAACACAAATTTAGAAAAGCATATATTGACATGGAAAGTTCAGTTCATTTATCACCAAGTGAACACCTAAATAGCCATAACACAGGTCAGGCTAGAACATTACACCCCAAAAGTCTCCTTTTTTCCTCCCAGACATTAACCCTCTCCCACTTCTAGGTAACCATTCTCTTGTTTGGGCATCACTCATCTTTCTGTATTATTTTACCACTGAATCACGTATTCTTTTTATTTCTTTCACTCTAGATTGTATTGTGGGCTTAGTTGTGTTGATGTATATAGCTGCAGTTCATTCTTTTTCAGCTGCGTGTTGCCCCATCTGATACATTCAACACAACTGTGTACATTCATTCTACCATTGGTGGGTTGTTTCTAGAACTGATGTACTGGTATCACAATAATGCCCCTAAGAACATTCTTTAAAATGCCTTTCGTGCACACATATGTGAATTTCTTTTGGATTATACCTAAGGGTGAAATTATAGTATCATAAAGAATGTATATCTTCAAATAGTAATACTAATAATATTAATACAATACTAATAATAGTAATATAATTGTAATACAAATAAATCATACTAATTTTTCCTAGTTTTTTAAAAAATAATTTATGCTCCCTACAGAAATTAATGAGAGTAATTTTTGTTCCACTGGTATTATCAAATTTTGGGGCAGTTTTATTTCTGGCCTTCTGTTGGGGAAATAGGGTTATCTTCTTGTGGTTTTAATGTTTATTTTCCAATATCTTTAAAGTATCTTTTCATATGTTTATTGATTATTTGTATATCCTTATTTGTGAAATGCTGTTCAGTTGTCTTCTGCATATTTTTATTGGGTTGCCGTTTTTTTCTTAATGATTTGGAAGATTTACTTACATATTGTGGATGCAATATTTGTCAACTATGTGAGTTACAAATATAGTCTTTCAGTACGTACTTGCCTTTTTACTGAATTAATGTTGTTTCTTTAGCAGAAATATTTTAATCTCATCAAAGTTTATCAATATTTACCTTCTTAAAGATTTTTAAGTCCTGTTTAAGGAATATTTTTCTGTACAGAAGTCTTTAAATTCTGTTACCTTACTATAGCTTTTATTTTTCTCCTTAACATTCAGATCTACAATCCACTAGAATTTCTGTACAAGCTGTGGATATGGATATCTACATGAATACCAATTATTCCCAGCACCAAATAAATATTAAAAACACTTTCTTTCTGTCTACTCTCTGGGGCCACGTTTTTCATAAGTTAAATGCCCATATATGTGTGGTTATCCCTCTGAGTCATTATTTTGTTCCACTGGTCTAGTTGCCTGTTTCTGTGCAAATATCACACTATCTTAATTATAGTAACTTTACAATAAGTTTTAATATCCAGTAGGGGCAAGTTTTCCCATTCTGTTGTTCTTCTTCAAGATTATCTTGGATATTCTTTGCCATATGCATTTCCATATGATTTTCAGAATCAGCTTGGCAAATCAACAAACTACCACATTTGAGTTTGAATGGGTAAATCTGGTAGAATTTGGATAAAATGACATTATGACATTGAGACTTCTGATAAATTAATATGGTATATTCCTCCATCTAAATAGGATTTTTTTGGGGGTGGGTAGGCACTAGGATGGAGTAAATTGATCTTACATCCAGCAAACTTGCTTATATTGCTGCTTTATTCTAATAATTATCCATAGATGCTCTTGGTTAGTTTACATATATAACAGTAGTCTACAATGTCAACAGTAGTATAACACTTTTATTTTATGCCCTCACTACTTATAAATTGGTTTGTTTTCCTTCTTTTAACGGACTAGCTAGGACCTCAGACACACATTGAATAAAAGTAGATCCCATGGCCATCTTTTCTTATTTTTGATCTCAAAGAAAAAGCTTTAGACTTTCCACCATCGAGCACAATGCTTTCTCTTTTTCATTTGTTGTAGCTATCTTGTATCAGAATAAAAATATTCTTTGCTTTTAATGATCAATGGATATTTAATGTTTTCAACTAATTGATCTGCATCTATTGATATAATTCTCTAATTTTTCTATTAAGGTGGCCAATTACATTGATTTTAAAATATTTCCAGGCTTATGTTGGAGACTAAAAACAACCAGGTCATAATATATATTTTGCTGACATTTCCTTGCTAATATTTTCTTTAGGATTTTAAGATCATATTTAAGGTCCGAAATTTTCCTTTTCTGTAAGGCCTGTGTTTTTAAATCAATATTATGATGATGTAAAAAACAAACAAACAAAAAACAAATTGACCTCAAAAAGGCAGAGAACTGCTTTTTTTTTCATCTATCTGGAAGAATCTGTAAGTTTGGCATCATTTCTTCCTTAACTCTGGTAAATTTTTCTGGTGAAGCTAACTGTGCCTGGAGTTTTTGTTTGTTTGTTTTTTGGAATGATTTTAATTAAGAATATTACTTCCTTATTTATTTCAAGATTATACCAATTATCCACTTAAATGCCCTGGCAAATATAAGAAGTAAGCAGACAGTATAATAATTAAGAAGTAAGCAGACAGTATAACAATTAACATGAAAGTATTGAGACTTTCCTATGTATTTAGTAACAGTCAAGTAGGCTAATAGAACGAAATAGAGAAGCCAAGACAGGTCCCATCCACATGTGGAAACTTGATGTGTAACAGGGTTAACATTACTGATCAATAGGAAAACGCTGGACTCAAGTAAATGGTGCTAATAAACAGGAACTATAGCACCTTGGAAAAACAGATTCCACTGTTAGGGTACAGCAGGTCCAAGGTGAGCATTGAATATATTGTCATGCCAGAAAGTCAGATGGGAGTCAGTCCCAAACACAGAGGAACCCTACTGGGAAGGCTTTCATGGGCCAAATCTGGGAGGATTTGAGCATTGAAATAATTATATTTAGTAATCAGTGATAAACCATTAAACATAGGAATTAATTACTGTTCAATAATAAATAGATAAATACATATATAAATACAGGAGAAGTGAAGTCTATTGTTTATGGTAGAATACTAAAGGTGGGATGGTTTCTGGAGCTGGAAAATCATTATATTGGAACTATGACGGTAAAGGCTGTCCGGCAAGAATCATCAGTGGATACCACAGTTAAGGAGAAATTTTGATGATCCATGTATTTGTATGGTGTTAAGCTGTTCTCCAATTAATTGTCTATTAGTTGAGAAAAATGTTAACAACAATTTTTTTTTAAGGAGATTAACAGTGGAGAATTGGGGGAACGCCTTCAAGGTAATCAAAAGGAATATTTCAAGTGGACATCATGTTTCTCCAGATGTGAAACCCTGAAACACACTTAAGAAACAAATGCAAAATAGGGACTGTTTTCTTGAAAAAGGAGATGAACTCTATATTTTTCAATTGTGTCCATGTTATCAAAGATATAGAAAGTCTCTGGGAATATTACAGGCTAAAGGGACATGACAAGTCTGTAATATCTGACTCTAGAGATTAGATTCTGTATTACAGTGGGAAAATGCTATAAAGGACAAGATTAGGCCAATTCAGAAAACTGGAATATAGATGATAGATAAAAGTATTGATTCAATGTAAATTTGTGAATTTTGATTATGATTCTGTTATATAAGTTAATAATACTCCCATTCTTAGGAAATACACATGAAAGTATTTAGAGGTAAGCACCATGATTAATGTAATTTACACACACACATATCTATGTAGATATGTGCATACACACATACACACACATATATATATATTTATAACATGGACATATGTATAACAGCTAAACCCTGCTAAAGGGTATATAATTTCTTTGTACTAGTTTTGGCAACACTCTATAACCTTGAAATTATTTCCAACTAAATTTTTTTCACTTAGTAGTGCTAGGATAAATTCCAAATTCCTTTGGGGAAAAAATGAACTTTATCCTTATGGCACATAATACACGCAAGTTGCATATTTATAACACCCTTTTATATAAAAGCAAAATTCAAAGAAACTTATATGACAACAGAAACACTGGAGATGAGAGAGAAATGAAACAAAACTGGAAACAACCCAAACCCCATCATCAATAAAATGGACAGTTTGTGGAAAATATATTCAACAGAATAGTAAGGCTCATGTAAAATGCATGCGCTTAAGCTACATGAAACAGTATGGAAGAAATCTTAAGAACACAGGTCAAGGGGAAGAGATCAAGACGCAGAAGAAGGCATTTAGTATTAGTAATAATATATGAAACCCAACTCTGCACACACATGTGCTGCACATGAAGCCACTGTGGGACGGCAGGAAAGCACGTTTGGTAAACCTGTAGAAAGAGGTACAAAACACAGGGAAGTGAAGATGTACGAAAGGAAGAGAAAGGGGTTGATACATTCAAAGTAAGGCATGTGGGGACTGCAAAAGTAATGGTGAAATATTTCTTGGAATGGGTAGTTGGAATTCCAATGTGATGCTATTGTTATTAGCCTTCATGCCTGAGGCAAATTATATTTCCCAGAGATTGACACACCAATATACAGCTCATTTCATATGCTCTAAATACATGTGATGTTGACACCCTTCAACTGAGATGTTGTGTCTATGCTCCCTTGAACCTGGATGGAACTCTGAATCTGCCTCTGTCAATAGAGGACCATGGCAGTGCCATAACATGACTTCTGAGGCTGGGTCTTAAGAGGTGATAGGGTTTCTTTCTCTCTCTCTCTCTCTCTCTCATCTTGTGCCTTTGAAGCCCTGACTACCATAGGTATGGCTGCTGTAAATGCACTAGCCACTATGCTGGAAGGACCATGTGGAACAAACACACACAGAGAGATGCACAGAACCCCCAGCTGCTTCAGTCCCCAAACTTGCGAGTCATCCCAGACCAGAAGCCACATGTGTGAATAAATGAGCTTTCAGATAACACTAGCTCCAGCTTTTGAGTTTTCCAGCTGAGGTCCCACCCCACAGTGCCCTGCTGGAATTTCTGAAACAGAATATTCATGAGCATGACAAATAGTTGTTTTACACAACTAAGTTTTGGGGTAATTTGTCCATACATCCTTAGTAACTGGTACATTGCCTTACACACATTTTATGTAAAAGTCTTTTGTCTCTGCATAACATAAGGAAAAAAATTTAAAAGGCAATGCAACAATGTGTACAAAATTTTGACGGCACAAAATACACATTTTATTTCAACTAATGTATTGTTTGGGTGTGAAATCAAAACAAAACACAAAATTTTTATTTCAGAGAATGAAAAACAACTCTCTGACACTTCATCAACTTATACTACAAAGAAAAGAATATTATTTTTTCAGTACTTTGCTCAATTTGCAATATATTGCATGTGAAAATAATTTGCAAAATATTAGAACATCTAAGCAGTACTTATGTACTTAGTCCACTTCAAGTACTACGGTTGAGATAAAAAAAATCACCTAAGAAAACAAAATCTGTCTCTTCAACTTCCCTCCTCCACATTATACAGTTTTCACTTACAACATTTAAAGCATGCACTATTGGTATTCAGGTAAACTATGGTGACCTGAAACAAACAGACTCAGATATTTCTCCTGCAAAAATGGGTCTATGTAGAGATCAGTAGAGAACTGCAGCCCAGGTTCTGCAACCATGGTAAGCCTAGTGCAAGTTCCTACTACGCAAGAGAAGGCAAACTCTTTAGAGAGAGGAAAAAATAGTTGGGAGGGCTCTAGTAAACAGAGTCCCTGGCTTTTCATTGGCTGAGTCCTTGCCAGGAAAGAAGAGGAGTGCTGCTTCTTCCTACTGGGCTCTGCTATTGCCACAGAGAATGAGAGCTCCCCCTCTGGTCTCCCAGCTCTATTCAATTGAGGTTCTGGGCTCTACTATTGTCACAGAGAATGAGAGCTCCCCCTCTGGTCTCCCAGCTCTATTTGATTGAGATTCTGTTATTAATTTTTTCAGCTACCACCACCACCTAACATTTTATGCTTCTAGTTCAATTTTTTTTGCTCATGACCTAAATATCCTAACACCTTCTTTGTTCCTTAATGATGTTCTATTCACCTTTCAATAAACACAAAAACATTTGCTTCTTAATTTTAATGAAAATTTTCTTAAGAATTTTAATAATGTGCTTCTTTTTAAAGCTGTAACTGTTTGAACATCTCAAGTATATTAGTTGGTGTCTAGTCATATTCTCTAATTGTCTTACAAATTATAAACTGGTGACAAAAACGTTTACTATTCCATATGCATTGAGAGTGTAGCCTCATAAAATGCAGAATTTTTGAGATATGAATAATAAAATAAAGAATTCCTAAAGATGTGGAAAATTATTATAGTATAAGGTTTAATGTCAAAAGCAGACATAAAATTTAATGTACAATAGAATATCCATCGTGTTAAAAACTACATCATAAAGACTGGAGGAAAATACATTAAACTACTGAGTGTGGTCATCTGTGAATGTTGGGATTATAGATGCTGGTCATTTACTTAAAATTTTCTCATCTGGCCTACTTATTTTGTCATGGACATACATTACAAAATATTTTATTAAATATAATTTCTTATTTGTCCCAAGGTGAAAAGGACTCTCTTCCTTCTTTTTAATTAGGGAATTAATTTTAGGTTGGAAATAGGCTAATTAATGGCATATTTGTAATTTCTCCTATATATCTAAGTTCAACTTAAGTTTTTATTTATATTGTGGGAATTTTCCTCTTAAGAGACTATTCCACAGTGCAACAGTTTTATTTATATTTTTGTTAGTTCAATTTTCCTCTACTGAATTCCTTGAAATTCCTCTTCTAATTCCTTGAAAAATGAACATGAACAATGATAATAATAGTATGAATTTACTGCTAAGATTCTGAGTATTCATTATGTGCTAGTCACAAAGGGCATTAAATATTTTATGTATGCAGTCATGTTGCACTTCAAAACTTTCATATGACACAGACACTATTTTTATCACCATTTTGGAAATGAAACTGAGATTAAAAGAGTAAGTACCTCCTCCGTGATCACCCATTAGTAAGTGGAAGAGTGGGATTCAAACACAAGCTGGTGTGGCTCCAGAAATCAAAGTCTGAAACATTCAACCATATTATCCCTTTAATATGCTCTGTATCTCTTCACTGAGCCTTGCACACAGCCCTGCACATAGTAGATGCTTAATTAATTAAGTATGGGACGACTAACGGTTCATAGTCCAAAATGTTAAAAAATTAAAAAGTAAAATGATGAACAAGTGTTGACTTATATTCCTGTCTATTTTTCGTATAACTTAATAGAGTATAAAATATTTCAGAAATGATCTCAGTCTACAGAGGAAATGATATGCCTCCTAACTGCAGTACCCGCTCCTTGCATACTACCCTGGACAGACTGTGCCTTTAGTTTTATGAGTCAGGACGCCACTAAATATGTTTACATTTTTTTCCATTTTAAGTTCATTTCCATTTTCTTCTCAGACAACACAGTCTCCCTAAAGCATGATTAAATCCCTATTTTCCACAACCAAAAAATGACAGATTGACAAGACACCAGCAAAGCAGAAACTAAATAGTACTGTAGGTATCCTATACACCCACTATTCAAATTCTAAATCATGCACAAATGACAGCTTTACTAGTCACGAGTAATGAGATGACTAACATTCTCACTTAAACCCAACAGGTGATGTTTTTCTGTGTAACTATGCGGACTCATGTGACTTCAAACTTTTCTGTGGGCTTCCTCCATTGAACTTTCTACCTTTTCATACGGGAAAATTGTAAGCATTTCACTTTTATCCACAAAAGCATATTTAAGTGTTTATACCAGTGAACAAAACAGATTTTAACAGCATTAAAATTAATTGAATAACTTAATTATCATTTGCTACTTACAGTTTAGGCAAAGCTGTGATTAAGTTATAGATGACATCATCTACATGTATTTTTAACAAAAAGGAGTCCCGGAAGTTGTGGTGAGAAAATGGAATTCAATGTGCTGGAAAAGCAGCCGTAAATGTGTATGCCGAGCAGTCTTATGGGTGACAAGGAAGTTGAGGTAATATACGCTAAAATTGGGAATGAAGCCGTGTAACTGTTACGTCACACGTGAGCCGAGCCATGGGTAAAGGAGACGCCATGAACACACTGCTGTCTTCTGCTGTGCCTGAAGTCCAGTGTTTGAGAGTCTAAGTACTCCAGGGACAAATTGTATGGCTAATCTCATTTTCCATTAGGAATAGTTTCCTAAGCTACATCATACTGAAAGGGTTACATAAATATTAAGCATACATTTTTTTTTCAAGCACTCAGTTTTCTCTGGATTTCTAGACATAATGGGAGGCAGCATCACTGACTATGAAATTCAATACAAAAATGTTATTAAATTCAATGGCTTTATGATGGGGTTAATTTTTTTTTTTGTATTAGCATCCAATTTGTAAAAGTTAAAGCAGAAGCTTAAACGGGAACATACTTTAAAAGTAATAAGCAAGTGGAGTAAAGATGCCATCTTTTATCTAGAATGATTTTTGAGTGTTTAAAATTCATAATCCATGACCTTGGCTTCTGAACTGAAGATGGAGAAATACTACTATTTTCATTTTTCTTTAAATTTTCACTCTTATCGCAAGAGTTTCACTTGACTGTGTATTTTGGGTGTCAAATGATCTCATCTGAAATGGTACAAGCTTATATACAGTATATCTATGAAGCAGAATGGGGTGAAAGCTAAAGAAATTTTACTGCTAGTGACTATAGCAAGTTGCTCTTTCTTAATCTATCAGTTGACATTTTGTGTGCAGAATTCATGCATTTCTAATAGTCCCTATAAAATGTCAGCCTGTTCAGGAACAGCAAGCTGCCAGAGAACAGTCTTCCGCAACCCATACCGGGGCCCAGTGCCACCCTGCTGCCAGGACATTGCCCCAATGACGTGTCACACACAGCTTCTCTGAATAAGAGCAAATGAACTCTAAATGCCATCCGCGATTCTGCCCTCCACCCTTCCCCTCAAAATTGAACACGAAGGTCTATTTTTTTCAAAACCTCTGTAACATAGTGACAAAGTAAAAAGAAAGCTAAATTCTGAATTGCATTATTTGAATTGAATGAGACTTTAAAATTTGCAACTGAATAAATACATTTCATTATCAATCAAAACAACTCACTTACCTGTAAAATTTTCTTTCTTCTCTCCTTTACACCCCAATCCTTGATACACGCACAGCTGCTCCTTATACCATAAAGGGTTTTCTACAAGGAAGAAAAGTTGAAACCATGTAAAAATATGAAATTTGTTTTCAAAGTACAAACACAATGGTAATCATTTATTTTGTTTTAAACCTCAAATTTTATGTAGTTAAATCTTAACCTCCCTAGGAAACTCTCCCAATTTCCCGGACTAGCCCTAGCAATTCTGATCTCTGAATGGCAACATAGAATATTGCTTAAGAATAGGGACTCAAGAGCCACACTGCCTCAGCTAAATCTCAATTCTGTTTCTCACCAGCTGTGTGACTTTGGCACGTCATGTAACCTCTCTGTGCTTTAATTCCCCTATCTGAAAAATGTGAGTGATAATGTTAGTTACCATTCACGGGTTGGTTTTGAAGATGAAAATTTATAGACGTAAAGTACGTTAAACAATGTCTGGTTCATAGTTAGACACCATAAATCTATGCTATTATTAGTATCATCTGTGATTTCTCTCTGGACTATTGGAATATTATCTGAACTTATCATTTTGTACTTTTCACAGGCCTATTGATGGATATTTAGTTACAGATATTGGAAAGAGAGGAACAACATCTTAGTCTTGGATTTTGGATATTTCACAGTACTTGACATAGATTCGAGCATACTAGTTCTTACCTTGAGAAAAAAAATGACTATAACAGTGTACAATTTAATGGTATACACATGCCAAATTAGATAATTTATTCAGTTTAGCTGATGTATAGGTGTATGAGAGTTTGTATAAAAATGTTTTAAAAACATGATTAGAACCCCAAAACAGAAGAGACAGAAACTTAATAGATGAAAATTATGAAACAATTTTAGCAATCTAGCACATGAGAACTAAACTCAGCTTTACACTCCTAGGCATCCAATATAAAAGGAAAGGATAGTAGCTTCTATCTTTGTATCATTTTTAAAGAAAGAATATTAATTCTTGACAGATAGACAAAGTTGTTATTTCTTCCCTGATCTTACATTCTGAGGGAAAATCTATTATATGGAGAAAAAAAATCAGTGAAGAAACCACAAATTATTTGACTCAAGGTGAACTATTTATTACATGTTTACATATTAGATTTCAATAAAACACCAGGGAATAGTATGGGTTTGTCACTTAGTGCACATTCTTCTATGGGCTTTCAGTATATGTGTTTGGTATTTTACCCCTTGCTGATCTAACCTGGTTTAGGTTTAGAACTTTGGTAACACAGAAAAAGAAGAGTCGTAAATTTTCCAACTTGAACGTCAATTTTCTCAGGCATAAATTTGGCAAGAGCTGAATAACAACTAATGCGTGATTCAGCTGTCTGGTGGGGCTTCTCCTATAGTTATTCCATGGTGTCAATTGAAGAGGAATCCATAGCTTCTGATGTGCTAGCAGGGTTGATGCTCTGGAATGAAAGTTACAGCACCTGTACTGATGGCAGACGGATGACATTGAATAGACCCTGAGTATTGTTCCTTCAAAACAATTCAAATCCATGTAAGTACCAGATACATAATATGCTTAAAAAACTAAACTAAAATTATACCAAAACATGCTTCTGAGTGAGAAAACCAGGGTTCTCAAAGGGGCTCTGCATCAACAAACTTGAACAAGCTTGAATCACGCCCAGGCTCAGCTTCTCGATCTGTATAAAAGTGTTTGGGAAAGAATAAACGAGATAACAGAGTTTAACCTCAATCCCTGGTTCAATATTTGACACTTGATAGATCCTAAGAAAAATCAGTTATTTCCTTTTGTTCCAAACTTCCTATTATCTATTTTGAAAAATCCACGTATTGCTAATTAGAAAGTAAAGTCAGTAGAGTGTCATACAGGATATGCTGATAATAGTATCTTTTTTGGTGCATCCACTGTTTATGTAAATGACAAGAGGTTCCGAAGCTGGGAACTTGAAGACAGGATTCTCAGTTGAATGGAAGTAAAGATGTGACTTGCAGGCCACCATGTTTAATGCAGACACTTGAGAACTAAACTGCCGATATTCCTGTGCCGCTTGGTTTTCAAACAGATCAAAGATCAGAGGACAGAAAGAACCTTAAATTGCAGTCATGAGCAATAGAACTGAATTTTTTGTGCAAAAGCAGAGTAACTTCATAGATGTCCAGAGTAAGTGGAGCATATTTAATCAGAATTGACCTCATAGCTGTAACTGAACCCAAACACAGTGGCTGATGGGCAATAAATATATGCTAGAAAAAAGAGAAACATGGCACTAGTTGATCCACTCACAAAACATTCCCTGACAATGAAACTAAATGTTTTATTTGTTGACTGGAGGTGTTAGCCTCTTGGTTATCAAGAACAATGGACACTGCATTTGGTAGCAGACCCAAGAAGCAGCCTTGCTCTGCATTTTCAAGGTGTATGTGTTTACCCCGCGGTCTGTTTATTGAAAGCTAGTTAACGTCTCAGCTTGTTTTGTTTAGCCCTCTGTCATCCTCTCCACTGAGAGAGGATGGCTGAGCTGGGTAATGAGTCTTCACACTCTAAGGATTCTGCAGGGAACCAAGGAAGGGACACAATATCCATCCATGGACATGACAGAAAGCACATGCTATACTGTGATGACTGTAGAGGTCATGCCTGTCCAGATGACTTTCTATGCAGGGTTTGGGATTTTGGCTTTCTGGAAACCTTGAAATGGCAGGAGTCACACAACTCCTGTAACATCACATGATCAATGTAGCACTGAAAATAACTTTGTCCTGAGAGAACGTTGTAGTTTGGGTCAATGGAGCCATGGTCTGTCTAGCTTTAGGTTTCTACGAACCTAAAATTCAATGTCTGAGTTTAAACAGATCTTAGTTTGCTGTTGGGCTGATACTGAATAACTTATTGATGAGGAAGAAAAAAAATACACAACAGGTTTATTTATTCAAAGATGCCAATATAAGTTTTGAACATCTAGAGAGTTTCCACATTCTATCAAGAACAATCTCTTTCCAGAACAAATGTTTGGAAATACAATTTATGAGTCAGAGGGTTTCTTGGAAAGTAGGAAATTAGAACAAGGAAGGGACCAAGATGAATTCTCCTTAGTATCCCCCAGTGCATAACACATTAACAAAATATATATGTATAAATAAGTATATATACATATGTATGTATGTACATATGGCTTTAGTAAAGGTATAGGTTGTTAATACTTGGCCAGAAAACAAACACACATGTATTCTGATTGCAGAATATTTATGAGAGGTTGTTTACTTGTCCTACAGTGAGTAGAGGTTATACACCAGAAACCTGGATTTTGATTCCAGCTCTCTCACTTATTAGATGTGTGACTACAGCATTTTGCTTAATCTCTCTGACCTTCAGTTTCCACAGTGCAGATACTAATTTTTTCTATCACAAAATTGTTAGGACAAGAATTCTCTGTATTTAAAGTCTTCTGTGAATTGTGATATATTTTACTAATTCACAATATCATTATCAATCCTCTTACAACATTTTCTCTGCATTTGACAGAAACACATTTTTTTAAATGAGTGCAATTTTAAGGCATACAGAAAACTTATTTTGCTTCCATAATAAACGGCTTGCAATTAACAACACAATAATTTTTATGACAGTGCTTATAGGAAAATTCAGTTATCTTACACAATGCAATCTACAGAAATGTTTAGTATGAAAACTTACTGCATAAATATTCAGTGAACACTTTTCAAAAGCTACCTAAATTGTCTTTCTAAAATATAAATACATGTGCGTGGAGAAAATCAACTGCTCAAAAGGATTGCTGTTGCATCAGGTTGCAAAGAATGCAATTGCTTGGCAAAGCAAAGAATGCAATTGCTTTGCATTCTCTAACAATAAGCTCCTATGAGGAGGATAATGAGGTTTTATATTTGCATAGCACCTATTCAAACAGGCTCAGACTGAGAAGGAAACGCACCTTGTACCAACCAATGTCCTGGGCCTGGAAGTGCTGAGAACAGTTTGAAAAATTTGCCTCTAACACAGCTGGAACAGTTTCATGGCCCATTTTCGGGAATATGCTACTTTTAATGTTCACTCTGTTTACTTACAGCAAACAAAGTACACATCAAAAGTTTGTTTCATTGTTGTTTCCTATTGCTGACTGCAGAGGTTACCAGATGTGATTTTTTTTCTGTTTCTTAAAGCAAATTGCTACAATTCTTCCTAGAATATGTTTAGTCATTTCATCAATTGAATTTTTTTTTTAAATAAACATACTTGAAAGATTTGAAATTGGTTATTATTTAAAAGCATCCTATCCCCGATATGATCATACCAGCCACTGGACATCAGCAACATTTTGTAGAACTTTTTAGAAAAAACATACACAAATACGAGCTACTTAACTGTTAATAGGTTTCCTTCTCTTTCCACTCTAGCTGGTAGCTTCTTCAGCTTTCCTATGGAAACTTTTATTAAGCAAATGTCACATTTGTGGTTAATAAGTACTATATTATAATTTATGAGCAGTTGAATTTTTATTGTTTAAAGCAGTTGTATTTCATCCTTCTGCAATGGTGGTGATAGTCTGCTGACTCTTTTACCTTCTGGTCTTTTAAAAAATTTTTAAAGTACGTACTAAGGTCATTCATTTATATAAGCCAACTTTAAAATTAATCCGGGTAGTTTTAAGATCAAAATGCTTGTAATTTACACTTGTCTTTAAGACAATGGCAGTCAAAAACTAGGCACATATTCACGTGGAAATAGAAGGATTTCAGTATTTTTTTTTAACATCTTTATTGGAGTATAACTGCTTTACAATGGTGTGTTAGTTTCTGCTTTATAACAAAGTGAATCGGTTATACATATACATATGTTCCCAAATCTCTTCCCTCTTGCGTCTCCCTCCCTCCCGCCCTCCCTATCTCACCCCTCTAGGTGGTCACAAAGCCCCAAGCTGATCTCCCTGTGCTATGCTGTTGGATTCTGTTTGCTAGCATTTTGTTGAGGATTTTTGCATCTATGTTCATCAGTGATATTGGCCTGTAGTTTTCTTTCTTTGTGACTTCTTTGTCTGGTTTTGGTATCAGGGTGATGGTGGCCTCATAGAATGCGTTTGGGAGCGTTCCCCTTTTATTTTGGAAGAGTTTGAGAAGGACAGGTGTTAGCTCTTCTCTAAATGTTTGATAGAATTCGCCTGTGAATCCGTCTGGTCCTGGGCTATTGTTTGTTGGAAGATTTTTAATCGCAGTTTCAATTTCAGTGCTTGTGATTGGTCTGTTCATATTTTCTGTTTCTTCCTGGTTCAGTCTCGGAAGGTTGTGCATTTCTAAAAATTTGTCCATTTCTTCCAGGTTGTCCATTTTATTGGCATAGAGTTGCTTGTAGTAATCTCTCATGATCCTTTGTATTTCTGCAGTGTCAGTCGTAACTTCTCCTTTTTCATTTTTAATTCTATTGATTTGAGTCTTCTCCCTTTTTTCTTGAAAAGTCTGGCTAATGGTTTATCAATTTTATTTATCTTCTCAAAGAACCAGCTTTTAGTTTTATTGATCTTTGCTATCGTTTCCTTCATTTCTTTTTCATTTATTTCTGATCTGATCTTTATAATTTCTTTCCTTCTGCTAACTTTGGGGGTTTTTTGTTCTTCTTTCTCTAATTGCTTAAGGTGTAAGGTTACGTTGTTTGAGATGTTTTTCTTTTTTGGCGATATGCGGGCCTCACTGTTGTGGCCTCTCCCGCTGCGGAGCACAGGCTCCGGATGCACAGGCTCAGCAGCCATGGCTTACGGGCCCAGCCACTCAACAGCATGTGGCATCTTCCCGGACCGGGGCACGAACCCGTGTCCCCAGCATCGGCAGGCAGACTCTCAACCACTGTGCCACCAGGGAAGCCCCTGTTTCTTGTTTCTTAAGGTAGGACTGTACTGCTATAAACTTCCTTTTTAGAACTGCTGTTGGTGCATCCCAAAGGTTTTGGGTCATCGTGTTTTCATTGTCATTTGTTTCTAGGTATTTTTTGATTTCCTCTTTGATTTCTTCAGTGATCTCTTGGTTATTAAGTAGTGTATTGTTCACCCTCCATGTGTTTGTATTTTTTACAGATTTTTTTCCTGTAATTGATATCTACTCTCATAGCGTTGTGGTCGGAAAAGATACTTGATACGATTTCAATTTTCTTAAACTTACCAAGACTTGACTTGTGATCCAAGATATGACCTATCCTAGAGAATGTTCCATGAGCACTTGAGAAGACTGTGTATTGTTGTTTTTGGATGGAATGTCCTATAAATATCAATTAAGTCCATCTTGTTTAATGTATCATTTAAAGCTTGTGTTTCCTTATTTATTTTCACTTTGGATGATCTGTCCATTGGTGAAAGTGGGGTGCTAAGTCCCCTCCTATGATTGTGTTACTGTCGATTTCCTCTTTTATGTTAGTATTTGCTTTATGTATTGAGGTGCTCCTATGTTGGGTGCATAGATATTTACAATTGTTATATATTCTTCTTGGATTGATCCCTTGATCATTATGTAGTGTCCTTCTTTGTCTCTTGTAATAGTCTTTGTTTTAAAGTCTATTTTGTCTGATATGAGAATTGCTACTCCAGCTTTCTTTCGATTTCCACTTGCATGGAATATCTTTTTCCATCCCCTCACTTTCAGTCTGTATGTGTCCCTAGGTCTGAAGTGGGTCTCTTGTTTACAGCATATATACTGGTCTTATCTTTGGATCCATTCAGCCAGTCTATGTTTTTGGTTGGAGCATTTAATCCATTTACATTTAAGGTAATTATCGATATGTATGTTCCTATTCCCATTTTCTTAATTGTTTTGGGTTTGTTATTGTAGGTCTTTTCCTTTTCTTGTGTTTCCTGCCTAGAGAAGTTCATTTAGCATTTGTTGTAAAGCTGTTTTTTTTGTGCTGAATTCTCTTAGTTTTTGCTTCTCTGTAAAGGTTTTAATTTCTCTGTTAAATCTGAATGAGAACCTTGCTGGGTAGAGTAATCTTGCTTGTAGGTTTTTCCCTTTTATCATTTTAAATATGTCCTGTCACTCCCTTCTGGCTTGCAGAGTTTCTGCTGAAGGATCAGCTGTTAACCTTATGGGGATTCCCTTGTATGTTATTTGTTGTTTTTCCCTTGCTGCTCTTAATATTTCTTCTTTGTATTTAATTTTTGATAATTTGATTAATATGTGTCTTTGTGTGTTTCTCCTTGGATTTATCCTGTATGGGACTCTCTGTGCTTCCTGGACTTGTTTATTTACTTTCCCATATTAGGGAAACTGTCAACTATAATCTCTTCAAATATTTTCTCAGTCCCTTTCTTTTTCTCTTCTTCTTCTTCTGGGACCCCTATAATTTGAATGTTCGTGCATTTAATGTTGTCCCAGAGGTCTCTGAGACTGTCCTCAATTCTTTTCATTCTTTTTTCTTTATTCTGCTCTGCAGTAGTTATTTCCACTATTTTATCTTCCAGGTCACTTATCCGTTCTTCTGCCTCAGTTATTCTGCTATTGATCCCATCTAGAGAATTTTTAATTTCATTTATTGTGTTGTTCATCGTTGCTTGTTTGCTCTTCAGTTCTTCTAGGTCCTCGTTAAACGTTTCTTGTATTTTCTGTAATCTATTTCAAAGATTTTGGATCATCTTTACTATCAGTATTCTGAATTCTTTTTCAGGTAGACTGCCTATTTCCTCTTCGTTAGGTCTGGTTGGTTTTTACCTTGCTCCTTCATTTGCTGTGTTTCTCTGTCTTCTCATTTTGTTTAACTTACTGTGTTTGGTGTCTCCTTTTCACAGGCTGCAGGTTCGTAGTTCCCGTTGCTTTTGGTGTCTGTCCCCAGTGGCTAAGGTTGGTTCAGTGGGTTGTGTAGGCTTCCTGGTGGAGGGGACTAGTGCCTGTGCTCTGGTGGATGAGGCTGGATCTTGTCTTTCTGGTGGGCAGGTCCATGTCTGGTGGCGTGTTTTGAGGTGTCTGTGGCCTTATTATGATTTCAGGCAGCCTCTCTGCTAATGGATGGGGTTGTGTTCCTGTCTTGCTAGTTGTTTGGCATAGGGTGTCCTGAACTGTAGCTTGCTGGTCATTGAATGAAGCTGGGTCTTGGCGTTTAAATGGAGATCTCTGGGAGATTTTTGCTGTTTGATATTACGTGGAGCTTGGAGGTCTCTTGTGGTCCAGTGTCCTGAACTTGGCTCTCCCACCTCAGAGGCACAGTCCTGATGCCTGGCTGGAGCACCAAGAGCCTTTCATCCACACGGCTCAGAATAAAAGGGAGAAAAAATAGAAAGAAAGAAAGAAAGAAAGAAGATAAAATAAAATAAAGTAAAGTAAAATAGTTATTAAAATAAAAAATTATAAAGAAAAATTTCTTAATAATAAAAGAAAATAAAATGGACAGACAGAACCCTAGGACAAATGGTAAAAGTAAAACTATAAAGGCAAAATCACACACAGAAGCATACACATACACACTCACAAAGAGAGAAAAAGTGGGAAAATATATATATATATCGTTGCTCCCAAAGTCCACCTCCTCAATTTGGGGTGATTCGTTGTGTATTCAGATATTCCACAGATGCAGGTACATCAAGTTGACTGTGGAGATTTAATCCGCTGCTCCTGAGGCTGCTGGAAGAGATTTCCCTTTCTCTTCTTTGTTCACACAGCTCCCGGGGTTCAGCTTTGGATTTGGCCCCGCCTCTGTGTGTAGGTCGTTGGAGGGCGTCTGTTCTTTGCTCAGACAGGACGGGGTTAAAGGAGCCGCTGATTCGGGGGCTCTGGCTCACTCAAGCTGCGGGGAGGGAGGGGCACGGAGCGCGGGGCGAGCCTGCGGCAGCAGAGGCCAGCATGATGTTGCACCAGCCTACGGCACGCCGTGCGTTCTCCCACGGAAGTTGTCCCTGTATCACGGGACCCTGGCAGTGGCGGGCTGCACAGGCTCCCCGGAGGGGAGGTGGGAATAGTGACCTGTGCTTGCACACGGGCTTCTTTGTGGCGGCGGCAGCAGCCTTAGCATCTCATGCCCGTCTCTGGGGTCCGCGCTTTCAGCCGCGGCTCGCGCCCGTCTCTGGAGCTCCTTTAAGCAGTGCTCTTAATCCCCTCTCCTCGCGCACCAGGAAACAAAGAGGGAAGAAAAAGTCTCTTGCCTCTTCGGCAGGTCCAGCCTTTTCCCTGGACTCCCTCCCAGCTAGCCGTGGCGCACTAACCCCCTGCAGGCTATGTTCACGCCGCCAACCCCAGTCCTCTCCCTGCGCTCCGACCGAAGCCCGAGCCTCAACTCCAGGCCCCGCCCGCCCCGGCGGGTGAGCAGACAAGCCTCTCGGGCTGGTGGGTGCCGGTCGGCCCTGATCCTCTGTGCGGGAATCTCTCCGCTTTGCCCTCCGCACCCCTGTTGCTGCGCTCTCCTCCGCGTGCCCGAAGCTTCCCCCCTCCGCCACCCGCAGTCTGCGCCCACGAAGGGGCTCCTAGTGTGTGGAAACCATTCCTCCTTCACGGCTCCCTCCCACTGGTGCAGGTCCCGTCCCTATTTTTGTCTGTTTTTCCTTTTTTCTTTTGCCCTACCTAGGGACGTGGGGAGTTTCTTGCCTTTTGGGAGGTCTGAGGTCTTCGGCCAGCGTTCAGTAGGTGTTCTGTAGGAGTTGTTCCACATGTAGATGTATTTATGATGAAATTTGTGGGCAAGAAGGTGATCTCCGCGTCTTACTCTTCCGCCATCTTGAAGCTCCTCTCAAGGATTTCAGTATTAACCAGCTGTGGATTTGGACCTCAGGTATGCTGCTTACGGCTGTAAAAACGTGAAAAAGTCACATCACCTCTTTGTGCTTTTTTTCTTGTCTGTAAAATAGACCCCAAAATGCTTACCTTTTAAATTATAATGCAAATCAGGTAAGATAGTTGATATTAAGACTTTGCAAGGAGAATTTTCTCAATGTTATTTCACTTCCCGTCATCTAATCCCAATAGGTTAAAAAAAAAAAAGTACATATCTATAGATGTCAAAATATCTCCTACTAGAATTTAACTGAAAAAATATTATGTATCAGTTTCAGCCAGTTTAAAAGTGCCACATAGGAATTCACTCAACAATTTATTTAACAATTAAAAAAATGTGTCATACTAAGAAGAGACTATTTGTATTAAAGCCAAAGAGTTAATTATCATATACTAATCAGGAGTCTGTGCTTGGCTTAAAGATCTAGTACAAAGGAAACTTCTAATGATTGAAGGTTCAGAGGATTGATTAGAGGTTTTAACCCATATCCCTTAATAGATGGTTAGACTTTCATTCTGATTTTGTGGTAGACCCAGAAATCTGCACTTTTACAAGTTTCCCAGATGATTTTGATACAGATGGCCAATAAGCCACATTCTGAAAAACACTCAAATATGTCATAGATAATCCCCACTAAACATAAGGTGGCACTAAAACATGCAGTGACATTCATTTGGAGTGCAAAAGGATCCTTGAATTTAATAAATCAACATTTATTAAGTCTTTATTCTGGGAAAGGTAGTCTGCCAAGTGTAATCAAAGATGAGATATCTAAGAATCCGTGCCAACCTTATTCTAACACAGAAGAGTAAACAAGAACGTGCTAGATAGTGTTTTTCATTGTTGATTATGAAATTGTCATATCGGCTAATGCCATTTTGCCCCATTTTAATAGCATGTGTTAATGCAGATTTTACTTGCTCCAAGAAAGAGTACAGACGATGCCATTCTAACCAGAAGGAAAGACATTTTCTTGCATCTATCAGTGTATTACTACAAATCATCTCTTCCTAATACAAATGATCTCTACTGAATATGGAAACTCAAACTTTGAAAGCACCCACTTTGCAGAGTGTAGATGTATTCATGACTATAACCCTGACATCTTGCTCAAAGACCAAAAAAAAAAAAAATAATACATTTGGGATCTTTCATCCTGTAACTTCTAGAAGCCCAACATTTTTGTTTCATTTTTTTTCACACTTCTGAGATGGACACAATTGGACTCAATTTATTGCCAAGACAGCCCATTTAATTAATCGATCATTATTCTGCCAGACCCACACAGAATGACATACATGTGGTCTTTCTCTTGAAGAAGCTAAGGTATTATTTTTAAGTGATTTGACTGAGCTCACATGGATCATTACTGAAAAAAAATCTGGGCTTGAACCCCAGTCTTTGAACTCTTAATTCTGTGCTCTTCATTGTATTGTCAGAAGTATGGGTTGTGGAATGAGGGCATCACTTGGTTTTATGAAAAGTTGAATCAGGCTAATGGCAGCTGAAAATTTTTTCTTGTAATTGTACGTTCAATAAGAGAATTAATGTGGTATATTAAGAATTGTAAAATTAGTTTTAAAGTCATGATTAAATTTCATGAGAGCAAAAACTGATGAAGATAACATTATCATAATGACATCTTATTAAATTGAGTTTTTAAATTCTGATTGAAGGAGGTCTACCAGATGAGAAGATTAGGGAAGATAAAATTCCTCTATCCAAAGTCTCCATAGCTCTGTTTTACAAGATTTATTGTACTTGAAATAAACACATGGATTAAACTATCAAAATGTTTCTTTAGGCACCGACCTTCTAGATTAACAAACTATCAAAAAATACTTGGATGTGATGTCATAAGAATGTAAGCTAATCTCAAATGCCATCTCACTGTTTAAGGAACTTCCTTCTTCAAAAAGAGCTGAAGACATTCAGGAATCCATTGTTTACCCATTCAGCACTTCAAAGTAGCATGAATTCTTTTACATGCTGAATATAAAACATAAGAAATACTTTGCTCTTTCTAGCAGTTCAAATTTTCTATCTGAATTGACAGATCAGTAAGTAAATACTTATAAGTCAAACATTTACTTATAAATCAGTTCCAAATGTCATAAGACTACAGAGGATAGGAATTCAGTACAGATTTTAAGAGAGTAGACTCCAGAATTGATGGCTAAGTTCAAATTCTGGCTTTACCACCTACTAGCTGTATGACTTTGGAACATTTACTTTAACTCTCTGTGCCCCATTACCCTTATTTGTAAAAGTGGGGTTTTAGAAATATATGCTTAATTGGGTTATGGGAGAACTGAATTAAATAATATATCTAAATTGCTTTAATGAGTACCTGGAACATGATTATTCCATATGAACAAGGTTAATGTTACATATAAAAGGATTTTTTACAAAACTTTCAGAAAAGCTAACATAAAGAGTTGTAAAGTGATCAGTGGGAATTTACCAGGAAGTAAAATGGTCAAAATGTTCTAAGATGTGCAAAAGCATGGAAAAGCAAGAGTAATGTTAGAGAATGGAGAACAACTTTGTATGGGGCAAGAATAATAAAGGTAGTGAACTCTTTGAAAAGGCAAAAAGAAAAGTTAAGAAGAGACCTGAAAAGCCTTAGCGTGCCCTTCAAAAATGTGACTTCAAAGGAATCGTCCCTTCCTTTATTTCAGCAGCAAAATGAACTTTTGGAGAGCATTGCTAGAGAAGAACATTGCCATATATGGATTTTCCTATCAACCAGATGCTAGAGAACACTAGCTGTATTTATACTGTCAATTGCCATGTCTTTCCAGTGTTTCCAAAAATTCTTCTAGTTGTATTCTGAAGGTTGGACTGGCTGGAGGGCCAGGGATTGAAAGCAGGGAGACAAATTTAAAATCTCTTGAATTATGTGGGTAAAAACCTAATAATTTTTGTCAGTCAAAAATCACTGAACAGCTAGACAAGTACTAGGACCAAAATTTACTGAATCTGAAATTTTGCCAAGAGATTCAGTACAGTCTTTGTCCTGTGGTAAGTATAAACAGACATCATAACGTGATATTAGGCTGAAATGTTTGTAATTTCCAATTCGTAGATCTTTTACACAGAACAGTAATAATTTTATATGATTCATCACAGTAACTTATTTAGTGGGAAACAGTTGAATACATGACTTACGCTTGTGATAAGAAATGCCAAAATAGACTCAAGTGATCTTAAAAAAAGTTGACCAATGGACTTGAATTTTCTCGTTTGTAATTATTGGATTTAGGAATTATATAGAATTACACTTTATTTACAAAAGAAAGTATGTAATTACATTCTCCTCAGATATATAAATTTTAAAGGAAATTATTTCAAAGATAATTAAATATGCTAAACATCACCCTTTAAGCTTTTGAGATGAGAAAGTATATTAGTTATGTTCTTCAAATGCCATTTTTTTAGTTCAGTAAACCTGTTTAAGGTGCTGTGGTTTTATAGTTTTCAATAAAGATTTAATTAAGCATAAGATCATTAAAACCTGTCCTTGCAAACCTTTCAAAGGGAGAGTTGCTTTCAAACAACTGGATGTTCATAAGCATTGAGATGATGAATAACAAGGATTCGTTCATGTTCTTTTAATTTTACACATAATTGAAAAAAGACCCATTACCTCCAACCTATTCCATTTCTTCTGTGAGATAACTTCCTCCCGGTAACTTTCCTGTTTTTCCCCCTTTCTCATCTGCACTGAGAATTCCTGAGGTTTTGTATACCAAGCAATGGTCTGGATTAGAATACAAGCATACTTATGCTGGGATTCAGACTCATCTAGTTCTGTCTGGATGGCATAAGGGGTGGTCAGGGAGATGGCAGGATTAAGGAGGCTGCTGGGAAAGAAATCTAACTTGAGAACAGAGATTTGCCTCTGAAGGCCCTGTCCTGAGTACTGAGCATCAGAATGAAGGGATTGTTATGAGTTTTCTCACGATATTCGAGATCTGGGTCTTAGGTATAAACAGGGAGTGAAATCTCAGAAAAATACTTGTTAATTATCAGTAGCACAATGATAGTCCCCTCGGGGATGAGTGCAACAAACTGTAAGAGGAATGTTTTGTACTTAGAGAAGAATGTGTCCCAACTAGGGGGCGCTGAGTGGTCGTATGACACTGTAAGCCTGAGCACTGGGGCTCTGGTGGCTTCGTCTTTGACACTGACCAGCTGTGTTATATTGGGCAACCGACTTAGCCTCTCTGGGCCTCGGTGTCCTCATTCGTAATACGAATAGGATAATAGTGCCAAATTTAGAAAGTTTTTGTGCATGTTAAATGAATTTGCACATGCATGACATTAAGAACAGCACCTGGCACACAGTAAACACTCAACACATTTACAATTATTTGTTATTATTAGCTACAATGAGCCTTTAAGCTTTTTGATTACAAAAGAAATAGGCAGCACTGCTCTTAGAAAGAGGGAGTAGAATTTTACTATCATAGGACCCAAAGGACTGAGGAACTGGCAATACCCCGTTAAAGCAAAACTGTAAAATATCAGTAGAAAACTGGTTCATTTTACCCAATAACTGAGATGACTGTCTTCAGCCATATGCAAAGCAATCCATGGTTATTCTGTAAAAATAATTCGTGAATTAGGGCTTTGGGAGCAGCTCATACTTTGTTCATTTCAAAGAAGCTGTAGATCCTGATTTTAATGTTTAAAATCAGAAGCAAAAAAATACAATCTTGTGTCTCCTACAGATGTCCAAAAGTAGTTAAACACACAGTCTTGTGTTTGCATCCCAAATGTGCTGTTACCTATTATGTGATCAATGTGATCATGGGTAATCTAAATAATTTTCCCTATTTTAATTTCTGAACTTGGTTTCCTCATCGGAAAAAAATGGTAAGAATGATGAGAATTTAGCTATTAAGATTGTTGTAAGGTTTATATAAATATATGAATTGACTTCTAAGTAATTATCATAGTTCCAGGAATAGAGTAAGCATTCAATAATAAATGGTGGCCCCCTTGATAATAGTAATTATGATGGAAATGACAGTGATGATGTAAAAAGATGACATCAGACTGGCAGAGCCTTGGAAACATAGATATTATTTATAAGTAAATCCTCTTTAAAATTATATTGGGTGGGGCTTCCCAGGTGGCGCAGTGGTTGAGAGTCCACCTGCCGATGCAGGGGACACGGGTTCGTGCCCCGGTCCGGGAAGATGCCACATGCCGTGGAGCGGCTGGGCCCGTGAGCCATGGCCGCTGAGCCTGCGCGTCCGGAGCCTGTGCTCCACAACGGGAGAGGCCACAACAGTGAGAGGCCCGCGTACCGCAAAGAAAAAAAAACAAAAAACTACATGTGTCTAGGTTTCTGTAACCATTGCCTTTTTTTTATCCTATATTGAGCTGTCAGGTAAAATACATGTTGTCCAGTTAAATTTGAATTTCAGATAATATTTAGTATAAGCATGTCCCAAATATTGCATGGGACACATACTAAAAATAATAAATAAATAATTCTGAAAATCACATATAGCTGGGCATCCTGTATATTTATTTGTTAAACATGGCAACCCTAAGCAGATACTTTGTGGAGAGAAAGAACATTGAATCAGAAATTTAAAGACCATTTTGTTAAAGCAGAAACTACTATTATTTCTTTGGATGTGCTCAGATCAAACGTTTCCTATCTCTGAGCATCAGTTTCTGTATCTGATGCAGGTTAAGAGATGGTTAAGAGATGGCCTCTAAGTCTTTCTGCAGTTCTCACGCTCTGCAGATGTAAATATGATGCTTAGAATATGGGGTTAACTATTTTTGATATATGACTCTAATACTCATATTGACATTGCACATTCACTATCTCTCACACATAACATTCATTACTTCTTTTATATTATCTATAATTCTGAAAATAAGTTTATTTTCAAATATGCAAACTGAGGTTCAGATATTAACAGGTTTGGCCAGAACTATACAGTTAATAAATTTGGAAGTCAGGGTTTAATCCTCTTCTTTTAAATCTCTTCTACTTTTTCACTCTTAACATCCTTGAGCTTTCTCTGAGTTTTCTTTTGGTATTTAAAATGAATTGTTAGTAGAGGATAATAAAGTAGATAAATGTAAAATTAGATATATTACTGAAAGAATAATTGTTGAAGTGTAATTATAAATTTTCACATTATAGGAGACACTAATGAAAGGCATTTCTATCTTTTTTTTTCCCTTTTGCAGTATCATTGCTGTGATTCTACTTTTAAAATAGGGTTTCAAGGTTTTCTAGGGAAGGAGATTGGTGTCAGAATTTCCAGTAAAAGCTTGATTGTGTGATAGATGACCTGTTCAAGTAGTGATATATAGTTTCCAATAATTTTAAAAGCATATTTAGCCCTCATTCCACTGTACTTATTACATAGATTTTATTTGAAATTTTGCAAAAGTGCTGCCCAATCATTCTTTGTACTTAAGCTGAAGGGGAAAGCTGTAAGTTTCACTAAAGCATGATACTTCGAGCACATATTCACTATATATATATATATTTCACATTTTTCCTTGGACACTTAACAGGTCAGTAGGCAAGATACTATACAGAGAGAGTACTTGAGTGTAATGCAAGTGTTCAGAAGCAGATTGATGTCTGCCTTCATAAATTAGGAATTAGGCAATGACAAAAAACAACAATGAAGCAGCACTTTGTTTTCAGTTAAGAGCCAGAAGAATGAAAGCCAGCAGGGTACTCCACATAACTTCAACAATTATCAAGAAACTTCATGGTACACGCTTGGTGATGCAATTAAATATCATTGTCATGAACATCATGGCTTCGTTTGGGTCTTGAGTGGGATGAAGCACATGAGTATGATTTTCTTTCCAGTTGAAAAAGCCTAAAGAGGGAAATATCTGCAGGAAGACAAAGTAGTGCCTCAAAGTACAAGAGGAGCAAATTTCCTTTTCCTAATTGTTCAGCCTTCTCACTCCAGTGAGTAATGGGCACAGACAGCTTACCAATTTGTCCTGAGCTCAAATAAAGGTGAGATTCAGAACAACTCTGGAGGATGAGTAGATGCACTGAGAAGCCCCATAGTATGTTTTTCCAAATATTCGGTGAGGTGGTGTGCTGACTTATGGTGCTGTGGATGCAGTGTGGGTGGTTCATGCCACATACTAAACCTGGGAACAGCAAACCATGGCCCTCGGGCATATCCTCCTGCTGGCTGCTTTTGAATGACCCATGAACTAAGAATGGTTTTTACATTTTTATATAACTAAGAACAATCAAAATAATAACAACAGTTATATGAAATGAAAATTTCATTGGCCCTAAACAAAGTTTTCTCGAAACACAGCCACACATTCACTTATATATCTCTGGATGCTTTTATACTATAGCATCAAAAATGAATAGATATGACAGCCTAAAATATTTACTATTAGCCCTTTAGGGAAAAAAAGTCTGCAACTCCAGTACTGAACATTGAATTAATGCTGTTTTATGATAACTGGAAATAACATATCTTTTGGTATTATCACTTTTCTGTTTTTCAGGTATTCTTAGGAATGGTAGATGAAGAGAGGAAATGACATGAAACAAGTAGCCTACACAATGACTTGTACTTACTTAAATAATGATTTAGTTGTGTGATAAACAAGAAGAGAGAAATCACCCAGCTTGGAGGATTGGTATAACAGAGAATCAATCTTGGATGCCCCTAAAGGGCAGACTGTCTTGATAGCTGTAATCAGAGCTGGGGTGAAATTTAGGCGTTCCTTTTTTTTTTTTTTTGAATTTTATTTTATTAATTTTTTTATATAGCAGATTCTTACTAGTTATCTATTTTATACATGTTAGTGTATACATGTCAATCCCAATCTCCCAATTCATCCCACCACCACCACCACCCCCGCTGCTTTCCCCCTTGGTGTCCATATGTTTGTTCTCTACACCTGTGTCTCTATTTCTGCCTTGCAAACCGGTTCATTCTGTACCATATATGTACCAGATTCCACATATATGCGTTAATATACAATATTTGTTTTTCTCTTTTTGACTTACTTTACTCTGTTCCTATTTACACTCAATCCATGTACTACAGGCAGGCAGAAGAGATGCCTGGCTCTCAAGGCCATTCAATGCCATCTCTATTTTTTCTTATCCTTGCCAACCACTCCCACTCGAGGCTGTGTATGTATGACTGTATCCTCACATCAGTTACAACCCATGATCAGATGTCTCCCCAGTGTTGCCAAATCCTTCCACTATGATCATGTGTTTTGTTTTGTTTTCTTTCAGCCTCACTGGCTATTAGGTTGGACCATGCAACTATGTTTGGACCAAAGGTTTATGTGAAAAAGTAAAATTAACTACTTTAATTTCCTTAAAAACAAAGCCATTTTCTCTAAACCTTCTCTTTCCCTCTCCCTCTTGTCTGGAAAGTGGAGCTGTTTGGAGAAGCTGGCTTAGATACATTAAAGAAAGACTCATACTGAGGCTAACAGAGTCTCACTATCAGGCTGGGTCTCTGGGTGACCCCATGGAGCTGAATCTTCTTTTCCTACTCCACACTGTTTCTGTCATGAGAAAAATCAACCTTTATTTGGTGAGTCATTTGATTTCAGCAACTATTTTAAAATAGCAACAGAGCCAATCGTCTTATGACTAAACTCATCCTACAATATGCACGTGCACACACACACACACACACCGCTACACATACATAAAACATTGTAAGCTCCTACTAAGCAGACACTACATTTTCTATTTTTATCATTGCTACCGAAATGTATGAAACTAAATTAAGAATCTTATACTTAATAGTAACTTAACAATAGTATCAAATCATCACATTATATACTTTAAACTTATATAATGTTGTATGTTAATTATATCTCAATATTCCTGGAAAAAAAAATAGTATCCATCAGATGAATTGAGATCCTGAGTTAGACAACTCGGTAGGACTTAAGCACACAGAGTACAATGAGAATGGCCCTTCTCAAGGGGGTGTAGTGGTATCTCCTTATAATTCCTAGTATCTTCATCATGACCAATTCCACTGCATGCCTTTTAAATACTCTTTTCCCAGTCACCTTCTATTTTCATATGTACCTTTGCTTTTGTTACTCATCAATGCAGATACCTCTGCTGTATTTGAGACACATATCTCTAACTGCTTACTAAGCTTCATCACCTTTTAATTTTCACTGAGATCATAAAATCAAAATGTGCAAAACTCAATGTTTCTTTTCCAGATGGACTTATCTCCCTGTATCCTTTACATGAATTAATAAAACCATCTTTCAATCACCTAATCCACAGGCAGAAACCGTTGAGGTAACTTAGACTTTCATTTCCTTTCAACCAATCACCAAGTCCACTGAGTTATCTATTTTCACTGTTTCTCAGATCCCAACTTCCTCTAATTTCTACCTTAGGTTCACTTTTCAGTTGAACTATTGAAACATTTTTTTAATTTTTTTAAACTTTATTACCTTCAGCATCAGTTTACTTTCCACAGAACTATTAAAGACTCTCGTAAAAATATGTACTCAGAATGTTACTGCTTTGCTAAAAAACCCTTCAGTGGTTACCCATGGCCTCTAAACTAATGTGCAACCTCATTTGCATGGCACACTCAAGGAAGTGACATTTGGCTGGACCTATCTATCTAGCCACATCTCTCTTCACTTCCTACTGGCTCTGTTTTCTGAACAACTAATGTTACTTTTCATGTCTCTTTATTTTTTGCCAAAACTCCTCCTTCTTTCGAGAATGCCCTCCCTCTTTTATCTGCTTTATAAATTCTCATTCATCAGATCTCACATTAAATGTCTCCACTACTAAAATACCTTTGGCTGCAACCCAGGAGAGATTATCACATCTTTTGTGCTCTGATGGCACTTTGCGTATAGGTACTTGCTATACAGAAGTTATTTGTGTGAATTTCTTTCTCAGCACATCATAAGGTCCTTGAGGACAGGTTATATATCTTACTATATCTGCTTCCCGAATATGGCATGTAGTGCCTGATATATCACTGATACTCAGTAAGCGCCTAAAACCCTAGTAAAATCTGAAATCCTTTTCTTCTAGATATTTTGTCTTAAATTACGGTTTTAAAAAATAGAGTAAGTTGTGATATCTCTTCTTATGCAACTTACAGTCTTGGGGAAACATATAATTCATGCTAGTTAGAAACATCTTCGAGAAAATCATAAATGGGTTCTGGGTAATATCACATACACCTATTTTAGCTATGCCAACCACGGTCTAGCCTACTGAGGAAGGAAACTAGCCTCCCCCACCCTACCCTAGGAAATAGAATCTATGTTAATTACATCATTCAAGCTATCTTCAGATATCTGATAGCTTGTTATGTGGAAGAGAAATGTGTGTTTGTTCTATAAGCGTTAAGTAATGTCCAGAACCAATATTGGAAGTTGGGAGAACATAGACTTACCTAGAAATTTTTAATCATCTTGGCTGGAAATTTGAACTAGGCCCTTCAGAAATCAGTGAAGTATTCAGTAGGATCTGAGTCAGCAAGAATAGAGTAGAACTGGGAATCCTCTGGGGGTCCAGGTTAGGGCTCGGCACTTTCTCTGCTGGGTACCTGGTGTGAGCCCTGGCCGGAGAACTAAGGTCCTGCAAGCCCTGCCATGCAGTCAAAAAAGAAAAAAATAGGACTTCCCTGGTGGCGCAGTGGTTGAGAGACCGCCTGCCGATGCAGGGGACACGGGTTCATGCCCTGGTCCAGGAAGATCCCACATGCCGCGGAGCGGCTGGGCCCGTGAGCCATGGCCGCTGAGCCTGCGCCTCCGGAGCCTGTGCTCCACAATGGGAGAGGCCACGACAGTGAGAGGCCCGCGTACCGCAAAAAAAAAAAAAAAAAATTGAGTAGAATGGAAGTATCAGACGGGTCACTAGAAGATATTGCCATTCTTATGAATCTCAAAACAATCTAAGATTTAAAGTCACCTTAAAAACGTCAAATAGATTTTTCAAAGGAAAAACACATCTTTATAATATAAGTGACAAAGAATTAGCAGATGTAACTACTATTCATGAAGGTGCCCACTGAAGCATAAAGGCACATTTTTTTAGGTGCAGGTATGTCAGGGCCACCCATAAACTTGAAAATCTTGTTCAGGCTTGTGCTGTACAATCATTTTAAGTGATGCTCTACCTGGTATGAGATTTAATGTAACAGCCAGGCAGAATAGAATATAATCTTATTACGAGAAGCACATATATTTTGTTGTTATAAAAATACATCATTGGAATTCAGTTACACACCAATCACAGGTGTGTTTATGCTAGATTAGCTCAATTTATTTTGGTCATTTTTGCACCTTGGATTTGCACCATTAACTCCTGTCTTAAATATAAAAAATCTAGTGTCATGATGGCTAAGGATGAGCTGAGAGATCTATTAGAAATCCTTATTTCCTATCATTTATTAAGTTCATAATTTGATGATGCTTTACTAATACTGTGTTGAGTGCGACGACATTGATTGCTGTCAGGATAGACTAGTTCAAGATTTTTGTATAATATGAGTGCACTAAAATCCAGGATTCAAAAGAGTATTTTTTATTTTGCTGGTTAAAGTTAAATGATTGATCCAATTCAGTATTCACCTGTTTGGTGAGGCCTTCTTGGACCTCTCACCTACTTCTGGAATGAATCATTCCCCTTCTCTGAGGCCTCCAATGCACTACTAAAATTTTTTTGTGATTAATAAAATTTATTTTTTAGAGAGATCCCTCTAGGGTCTAGTCACAGCATCACCTAACCATGGAAGCACAGGTTCCGTACACAGAAGAAAAAGACTATATCCAGGAGCTGCAGGACCTTCCCTACAATGTGTAGTGACAGGAGTCAGATAAATATGTATAGGACAGGATTCTGACAGTGTTCAGTGAAAGGGAACATAAAGGTGGATAACAGAGACATTGTTAATATGGGGACACTTTCCCCATGTTAAATACTGCCAGGACACATTATTTAGCACCCTGGCTAGACCCCAGGGAGGGTGTGCTACAAGGCACTGCGGAGATGGCTCTTAGAAGCTTAGGGAAGCCATGGCCCCAAAACTAAGTAACACAGAAACAGCAGGATCAGCAAAAAAGATGGTGGAAGAAGGAATCAAAAGGTTTCCACCCATGGAGAATGAACTTCAGTGGAAATTGCCCTCAAGGACAAAACCTATGAAAATGCTATTTTCAGATCCTGATCCTTAGGCAGCAAAGGACTGATCCTAGAGAGGAAAGAAATAAATGAGCTGACCCTAGGTTTGCAGGAACTTAGTGCTTGAAGACAATTTCCAGCCTGCAGTAGGGAAGAAAAACCCTAAGTCTCTCTGAGTTGAGGGGGAAGAGACCTACAATAGGGGAGGTTGAGGGTGGATTAGATTTGCAGGGCAGAGTACTGAAAAAAGGGAAACTGCACAGAGAGCTCCAGAGATCTGCAGAGGGTCATCCCGATATTTGGTTAGGATACTACTTGCATATAGGAAACATGACCAGAACAGAGTCAACCAAACAACTCTACACAGGACGGGAGGGGAAAAACAGCAATATACTCTTGTAAGGTCGTACACTGTGTGTTTAGTGGTATGACAGTTGAAGTTGAAGGTGTGTATTATAAATCCAAGAATCGCTCCTATTCATTCCCTGCAAAGATTCTGCCCTCAAACATTTTTATTATTTTCTCCTTACTCCACCGTCCTAATTATGGGCATACTTCACAGCTTTAGGCAGACATAAAAAAATAAGGTAGGCGTTAAGGTCATTCTAGTATGTTTATGCTTGGATGGAGGTGGTACACTGCACTGCTTTCTCAGCAAAATTCTTCTTCTTCTTCTTCTCTCTGGATCATAATTTTTCACTGCATTTAAATTTCTTAATAATAGTTAATCTACTGAAATATTACATTAAGAAGAAATGAGAAATTGAAAGTTAATTCTATTTCAGTAGTATATCCTATTTTTCAAATGTATCTTAGTACATTTTACATTGGACGATCAACAGACTTTAATTTATTTTGTCTTTCTTTTAAACAACAGACTGTTAGCATTTAAACCCTATATTCCTGGAATTTATTTGAAATTGATCTATCCCATCAGATGGAAAAATTAAGTTATTGACTTTAGATTTTAGTAAATGTGATTGCTGCTTATAAATCAGATTTATGTGTAACAATCACATTCTAAATAATAAACTGGTTTATGTTTAGTAACACTGAAATTATTCTAAATCACTGTTCTAATAATATATTACAATTTTTCGAAGTCATTTGTATGTTCTTTTTTCCCTATTGCAAAGGTAGCACATTCATTATGGCATAAGATTTAAGAGCATAAGGTCTAGAGCTAGATTTTCTTGTAAAAATCCTTGCTCTAGCACTTTCTCCTATTTTCCTCAGTAGCTCTGGGCATAATGTTCCTCATTTAAACAAAAAAATAATAATAATCCCTAACTTACAGATTTATTTGATAATTACATGGTGTAATACATGTAAGGGCTTAAAATTTGCATACATATTTTAAAACACTCAATAAATACTTTTTTGTTATATTTTTTCATGATATAAAATCTGGCAAACATAGATCTAAAACAGAAGAAAATTTGCTGTATTCTTACCAAATAGAGATAATAATTGCTATTACTTTGTTCTTTCAGGTTGTTTCTCTGATGAATATTTAAATATTTTCTATAATTTAAATGTTTATAAATATTATTGGGATAGGCACTTCTCTAACTTAAAAGCATGGAGACATTTATTATTATTTCCTTAGAAATTAATAGAAATAGAATTCAGGGGCATGCCTATTTAATGATTTTTGGAAATGTTTTAAAATACATCCAAAAATGTTACCACAATTCAAATTTACAATGTAACACATCTACTTCTCTTCACACATTGCCAGCACTTGTATTATATTTTAAAGAGACTGAATTAAATATTTCACTTAAGTTTGTAGAAAATGAAAATAAAGAGTAATTGTTACAACTGGAATATAGATGGAATATTTGATGAAAGTATTGTTTAGATGTTAAATTTGTTATTATTAAAAAATACTGTTGTTATATAGAAAATATCCCTGTTGTTGGCTAATAAACACTGAAGTGTTTAGGGGTAAAGGGTTTGATGTACGCATGTTACTCTCACATGGTCCAGAAAAAAAAAATATTAAATGATAAATAAAAGTTGAGAGAGAGAGAGAGATTGGTAGCAAATGGTAAAGGAAACAGGGTAAAATGTTATCAATATGTGATTCTAGATATAGAGTGTGCTGTTATCTGAATGTTTGTGTCCTCCCCAAATTCATATGTTGAAATTTTAACCCCAAAGATGATAGTATGTAGAGGTGGGGACTTTGGGAGTGTTTAGGTCATGAGAGTGGAGCCTTCATAAATGGGATTAGTATTCTTACAAGAAAATCCCCACAGATCCTTAGCCCCTTCTACCACTAAGGACACAGCAAAAAGGCTCTGGCTAAGAATGAGGAAGGGGGCCCTGACCCCACTACATACCATGCTGGTGCCTTGACCTTGGACTACCCAGAACTGTGAGAATTAAATTTTGTTGCTTATAAGCTAACCTGTCTATGACATTTTTATTACAGCAGCCCAAATGGACTAAGACAGGGAATATGGATGGTCTTTGTAATATTCTCATTCTTATAAACTCCATAAATTTCAGATTATTTCCAAATAACCAGTTAAAAATAATTATCACTTATACATTACAGGAAAACAACTAATAAAAACAGCAGTTATTGAATTAGAAAAGAATGGTATTATAAATAAACTGAGTACAACGTGAGTGAAAACAAAACTAAAATAAATCTATCTTGTTGGAGAAATGTTGAATTTAAAATTAGCAGGAACTATAGATGAGCCACAATCTTCAACATACAATAAAGATAAATTTTTATTATTTATATTTATGGAAGTAATCATCAGAAATTTTCAAAAAATCTTCCTATAAAGAGTAAGAAAGAAGATGAGGCAGATTTTGTGGAGGAGGATACTCCTGTTCAGCAAGAGTCCATCTATATTATTTTATTTCTAGCACATCATATATTAATTTGAAGGAAACAATTCTAATTTTGGAATTTTACATATGCTAATATCCCTTAGATTGATCTCTCTTTAAAATGTTGTGACTGTAGAACATATATTTACTTTAATGGATAGTTTATACAATATTGGACAGCAAAATAAGAGAATATCAGGTATATTTCAGGAAACCCAAAGAGAATAAATTTAATTAACACTCAGTTTTGATTAAATTACCAAATCAAAGGCTGATATTCCCTTCCCATATCTCTGGGGTCTCCTCTTTTCTGTGAACTTTTACTACATTTTTCTCACTTCTAATCTGGCCTGGCTTTCCTTTTTCAAAAAAGTTTACATTAGGGCTTCCCTGGTGGCGCAGTGGACTCCGCCTGCCGATGCAGGGGACACGGGTTCGTGCCCGGGTCCGGGAAGATCCCACATGCCGCGGAGTGGCTGGGCCCGTGAGCCATGGCCGCTGAGCCTGCGCGTCTGGAGCCTGTGCTCCGCAACAGGAGAGGCCACAACAGTGAGAGGCCCGCGTACCGCAAAAAAAAAAAAAAAAAAAGTTTACAGCAACCTTGACTTTATATGGCCTCGAGTCTTAAGTGTTGAAAGGAATCTGTGCTTTAATATGACTCACAGTTTTTCTTTTTCTGAGAGTTTCATTGTGATTTTTAATTTCTTTGACAATGCAAATAATATCTTGATTTATTAGATAATTTTCAAAACTAACTTGACATTTTTCAGTTTGGTGATTGCTGATGTTATTCAGTGAAGGATGGTGTTTTTAAAATAATGAGCTCTTTCAAATTTAAAATATTACTTTAACTGGAGAGTAATAGTTAAAGCATCTAGGTTACCTTTCCCACATATTAATTTATTCAGTGGCATCTACATAATAAATACTCAAAAAGCCAACCTAAACAATCGTGTCCAGTATTCTCTATCTTTGCTAAATAATGGTTTAAACACACTGAGTCTACTGTGTATCACACTTGATTGTAAATAATGGAGCTTTTGTAGTGTTACCCTTTGCAGAGGCTTATGGGAAGGTGTACCTTATTGGACTTGGAGGTCTGTAACTGTGATAAGCATGAAGGTGTTTTAACATGGATATTAACTTTTGTATGACCAATGCCTAAGTTTCACATCAGATATTTTATCTATCAAAGATCATTTTTATAGTGGGCCATGAAAAACATACTTGAATCAAAAAGCTACTATGATATATTAGCAGAAGGTAGGCCTATATCAATTTATGCTTTATATGACATAATTATACTTGTTTTTAAGGTGATTTAAGATGTTAAAGTTATTTAATCTTACTTTGGTTTATACAGCATGGGGTTAGGCAACTGTATTTGTGTTGACTCATAGCCTCAGTATTATGATGTAATTGAAATCATACTTGGGACTTCCAGGCTCAAGACAATGGTAGCTTATGCCTAGGTCTTTTCCTAATATTTCCTCCAAAAAACAATACAAAAACAAGAACAAGATCTACTTTCTCTTCTTTTTTAAAAGTGCTTTTATATTAGGGATATATCTGTGATATAGGTTGTAAACATTTTCTTCCAGTTTGTCATTTAATTTTAAATTTAAAAAATGTTATGAGAAGACAGCATTGGATCTGATATGATTGAGTCATTTATGTGGGTGACCCATTCAACCTCCTATATGTCAGTTGCTTCACCTGTTAACTCCAGTTATCTTTTCCTTATAGCTCATCTCAGCCATATACCTCCATTGTCATATCTTGGAACCAGAGCTATACACACTCTAAACTCTTGATTTCAAACATCACACTATGAATATCAGCATCGATAGCCCACTCTAGTTATACTAATCTATCAGTTTCTGACTTAATCGTGATAGTCATTTATTTATCTATTGTAGTTTTATTTCATTGTTTTTAAAAACGTATCACACCCTTCTCATGTCATCACTTGTCTCCTCTCCTGATTTGGATTCCATAGCTCAGCACTATAATCAATCCCTTTCAAACAGTCTCAACTTTCTTACCTTTTCTCACCTACAAAACCTTCAACTCTGCTTAAAACTATTTGCTGCATTCGTTTGAATCTCACCTCATATTTATAACCAAAGATTTCACACCATCATTCACAAGACAAACCTCCTGTACTTCCCTAGGACAATTTCTATTCCACTTCCCAAGACATCCTTTTACTTAGCGCACTTTCCTCTAACGCTCAGCAGCGCTCCCCAACTCTCAGAGTCAGTCGATGACTTTGCCTTCTGATTTGTAGAGAAAGTAGTCATGATCACCTTAAAATATCTCTTGTCACCACCAGCAGTTCCTCTGCCCTACTCACATCTGCACATGCGTGCCCTTCATTTCCTCTTGCTGCAAGAGAACATCTGTCTCTACTTCGGTATAAGACAAACCTTCCATACGAAGTATAGAAACCCTATCCCCTCCAAAATTCTATCGTGTTTTCCTGCATTATAAACCTCCCTGCATCTAGATTTATTCTAAATTTAAGGGGAAAAAAAGCTTAATATCTTCTATAAGACACAAAACCAAACAGTATTAACGAAACTAAAACACTCCCTTGCTTGACCTCGAATTCCTTTGCTGTTTACTTCTGTTATCTTCCGAGAAAATTTTTCTTGAAAGATGCTTACTTTTACTGTGCCTTCATCCTAGTTGGGGTGGGGCTAAGCTTCCCACCAGCTCTAGCATATAAACCTCATTTAGCTCAAGCAAATTGTTATTTCCATTTCTCATGCAAATGTTGGATTTTACTCTGACATTTGCTGCAATTCTGATCAGAGACACAGAAAGGGAACTGTGCTTAGATGTCTGGAATATTTTTCCTCAACCAACTTAACTTACCACATAGTCTAATCAGCCTTCAATTCTCATTACTCCACAAAAGCAGCTCTGATTAAGTTACCAATTATATATAGCATGCTAAAGCATAATGGTTAATTCTCTACTGTCATGTTGCTCAAACTATTTACTCATCATTACAATAAAATAAAACATCCTTGAAGGTAGGATATTTTGTGGGTTTTTTTTTCAATTTGTATTGAGATGACTGTCACATCATAAGCTTTCGTTTTTTTTTTAATCAATGAGTTAAAGAGGTTATCAGCAACATTTGACATAAATGACCATTCTCTTTTTCCTTAATTTCTAAGGTTTCTTTTTCTTTAAATTTATTTATTTTATTTTTTTATTTTTGGCTGCGTTGGGTCTTCATTGCTCCGCACGGGCTTTCTCTAGTTTCGGCGAGCAGGGGCTGCTCTTCGTTGCGGTGCGCGGGCTTCTCATTGTGGTGGCTTCTCTTGTTGCAGAGCACGGGCTCTAGCCGCGCGGGCTTCAGTAGTTGTGCCACGTGGGCTCAGTAGTTGTGGCTTGCGGGCTCTAGAGCGCAGGGTCAGTAGCTGTGGCACACAGGCTTAGTTGCTCTGCAGCATGTGGGATCTTCCCAGACCAGGGCTTGAACTCGTGTCCCCTGCATTGGCAGGCAGATTCTTAACCACTGGGCCACCAGGGAAGCCCTCTGAGGTTTCTTTGATCCTATACTTTTTTGTATGCTTCCTTCTTTATATTTACTGTCTTGTCCTTTATTTTGTCTTTTGCAGGCTCCTTCTTTCCTATTACACCTTTCCAATGTACATATTTAACTTATGCACAATTGGAAAATCTGCTTTTGAATAATATTATATAGCTCATGTCCTATATTGAAACCTTACAAAAGTATCCTTCAATTTTGACCCCATCTTGTTAAGTGTTATAAACAGTCAATTCATTTTTCTAATTTTTGTTTAAAAGGATCTTTTATAGAACTTCAAAGTGAAAAATAACACCTTGACATTTATTTACCATTGCTGATAATCTTCATTTTGGTTGGTGTATTTTCATATCTCCCTTTGGCATAATTTTTTCTCTTTTTTTAAAGAATTTCCTTTTTAACTTTCACTGTAGATCAAATCTATTGGCAATTAATTACCTTAACTTTTATTGGTCTGAAAAAATTTAATTTGTTCCTTCAATTTGGGAAGACATTTTCTCTAAGAATGTAGTTTGAAAATTTTTATTTTTAAGTATTTCAAGGTATCTCTCCATTTTCTTATGGCTTGTTTATGAAAATAGTCTGCTGAAAGAATTCTGAAAAAGCCTTATATTTATTCCTTTGTACTTAACATATCTTTTATTCTGTGGAATATATTTTATTATATATATAATTAAATGTAAATATATTTATATTTATTTATAAATATATTTATATTTTATTATATATATATTTTATTCTGTGGAAAATATATACATATATTATATATGTATATATATTATATATATAATCACTAGCTTTTAGAAATTTTATTATTGTGAACTTTGTTGTGATTTTTAAAAAATATCTTCTCTTAGAGTTTATTTAGTTTCTTAGAACTTGGGGGTTTATTTTTCATCACATTTGGAAAAAGTCTGTCCATTATTTCTTCAAATAACTTTCTGCTTCTATTGTTTGAGACTCCAATTTTATGTATATCGTATTACTTTATATTTTCTCATAGGTATTCTACACCCTCTTATTTTGTTTTTCAGTGTTTTACCCTTTATTTTTGTGCCTTATTTTGAATGGCTCTACAGTAATGTTTTCAAGTTCACTAATATTTCTTCCTCAGAGTCTAATTCAACATTAATGCCATTTGGGATATTCTGAATTTCAGATATTGCATTTTTCTTCTCTATAAGTTAAATTTCAATCTTTGTATACTGTCCACTTTTTTTCTCATTACATTCATGTTTTCTCCACTTTCTTGATGTGGCACTTCATTTATAACAGGTGTTTTGTGGTTTAATTTTATTATTTCTGTCATTTCTGAATCTATTTCTACTGATCAGGTTTTTTTGGGTTGTGTATTATATTCTCCTACCTCTTTGCATGGCTGGTAATTTTTGATGGGATGACAAACATTGTGACTTTTTGTTGCTGGGTGCTGGATTTTGTTTATTCCTTTAAATAGTGTAAGGTTTTACCTGTCATGTAGTTAAGTAATTAGTTGGATCCTTTTCAGATTTTCTTTTAAGATTTGGTAGGACAACGGCTGATGAGATGCCTTCCAATGTCTGTGGATGGCAAAGTCTTCCCTACTGGTTGGTGAGAACATGAATATTTACAGCCCACTGTGAGCTCTAGGAATTTGTGGCTCACTAACATTCTGGCAGTTCTTTCTCCACCTTCATGGAGTTTCACTTCATGCATATGCAGATCATGACATTCACCCAGGAGACCCTTCCCAGGAATTCTAGAGTCCTCTTTTGGAAACATTCTCCTCTCCAGTACTCAGCTCCACAAATTCTAGCTGTCTTGTCTCCCTGAAATCCAGTCTCTGCCTCCTCAGTTTAGCAAGACTCCTGGGCTCTGTTTGAGTGGCCCTCCCTATTCAGGAGGCTGGAAACTGCCTCTAGGTTGTAAGCTAGGGAAATTTTAGGGTTCAGGTCACTGGTTTCTCTTTTCTTAGGGATCACATTCTTGCAATTAGACAATATCTATTACACAATGTCTGAAAATAGTTGTTTTGTATATTTTGTACAGTTTTCTAGTTAAGTGAGGTGGGTGGCAATTCTTGTAACAGTTAATCCTTCATGGGCAGAAGAGGAAATCTTCCTACCGGGTCTGTAAATGTTGGAGTGCTCTAGAGCTATGCACTTAGTCACCTCCTCTTTTTAGTTCTTTTTACACTCTTTCTCCTAAATGATCTTATGCAGCTCACTTACTTTAAGTACTATGTATATACTGATGGCTCAAGTGTACTCCAGAGTCCAGGCTTTTCTCTCTTCCCCATTATATTCAACTCTCTACTTGACATCTCATCTCTTAGCCCTCTCAGGATTATTCTGACCATAACAAAGCTATTGATTCTTTGGCCTGCAGTTAATTGAACCACCATCCACACAGATATTAAGGCCACAAACCTAAGAGTCATCCTTGATGTCTTTCTTTCTTTAACCCTCACAGTCAATCCATCAATAAATACTGAAGCCTCTGTCTCCAAAATATGTATTTCTTTTTGCCATTTTACCATTTTCATTGCTATAGACTTAGTTCAAGCCAACAAAATTAATCAGATAATGTCATTTCCTTCCTTAAAGCCCTCTTTGTAAAATACAGTGAATTAAAAGCTTTTTATCATGGTTTATAAAGTCCTCTCTGATCACCTAATTCTGTTCCTTTTATCCACCCATTCACTAAGATCAAGCCACACTGGATTACTTTCTGTCTCTTGAACACATAAGTTTGCTCCCATCTCAGGGACTCCACACTCACTGTTCATCTTCTTCAAAACTTCTGCTGGATTTTAGCATGACAACATTTAGGGGACAATTTATGTGTATGTATATGTATGTGTGTATGTATGTATTAAATATATATATATACAGAAATTAAAAGAACCCATACCTGCCACTTTCTGTAGCAATTTCACTTCTTTCTTCACTATCTTTACTGCATTTATCAATGCTTCCTTTTATGTTCATTTGTGTATTTATTTTTTCTTTTCTCCAACCAGAACAAGAATCCCTCAAGTGTTGAGATTTGATTTATTTTATGAATCAATGAATTATCTATCGGCACTTAGATGAGTTCCTGGTGCATAGTAGGAACTGAATTCATACTTATTGAATACATAAATAATACATTTTATTATAAAAATATAATATTATGGATGCATAAAGCACCTTAATATAAAAAATCTGTCTATGGTGGGAGCAAGAGTTGTGTCAGAACTTTTCTGTTGATGTACAAAATAAGTTTTTAAAAAGCTGTTATTCTGACTTTTGATTAGGAATAAGCCAGGAAATGAAAAGGCCTTGTTTCACTCAGACTAGTACAGTAGAGAGAATATTATTCATCACATTATCATATTTAAAATGTAAAGAAACTTATTTAAATAGGCAGTATATTTTCTTCCCATTATTTCCTGCTCTACAGCATAATGATAGAGAATAAAGAATAAAAACCTTTCAGGAGTATTTACAAAAGGATATTTTATTCATATCTGTTACACAGTATTCCCACATTGCAACAATTCGAGAGATGAGAGAAGTATTTTTATAACTTGTTTTTACAACCTATATAACTTTTGTTAACTTGTATACTTCCTCTCTACTCCCACATATTTAAGATTAAGTTTGTCATGCATTTTGTTTGTATTACACTGCTTCTTATTCTCACTTTCACATTTTCTTTAATCAATGGAACTGTCCTTTGCTTGAATACAGGGAACATGGCAAGGTTATGAGTGAAATGGGAAGCTTCTATGCTTGACTATTTTATGATTTTGATAAGTTTCTTGATATTTCTAATGGGAATGTGTATTAAGTGGCAACTTCAAATGAAACGAGTAAGCACTATACAAGTTAACCAAGTCACATTGACTCAGCCTTTTCAAGTAAAATCATTTGTCTAATAGCATGGAAAGAATATGAGGTAGTCTCAGAAGTTTAGAGGAACGTTTTTTTCCCACAAATGTACAACTTCAACTATTCTACTATATAGGTTGAAATACAACCTATTATAGTAGAAAGAATAGAGACTTTGTAGTTAGGAGAGAAAATTGGGATATGAAATGGGAATTTGCTATCTTTAGAATTTAATCAAGTTGTATGATTTCTTTGAGCTACAGTTTATGCACCTGTAAAATGTGACATTGTATCTAGTTCATCAGATGGCTATGAAGATAAAATGAGAAGAGAGCCTGACATACAGCTAACTAATCAATAAAGTTATCTATATTTATTATAACTATTAGTGTCCATCAAGACATTTTAAACACCTACCTTGTAATCCTGTTGTGTGAAAAACAGAGAAGCATACATTATTGGGTATGTAGTAAAACTTTGGTAAGATAAATCAATTTTTATGATACTAGTAAGGGTCAGAAGTATTTCAATAAAGAGTATTGCAGGCTGGAAAATTTAATTTTTTCTGCTTAAAATTTTACCTGTCTTTTTGTTTTCTAATAATACATTTTCTTACACTGTTGCTTATAAAGGCAGGCAGCTCAGGGCATTCTAAAATATTCATTCAACAAACATTTATTAAATATTAACCAAAAATTATGTATATGTCCTTTCATGTTATTTTCTGTTTATATAACCATTCATCTAATTATATCTTCTTTCTTTCAACACATATTTATTGATTTAGTAATTTATGCTAGGAACTAAGAGAGGTTAGAAATACCAAAAGGAACAAAAAGAAAATAGCTCTGCTTTATGATCTGTATATTCCACAATGAGATACTATTTTCATCTCTATCTAGTATTGAAAAGGGTAGAATGGCAAATGACTCAGAAAGAGTTTTCTGGGACAGTGGTATGTGAGTGATAATCTGTATAAAATGAAAAAGGTGATTGAGACATAGTCCCAGACTATGGTCTAGTGGGAAAGACAGGCATGCAGGATGATTGATTATTCTCTCTGAGATAATTACTGTAAAGAATGTTACATGGAGAGTTTTGACTGAGATGCCAAGATATGATAAATATCAGATCTCAAATGAGTTGTGAGATAGATTAAAACGTAGTTTTCAAAGGATATATGTATGTGTGTATATATATATATATGAGTTTTGAAAGTCCTTAAACCTCTTATTCATTTCAAGGATGGGGAAATTTTTAAAAATGTTATGAGGATAATTTTAGGAAGAGGAATTTCATAGAACATTATGGAGATTCTAGCTAAAAACCTTGGAGAAATTATCACAAAATGAGCTTTGAAGGATAAGTAATTTTTTCGTTTTGTAGGAAGGCAAGGGGAGAAAGGGCACTTCAAATTTAAGGTATGCAAGGCCAGTCATATATAAGAATTAATTATTTTGCAACAATGTTATCAGGTGTGAGGTACAGGGCATCAGAGACTGAGGCCTGAATAGGAGGTTAGGGTCAGATCCAAAGGAGAGTAGAAATCTAAGAAATTGTATCTGTAAGTTATGGGAAGCCGTTAACAGTTAGTCCTGAGAGTAACAGGAAATTTCATGATATGTAGCTTACCCCTAGGGGATGGTGAATGAACTTACATATCCAGAAAGCTCAAATATTCTCTGTAAATTTAACATGCTGCAACCTTCTGAACTCAGTTCTTGTTTTTCAGTTATAATCACCGGATAATACTGGCTTTAGGAATTTGGAGCAGAAATTGCAGGCTTTTTCATGGAATTTGCAGAATGAATGCTGTAATCTACTTATGCATTAGACTTCAATAAAGATGTTGAAACAGGGTTTGTGGTGGGCATTAATTCATTGCACCTTGCCTTTTGCTTAAAACACAGGGGTTTTCTTCATATTTCTCATTTAAGATATGACAATGAACTATACATCACCATGGCAGGCCTTGCACTGCTTAGTATTTGTTCAAAGACTCTAAGGAATTCCTAGGCAAAGTTTTGAAGATTCTCAGTTCCCTCCTTTGCTCAACTTTGCCTCCACAAATTCCCTCCAGCTCAGTAGCCACAAATGCTGAGCTCTATGGCTCTGACCCAGAAGATGCCTGCTTTCTGTTTTGACTCTCCTTCCCTGTGCCATGGTTTGGAACATGCATCCCGGCAGAAATCTAGGGTGCGTGTTGAATTTATCTTGTACGTTCCTTCAAGAACAAGCAATGCATTTTCTACTGTGCCCTATCCAGATTCAGAGTTGTTAATTGTGGGAGAGTTAATCTAATACCTTCTGCACCACCACAGTCAGATTTTAAAAATTCTTTTGAACATAGTAATTATAGTTATCTTAAAATCTGGTTCTGACAGCCTAAACATCTGGAGTTGTCTACTGTTTCTGTTGGTTTTTAGCCATGTGTTCTTCTCATATAATGTCTTTTTTTTTTTTTTTTTTAATGTGTCAGGCACTGAATTTGCAAAACTTTTGTAGAAGTAACTTGAAGGCTAGGATAACATTCTCATGAGGAATTGCATATGCTGTGGCCAGGTGCCTGACATTAATATTCAAGGATCTTCTTAATCCAATTTCAGAGACAGGTAGTTTAAAATTGCACAGAGGTCTGTGCATGATTCCTCTTCTGGTTCATTCTTCCTTTTGTAAAGAAACCTTGGCTGTTTCAGTCTCATGGGAAGAAGGCTCTGTAGGGCTATTTCCTAAACTTTAGGGGGAGCTGAACCCTGATCCCTTAGCCCTTAACCTGGAGAGGCTTTAATCTAAACTCTTAGGTTCCCATGCTAGACTTGGCCTCAGAGATAAAAGCAGATACCCATACTTGATTCTACCCTGCTGTAAACTGAATATTTTTCTTCCCCCAAAATTCATTTATTGCAATCCTAACCTCCAATATGATGGTATTAGGAGGTGAGCCTTTGGGAGGTGATTAGGTCATGAGGGTAAAGCCTTCATGAATGGGATTGGTGCCCTTATACAAGGGACTCCATTGAGCTCCCTCATTCCTTCTATCCTGTAAGGGCACAGGGAAGAAATAGATGGCTGTCTATGAACCAAAAAGCAGGTTCTCACCAGAACTTGACTCTGCTGGCAGCCTGATCTCATACTTCCAGTCTCCAGAACCATAAGAAATGAATTTCTGTTATTATAAGCCTTGCAGTCGATGGTACTTTGTTACAGCTGCCCTAGCAGATTAAGACACACCCTGGGACTGTCCTTGCAGAATTTTGTCCCAGTAATTCTTAACGCTGTTATTAGCTCTTCAGCCCACAAGCAGATAGATTTTGAATTTTGTCCAACCTTTTTTTCTGATTGAGCAGTTTATTAGGATAGGTCCATATCACGTGCCCTGTCAATTCTGTAAGATGAGTTATCCTGAAGTATCTTATGTTAAATGCAAATATGATCATGAGGCCTCCTTTAAATCTATTCAATTATTGTCTATTGCTTTTATGATAGAGACAAAAATATTTAGTAGATCTATAAAGCTTTTCATGCTCTATACTTGCATATCTCACCAGCTATATTTTATGCCACTCTCTGTCTCCCTTTGTGTTGTTTAACAACATGGGTCATCTTTCAAGGTTATGAAATAACCGTGTTCCTTATGGATAGGGCCAGTACACATGGTGTCCTCTATGTGTGGAATGTCAACCTCTTTTTTTCTATGTAATTAATTACTATTCATCCTTCAGATGTCAAATTAGACTCCTTCCTCAAAGAAGCCTGACCTTACTCCCCAGATCTCCTTATTATATCCTCTTAAATAGCCATGTGTTTTGTTTCAGAGCACTTCACAATTGTGGAATTTAGTTTATCATATCCATCCTTCCATGCTAGAAGCATGCTCTGAACCCATATTTGTTTATTACTATCATGCCCAGGACTTAGCAGTTGATCCATTCAAATTTGCCACATGAATAAATGAACAAACGGTGAGGCACAGTCAATAAATGCCCTAGCTCAATAGAACGTCAACAAGATCCAGTAGTAAAAAGTGATTCTGAAGGGTTATCTTGGTGATATTTTCCATATTTTAACATATTTATAGCATTTTGTAGGTATACAGTATCCATTTACATAGCAAGCATTTGAGCAAAGTATTTAAGAGGACATCTTTGAGAGACAACTTACCTGGCTCAGAATCCCAGCTCGACATTTTAGGAGCTTTGTTATGCTAGACAAGTTAGCAAATCTCCCCTTTCATCTCAAATTTCTCACCTGTAAATTCGGTATGATAATAGTATAGTTCTCACATGATTGTGAGCAAATCCAATATAAGTTAAGGCATGTAAAGTGCTTAGAACAGTGTCTGGCATACAGTAACAACTGACATTTAAGATTATTCATGTTTTTCTCACAAAATTTGCTGATATAATCATATTTCCTAAATTTTCCAGGGTAAAATTACTTTTACAATAGAAAGTTTTTTCTTTGGGGATAGTCAGGACTATTAAAATGTTCAGTATCTTTTAGGCCATTAATAATCTATTCTAAAAGTATGTCCTCAGAAATATACTTAGAGCAGGACGGTGACTTTTGTATAATGTGGTTCATCTCCGCATTATTTATAACATTTTTACAGTTTTCTGCTGTGGCACAGCAATACTAGCAAAAGCTTGGCGTGCATTTATTACCTCACAGCTTCTATGGTTCAGGAGTCTGCAGATGATCTAGCAAGGCCTCTCATAAAGCTGCAGCTGAGGTTTAGGCCAGGGCTGGGCTCTCCTCTGAGGCTCAGCTGGGGAAGATCTGCCTCTAAGCTCACACATTTGGGAGCATTCAGCTCCTTGCAGGCTGCCAGTCTGTGAGCCCTGTTTTCCTTCTGGTTGTCAGCCAGAGGCACCTCAGTTCCTTGCCGTGTGGCCCTCTCTGTAGGGCAACTCCTGTATGGCAGCTTGCTGCTTCAGAGGCAGCCACAGAATTTTCTAGCAAGATAAATATTACAATCTTATGTAGCATAATCACATGCTATTTTCTATGCTGTATGCTATTCGTTAGAAGCCAGTCACACACAGGTCCTGCCCACACTAAGAGGAGGGAATATTGAAAGCTGTGAACACCAGGAGGCGGTGATTATGGAGACCGCCCTAGAGTTTGTGATAACAACAAAAAGCTAGCAATAATTACCACACACTGATAATCACAAACACCCAGATATAAAGAAATTAATAAATGATGGCACAAGCACACAAACATTAAAAACTAAAATGAACTCTTGAATACATAGGAAGCACTCATGATTTTATGTAAAGTTAAAAAAAAGATAAAAGTGCATGTATAGATTGATTCGTACGAGATAATTACATATTTCATGCTAAAAACACTTTGGATGTGAAAGTGTCAAAACATTATCAAGTTTTGCTTCACAGTGCTTTTTTTATTTGCTTGCTTTGTAATATTTTTCTTATTTTCTAATTAATATATGATGTATTCATTATCTGGACTATTTCAAAAAATATAAACTTTATAAATTAAAAAAAGCCTGAACTGACTTTTTCTACAATTATTCTTTATTTCTTCTTCTACTGGATGGCAGAGGATTGACAAAGATCCTGAAACCTAGGAATCAGCAAACTTTTCATTTCTTCTCATCCAATGTCAAGAAAAGCTGAGTATGTACAAGAAACTTAGGACTCTTAACAGCTCTCTGCCTTTGCAGCAAAATCTCAGCAGGATTGACAGAAACCTATCTGGGACAGACATCTGATTTCCATAGCAATTAAAATCACTGAACCCAAACACTTTCATGTGAAAAACACCCAGGCCGGAGAAACGACTGACTTTTTTTTTTTTTTAGCGGTACGCGGGCCTCTCACTGTTGTGGCCTCTCCCGTTGCGGAGCACAGGCTCCGGACGCGCAGGCTCAGCGGCCATGGCTCATGGGCCCAGCCGCTCCGCGGCATGTGGGATCTTCCCGACCGGGGCACGAACCGGTGTCCCCTGCATCGGCCGGCGGACTCTCAACCACTGCGCCACCAGGGAAGCCCACGACTGACTTTTTATGAAGGTCTATACTGTAGATGCATCTGAATCATCTTTATTTAAATGTTTCCCTGTTTAACACATATCTAAAAGCCATATACAAATTCATTAGATAAGATGTTAGTTACCAGTTGTAATGGAAATAAAAGCAAACAATAGTTACATTTCTAAAATGAAGAGGCTTGTGGGGATTGTAAGAGTTAGAAATTCCTCTTGTCTAAAAATTATTCTTAAAGTTAGTGAGAATGCTGAGCACCTGAAAATTTTGGAGCTGGTTTCACCATATCGTGAAATACTTATATACTTAATTCCCCAACTGATTAGAATTATATATATATATTCGATGCTGAAATGGAGCAGCCCCCTATGATTCTTGCCCCCCGTGTCCTCAGCCTGCCTTTTGCCTGTAGAAAAACTTTAGCCAAATAACAAGTTAATCAGAGAAGTGAAAAATTGCAGAAACAAAGGAAAACAGTCAAAGGAGACCAGATAATAATAGTCATTAAGCAACGTCAAGGACCTATACTTCCTCCTCAAGGGCTATACATAATATTCTGAGCCCTGTCCATTGAGCTGTCTTATAGAGACTGAAACCCTCACCAGGTGGAAGAAGTTAACTACATGATGACCAGACTGTAGCCATGACATAAGCTGCCACAATTCTGAGAACTGGCCTCAGAGAAATGGGAGCAAACCAACCCTGGAACTAAAGACTAATTGTTCTTTAAACAATTAAGATGATGCTGATCAGACCACCGCATGACTAATTTCAAGATGATGGTCAGAGCTGACCGTGCTGTTTCTGAATGTACCCCCTCCCTCAATCTATAAAAGCTCTTGCCCACTGATTGCGAGTGGGGGTGGGGGAGGTTTGGGGGGGAGTCGACCTTTGGACAGGAGTCCGCCCTCCTCCCCTCCTTCCGTTACTGGCCTCTGAAATAAAGGAAACTTTCCTTTTCACCAACCATCGCCTCTTTATTGGCTTTTGAGTAGTGGGCAGCAGGACGCCCACTTTCAGTGACAATACTTTAAGTTGCTTAGAAATAGTCAGTGAATCCAATTTATATACATAACATTATAAAATACAAATTTAAAATCTTGAAATTTACTGATTGGACATTTCCAATTTTTTTTTTGAAGTGTTTGAGTGTGTGTATATATATCCCTGGTAGTTTTCCTTCATAGTTTATTATGTTTATTTAATTTTTTCCTTTTCCTGCAGACTGATGAAATCTCTACTGGTTTCTACTTCATGTTTATAAATGTTGGTTTGCTGAATGAACATAATGTGCATCTCATCCATCTTTTCTGGCAACTGGGAGAGAATCACCAAGCAGACATGTTGAGGCTTAATAAGATGCATTGTCCTTACAATGCAAAGGCTCAGTCTGAGAATCCACATTTTATTAGGCTGCACCACGCCTGCCATTTGCCACAAAGTTCAATGCACTGAATTTAGGGCTGAAAACTGGTGTATGATGGTGATTTGGGGTAGGGGAAAGTCCTTGCTCGTAGAAATGTTGTTTGATTATAGTCAAATGTAAAGAACTGATAATATTCTCCTTAGAGACTCTCCTTACACAGGGTCATGAGAAAATGTCAGGAAACAGCAGATAACAGGAATAACTTCTATCTGACTTCTCATGCAATACATTAAATTCTCTGCAACAAAAGTTATAATCTATTTGATAAGGAACATGAATATTACTGTTCATATTTAGTAAGTGGCCTTTTCCTTGTGTCTGATCTGAAATAAATGATCTTAAATACTACTTGGGGAGAAAGCTGAAGCTCTTATCTTCTATTTTTACTTTGTCTTACCAATTTTGTTAAACGATCTCTTGATACATTTAATGGTAGCAATCCTATTATTTCAGCTAAATTTCTAATTAAACTAAATTCACAACTTTCAAATTGTCCTACTTTGATTATAAGCAGGTAATATTTTCTGTTTTAATTGGTCTTAATGTTGTAAAGGATAATGACACAGATGGATATTTTTCTTAACATCTTAAAGGGATGATGTTTTTAAAGCCTGTAAACACTCTCTGACTTACTGGATTCATGGTAAAGCAGCACAAATATCCTGAACCTCACTGACAGGCTAAGAAACTACTATTATTATGTCTATTTGACATGTATGGCTTTAAAGAGTACTTAAAGGGAGTAGAAACCTTTGAAAATGTAATAACTGGCTAATATTTGACAAGTACCTGTGTTTTCTCATGTACTTTGATAAGCTATTGTATATAAATATATAACTACATATATATTATATATATAACCATAAATATATATAACTATAAATATATAACTATGTGTGTATATATACATATATATGTACATACATATTACTTAATCACCAAAGCAACCCCTAAGGTGGTTGCTTTCTATCATCATTACACAGTGAATAAATGTAAACTCAGAGAAGCCAAATTGTGCAAATGGAAGAAATGGGAAACAAATCTATATGTGTATGACTTCAAGGTACCATACTAGAATTTTCAGATTTTATATTAGAACTACAAGAATGTCTTCATTTCTTAAATAAAAATTTGGTTGAGTGTTAAGTGCACTAATGAAGTATCTTTTTATTAACCTGCCACACAGTGATGGTCATTTAACCTTGCCTTCCATCCATCTATATTCATTACAAAAAAACTGAAATATGCCACACTTCTACAAGCCACTAATAGTAACTTTATATTGTGAAGGTTTGGACAGATTATTCCTCAAAACCAATTATTATATTAGAATTTTATATTGAGGCATTATATACTATTCACCTAGTGAAATATATTTATGGCAAAAGAAAAATCTCTCATATAAGCCTGATCATCTACTTGGGGTAAACAAACAAAAAGCAACTACGTTTATGGAAAACCAAATTTTCAAAACTTGTCCTGGGTATGGTAGTATTCAGATCTGGAATTTGCCCCTATAGTAAACAAATGAGGAAGTTATATTCACAAATGAATTTATATAAAGACATACATTTAATAGCATAAAATGGAGTGAGCACTAAATATAGCTACTTGGTATCTTAGATTATCCCAATTTCAAATACTGTCTCCATTATCACATTTATTTCATTCTGTATCCTGACAGTGATTGGAAGAATAAGGTCAGGGTGATGCTGAAGAGGTAGAGAAAGCCTTCCTGGTAGTTGCATCTTGGACAGGAGTTAAATATGTAATCATACATCCGTGTTATTCCATGGGGGAGAGGTATGATTCATCTGTAGCACCAAGTTACAATGATTATCTTTGATTGCTACTTGTGTTATTAACTTTCTCTACAGTGTAGAAACAGAACTGATTAAATTAGTACATTACGTATCTGGAGAATAAAGCATCTAAATATTTAAATGAGTAAAACATATAGTTTCTCACCTAATTCTTGTCACATTGTAGAAACTCAATGCATAATTAAACATTTAAATTACTGAATCAATTAATTAATAAATGATCATCTCTTTAGACCACCATGGGTCAAAAGCATAAGTAAGTGGCTGCCTAGGGTCCCATTTTATAGTTTCGTTATTAAATCTCCTATCAGGGAAAGTTCTATTAGTCACTTAAAGAAAAATATATATAATTAAAAAGTACCTGAATAATTGGATACATGTCCTGATTGAACTACTAATTCACACTAGTAACTTCTCATTCCCTTTTTGTGTATTTTCCCATCTTCAAAGTGAGGTCCAATCTTTATCCTGATTATTCCTTAGTGTCGTTCTAATACTGAAATGAGATAATAAATGTGATACTGTTTCATAGACCATGAAGAAGTGTGTGTGTGTGTGTGTGTGTGTGTCAGGGAATTATGTAATTATATACATCAGTGGGTTTCTTATCACAAAGCAATTTAAAGTCTGTTCCAGGGCTTCCCTGGTGGTGCAGTGGTTGAGAGTCCACCTGCCGATGCAGGGGACATGGATTCGTGCCCTGGTCCGGGAGGATCCCACATGCCGCAGAGCGTGGGACCGCCGTGGGACCGTAAGCCATGGCCGCTGGGCCTGCGCGTCCGGAGCCTGTGCTCCGCAACGGGAGAGGCCACCGCAGTGAGAGGCCTGCGTACCGCAAAAAATAAATAAATAAATAAAGTCTGTTCCATAAAAAGTGTGCTCTTCCTTGAGAAGTAACGAACTTTGTTGTAATAAAGAGACCCAACATCAGTGAAAATGTGGAAGGAAATAACTACTTGCAGAAATCTCTAAAATCAATTCAGGAAGGTTGGTTGAACATTAGGATGTCTATGCATGAACCCAGAATAAAATATTCTTATTTATAGGTTTTAATCTGTACTTTATGCTAATCTAGCAACAAACATCAATTTGTAAAATCCCCTACAATTTGACATTGAACTTTGTTATCAAAGTATCAGAAAAGTTCTATGTTCCAACCCACACTACTGTGTGTTTGTATGTATATGTGTGAAAAAGATAAAATATATGTATGTAAGCATTGGTGTGCAGGTGAAGAATTATTTTCCTTTCACAAATGAAAAGAGAACAAAAAATCAGACCATGATGTATAAATCAGACCTTGCAGTCAGTGGCTATTTTGAAGGGATTGTTGGTTTGTAACAGAGGAGTTGGAGCATTATAGTCACATGGGAAAAGGAGATAAAATCTTGAGCCTACATGGAGTGTAGAGTTGGGAATAAGACCCTACAGCAATTTGGGATATTCAAAAATTTAAAACTGGATGAAAACATTAACTAGGGGGAAAAAAACTATTCACTCTATTCAGTTGTACAGAGAGCAACATTTCTTGGTTTAGCCAGGATTCTGGGTTGAAAACAAAAGGCAAAAATACTAAAAATGTCTAGCAATGGCTAACGATGAGTCTTTACTTATACAGGCTGGAATCTAAAACAAACTGATAAATTAATATTAAAAGGAGGATGAGTATATTGTTTATTATTATTATTATTACTTGTGGACACATAACTAATAGTTATTATTTACTGCAGCTGTTTCACAGTGCCCCTGAAAAAATAACTGTGTTTATGATTTTACATATGCCTCAGAGACATAAAGTGGACAGGCATTATCATATGGTATGTAAACCTGCCATCTGTGAAATCAAAAGCTTGGGTTATATCTAGTCCACACTGCACACTAGCATAAATTTAGACAAGCACTTTACCTTCATAAGTGTAAGATATGTACCACTGTTACTTAACTTCAATTGTAAAATGTGAATAATGATAATAGAGCTACCATATGATCCAGCAATCCCAGTCCTGGGCATATACCCAGAGAAAACCATAATTCAAAAAGATACATGCACCCCAGTGTTCATTGCAGCACTATTTACAATAGCTAGGACACGGAAGCAACCTAAATGTTCATCGATGGAGGAATGGATAAAGAAGATGTGGTACATATATACAATGGACTATTACTCAGCCATAAAAAAGCATGAAATAATGCCATTTGCAGCAACATGGATGGACCTAGAGATTGTCATACTGAGTGAAGTCAGTCAGACAGAGAAGGATAGGTACAGTATGGTATTGTTTATATGTGGAATCTAAAAAAAAAATGGTACAAAACAGAAATAGAGTCAAAACAGAAATAGAGTCACAGATTTAGAAAACAATCTTATGCTTACCGGGGGGAAAAGGAAGGAAAGATAAACTAGGAGATTGGGACTCACGTATACACACTATGATATTTAAAATAGATAACTAATAAGGACCTACTGTATAGCACAGGGAACTATATTCAATACTCTGTAATGACCTATATGGGAAAATAATCTAAAAGAGTGAATATATGTATAACTGATTCACTTTGCTGTACAGCAGAAAGTAACACAACATTGTAAATCAACTATACTCCAATAAAAATTTTAAAAATAATAATAATACCCAGCTCGTATTACTACATGGCTAGTAAGTGGTAAGATTTAAAGTCTGTTTGATTAAAAAATTTGATATATTTTTCACCATCATGTTTCATCCTAAACACGCTAAATTTTCTCCCAAGGACTTTGGTTCAGTGATTTAACTAGCAAATGACACTAAGGTAAAATCTACTGCAGCCCTCCTTTGGAGAGACTTATAAAAAATTGAGTATTACACCATTGTAAAGCAATTATACTCCAATAAAGATGTTAAAAATAACTGAGTATTAATGATGATGGATATGGCCAGAAAATCCCATAAGGAATATAATCAGAGAATAAATTTGGTGTAAAATTCAAATCATCAAGGCAAATGTTGTATACTTTAACATATTTAGCTATAGGAATCAAACTGCAAAACTGACATTCTTTGTGTCATGTTCTGAGAAACGTTTTTCATGCACCTAGATAAAGTTCAATAGAAATTAATAGTATATAAGTAATTTTACAAATATATGTTAAGTAGGTATAGTGAAATAATATCATTAAGAAGATGTTTGATATGAAAATGTGGGGAAGCAGATTCAGCTACTTATAATATGTTTACATTTTACTTCCAGTCTGTTTTAAATTGCAGATATCATTTTTACATTTTGTAATTGTAGATATTATCTTGCATTTTGTAATTTTCCCTTAATATTATAAAATTGGCTTTTTGTACAATACTCTTTATGTAAACATTATTATAATGGGTACATATTCAGATGATATAACTTATACTTGTATAGTAATCCTTTAAATTTAGTCTTTTTTTATTTTGCTTTTCCTTATTTAACAGTTTTCTATTTTATTATTACATATTTTAATGAAAATATTTGTATATAAACATTGTTAGTTACTTCAAATTACTTTCACGGGATAGGTTTTAAGAGGTGGTTTGAAGTGTATGAATATTCTTAATACATTGAATATTCTTAATACATATTATCAAATGAAAGATTCTATGTTAACCAATAATCAGTAAGAAAATTCACTATTAATATCAAACATTTACATAATTTGTTTAATCATTTGACCACAGGTATTTTTTTTTTAGTAAATTAAAAAGATCAAATTTATACAGTGGCTTATAAAGTCTACTTTTAAGTCTTACCTAAAATTTGCTTTTTAGTTTTTAGTTATCAGATTTTTAAAATTAATATCTAGCTGCAAATCTAAGATTATGCTCAGAATGAGATAATTAGAGTGACTATACAGAGTTAATAAAAGTACGTATGGTTCAACTCAAACAAAAAACGGGTTCAGGTATACGTATCTTCCATTATGAAGTGTTTACATGTAATTGTATATAGGCTTTTGGTTTGTGGAACATTCACTCTTAAATCCAATTATTACCTTTGCAAACACTTAGGATCTTTGAACCCTGCTGGTACTCGTTTGACTATATAACTCTAAACTTTCTTATTGAATTGAGATTCTGTAGCACAAAGAAAAGTGCAAAATAAAATAGCCATAGAAAAGAATGATTCTACACAGCTGTAAATGGTCACAGAAAATGCCAAATATCAGAGAAATTCAGAGGATCTTGCTCTTGTTATTTTGACCAAACTGAAAAACCGCCCTTTATTTTTTTAGAGAGACTAATGCAAATTATATATGCTATAAGGAAATAAGAATCCATTGCAAATCACCAGGAAATCATTTAAAAACTGGAACAAAATAATCTTTGATAAGTAGTAAGGAGTATTCTATCTTAAAGGAGTTAGCTTAGGAATTTGATTTTAGTGCTTGTGCTTATAAACATTAATTTCATTATGAAAGGTTGTAATTTACTTTCCCCCCTAGGAAAGTAAACTGTCTTGGATTATATTTGCATATCTTTTTCAATAGCCTCATTCCATTTTTTGACATGTAAAAATATTTATAGTGCTGGGAGGTCTGGTATTTTTGTACTCTTGGCAGTATGCAGAGCAACTGGCTTGGGAATGCCTATAAAGTCATATCTTATTAATGTTCACATCCCGGAAGGCAGGGGCCCACTCAGTGTCCCTGGATCAATTATAATGATCAGATGGTAATGCAGTAATTGAACTTTCCATAGATACTGGCTTTTCTCCAAATATACTAATTCTAAGAAGGAGTCAGTACTATTTATTAGGAAAGGGTTTTTTAACTTTTACAGAATTCTAAAATTGGAACCATCTAAAATTGTTGTCTGATCATACAGTTTGGGCTTCTTTTGTGAGTTTAGTCCCCTCTTCTCACTTGCCACTACTCCCGCCCTAGTTCAGAACTGATTATTTCTTGCCCAGTCTATTGCAATTGTGTCCTAATCCATCATCTCCCAGTTCCCAATCTCCCCTATCCCAAACCCTCCCCTATGCGTCTGTATTTCTCAGCCATTGTCACAATAAGGTTGTATAAAGAATCACCCCAAAACACAGTGGCTGATCTGTAAACGTCAGGCAGCTTGTATCACTGACTCTGTGAAACATTTTCTCCCTCCCCCCCACCTCCTGACATCTACCAGTTCTCCTCAAATGCTCCTTTGTACCTGTGTATGTTTTTTCATAGCATATATTCATACAAAATATTTATTTAATGCCTACTAGAATAGGCATTTGGGATAAATCAACAAACAGCAAAGATTCCTGCTTATTATTATATTTACTGAATTTTCTGTCTCACCTCTGCTATTACACTAAACACCCTCTGAGATTAGTCACTTACCTTTGTGTATCTGCAGGCTTCAGCAGAGTGCTTGGCATATATTTGGTGCTCAGTGATGAAATAAATAAATGAATGAATAAGTTAATGTGCTATTGGGTCTCGAACAAACTCTTCTGGCTGAGTTCCTCTGGATAGTTTTCCAATGATCTGTCTGTGCTGTGAGGTACCTAGTAGTCAATTGCTTTTTAATCTCTTACTTTTTATGAGAAAATTATTTTCAGTAATTCCAGAAAAAGGTAAAATAATTAATAAAATACACATTATAGGGAATAAAGAAACTATAAAACTTTTATATTGCATTAATGCATTTTTTGAAAGAAGGTGTACATTTAATGGTCCACCACAATAATGGAATAATACAGTTTCTACTTTTTAAATCTTTCCTTTCATTTTAAAACAAGCCCTTCGTTTTAAAAAGAATAATTTCATATTTAAAAGATATTATTCAAATTCAATAGAATATTTCACATCAAGTTAAAATTTGCACTTACTTAAGGTAGTATGCCTCACAGCTTGCATGTTACACTCTGTAAATTTTAAATACAAATATAATCCAAGTTGACTTTTTAAATTCTCTAGAGATAATAAACTCCTTGCTTACACTGTAGCAGACTCCTCCCATGACATCTGCTCTTTTGGTATGTCACTGTGCCTATGTAAGGGTGGAAAAAAAAATATTGTGTGTGTGTGTAAATATACACACACATACACACAATTTTATGTTCTACTGTAGTCAGGCAATGGAGAAATGTTAAAGGCATTTCTAGAATAATGAGATAAAGTTACCCTTTGAAAAAAAAGCTGATCAAATAACCACAAAATGGGGAAAATGGCCCTATTGGGATGTTGTCCATTCCAAAAGATGAGCTGTTAAACCCTCCTGAGAATAACCATGCCCTTTCCCACAGAGATCAGGGGCATCTTCTTGCCTTCTCAGTGACTTAGTCAATTATATTAGGCTCTTTGCACGAGGTTTTTGAGGATGACTGACAGAAGAGGGAGTTGACAAATAAAAGCTTAACATTTATTAAACAAGATCAAAATATTTTGATACAATTATCATTAGAGTAGGAAAAGGGAATTTATCTACCTGCTTAAATATTCTTGTTGAACATACCATTTTAAGGCTTTCAATTGATTGCCCATTGAAAGGGAAACTCACACAGTTTAAATGAAGGTACATTTCTGAAAAGAGTGTGTACAAACCAAGAGCAATTGCAAGATAACTAGATAAAATGTGCATGTATGTGGGACCTGCAGTAGATGGGAGGAATGAATCAAGGCATGGATTTGAAACCAAAAGCAGCATTTGAAAAATCACGAAGATGAGAAGACACCCTGGCTTGTTCTTATCAAGTTGTTCACAGAGGTTGTGGAATGAAGCGGATGTGAGAATGGGGAAGATGAACCTGCAGTAGCAGATAGGAAGCTGATTGTGAAGGAACTTATGTGACTTGCCAAGAAGTATGAATTTTACCCTAGGGCTATTGGAAAGCAATGAGTGTTTCTGACCAGAAATGACATGATGAGACTGTGTTTGCTAGGCAGATGCATCTCCAAAAGTAAGGCCCTCCCTGAAGCCTACTTGCCTTTGACATTTCTATAGCTGTAAATTTATATATTTCACAATCATTCAGTCATGTTAAAAATTTCCGCATAGCAATGATTGAGATATGGCTAACTGAAATGATTTTTGTGGAGGCTTAACATCAAATTTATCTGTGCGGGCTTCCCTGGTGGCGGTCTGCCTGCCGTGGTTGGGGGTCTGCCTGCCGATGCGGGGGGCGCGGGTTCGTGCCCCGGTCCGGGAAGATCCCACGTGTCACGGAGCGGCTGGGCCCGTGAGCCATGGCCGCTGGGCCTGCGCGTCCTGAGCCTGTGCTCCACAATGGGAGAGGCCACAACAGTGAGAGTGCCGCGTACCGCAAAAAAAAAATTTATCTGTGCAATGTCTTCATTACTTTAATATTTTTCTTTATCAATACTTGGTGATCATACTTATATAAATAGATTTTCAGATCAACTTCTTTGTGAAAAGAAATGTACTTGAAATTTATTGTCAAATTGGCCACCCTATAGGAAGCTTACCATTGAAAAGTCAGAGGTTAGCAGAGGTTCATAGACATCATACTTGCTTACAAAAATAAATAAATGTGTTGTGGAACTTTCCCTTTTTCATATTTTAGAAATACATTCTACAGTCAATTTCTTTATATATTACCATTATAGAATCCTGGATCCAGCATCCTCAAGAATCAGCGCTCTTCTAGCTCTACCAGTGAAGTTTGTCTAGGTCCTACTGGTCCTACAGGTCCTTGCAATATAATTTCTTTCTTCCTTTATTAGTCTTAGCAAAAGGCTTATCAGATTATGTTGCGACTTGATCATAATTATTGATCTGGTCACCAGAAAAGAAGATCACAGTGGGTCCATATGTTGCCTTGTGTTCCAGTGGGCTTTACATCATCTTCATGAAATGAGTAAGTGTTGGCCTCCTACCAGAAAGGAGGGGGCCACTTATGTAGTGCTAGAGGATTCAGAGGAATCTCAGGTTTCAAGGTTTCCAAGTTTATAAATCCAGATGCCCTCATTCAAAATCTTAGATTCAGCCTTCCAAACTAAGGCCCTGAAGTTGACATTGCAGACTTGCTGTGACTGAGAACTTAACCTTCTGTGGAATCCTGCTACTGGTTTATTTAAGTTGTGGACCTCATCTTCAGATTTTCCTGCTCTCTTTATATTCTACTGGGGAGGCCCTCTGACTTTCACACTTCGCCTTCAACTGTTGAATCAGCTTTCTTAGCTTTGCTTTTGCCTTTTTGCAGTGCATTAATGAAATTCAGTAATAGCCATCATATTCCCATTTTTTAAAATAATTACTATTTACTTTTCCTTAATCTCTCGAAAGCGTGAGATATTCCACTGGCCAGTGTATTCCTTTCCATCTATATTCCAGCCCAGGTCACCACCTGGGAAAACTTTAACCAATGCCATGCTACAGCTTGTCAGGGACTACCACCGCCCCTCCTACCAGCAGTTAAGGGGTCCTCACTGCCCGCTGGCTGGTGAGTAATCCAGCTGTAAAACATCCTTTTAGAGTCTGCTTCCTCAGATAAGTTTTGGAACCACCTACCACCTACCTACCACCAATAGGTTGGGTTTCCTGAGTAGCAAACTCAGGTTGAGATTTGTATACTGGAGGTTTGCTCATTGTGAAGGAGTGAAAGAAGTAGGATCACAGAGAGAAGTTGAACTGAAATGCACTTGTGAAAAAGGCCACAGCCGATCCAAGGGGTGCCCTGGAACTGTGATTGACCTTCAAATTATCCCACTTTGAGCAAAGGGCTATTCATTTACACTCCTATCTCTTTCCTCTCTCATGAAGCAGTCAGTGGATTTATGATGTCACCAGGAGAAGAGCTTGATCTCAGGTGAGGTAGTATATTGTGGAGAGAGCAATTCCCAGAAAAGGTTTCAGCTGAGAACGGTCAGCCAGTCACCATTCCTAGAAGCTGGGAGAATGAGTGTCTCATTTTTAAAATGGAGATTTGTTTGGCTCACCAGAGCATCCTCTCTACTTAACAGACTGTACACAACAACTGTATACAACTGTATAACAACATAACCCAGCTTGGTAAAGCTTCTAGTAGAGGAGGGGGAATTTGCTGTCTATAAAAACCTGGTAACAAGTATATACTATGTAGCCAATTCTTTTTAATGAATGAATGTTTCCTTTCTGAAGATTTTTGAAAGAGATCATCAAATCTGAAACTAGAAGAAAAATAAATTCCTGAATGAAGAGAGCCAGATAATATAGCTATTTCTAACTTTTCTTCAATTAATATCATCAACATTTTTAAAGAATTTTTTTTTTCAGTTTTAGGACTCTATGAGTTTTCTGTCAATATACAGTTTGAAAAACTATTAATTTCATCAATAATTAGCTTTCAATGGTGCCTACTTATCCCTTTAAAATCCCATTTTTTTCTAAAAGTCTTCAAAAATGTCATTTGCTTTTTACACGCATTAAATGACACCTTAAAATGAGGATTAACATTCTCAATACCCAACAGAATTCAGTGGTTTCTACATTTATTTTCTGAATGTATCTTCCATTATTAGCGTTGAAACATTTTATTACATTGACTTCATGTAAAATAAAAGTCTCTTCACAGTCTCCTCAATCATAGATTTCAACCAGGATAGCATCACATTTCCCACAGCTTCACTGAACTTTAGACAAGATGTTTCTTCCTGCCTCTGGGTGACTGACCTCTCCCTCAGCCCTGCACCTAAGGAACCTACCTGGTCTAAGTGCAGAGATGCCTTCCTTCCCTTTTCTTAAATCATTTATTTCAAAAGAACTTGCAATGGAAGATTATTTCTCTGTCCCTTTGAGATGTCAACCTTTCAAAAGCTCTCTTGTCAAGTTTTGTGACCACTTTCTCAAACATCAGGGAAACTTCCTTTTGAAATGCAGTCATTAAAGAAGATAACGCCGCTAATGTCCCAGTTTCTGTGGTAAAGGAAGAGCCTAACCTCAAGAGGCACCTTGCTCCAAGCTGTAAAACAACCTCTATCCTGAAGATATGAAGTTTACTTTTCCTTTGAGTAACACCAATTTGCAATCACAGACGACCTATGATCCCCTCATCCCCAACTCTTAAAAATGTCCCTGCCCCCTTGTTCCAGCAGAGTTTTAGTAACACTGCATTCTGGTCCCTCTCATCACCACAGCCTTGAATAACTCTGTATCTCTCTAACTTTGTCCAGTGTAATTTTTGCTTTGACAATCTATAAAATTTCCTAATTCCTCCCATAGTTTGTCACCTTTATTTCTTATTTCTCTATTTGTTTCACTCTTATAAAATTCAAAATTATTAAACTATTTGTGCTTGGAGTATCAAATTAATCTAATTTAGTTATATTCATTTCCCCTTTATATGGATAGCAATATTAAGTGTTTATGCAATGGATTCAAACACATTCATAGATATGAATGGAAACTCCTTTAATTCCCTTTGAAATTTAATTCACTAATTACTCTATCCATCAAGCCATACCTGTGGACTTTTTATACATACACAGGAATATCAGCACATATTCTTTTGTTCAGACATTTCTATTCAGATCATTCTGTGAAAAATGGCTAGGAGCAAAAAGAACTACAGATAACTTACTGGAAAAAAATAGCATTAATCGCAAAATGTCAGATATTAAGGGTTTACTTATCTAAGGCTAAAAACAATTCAAAGCATGAAATTTTAATTTTAAAATCTTAGACTGAGACATCTAGGAAGATCTGCACCTGCATCTTATCTCTGTAATCATTCTTCCTCTTTTATCAATTCTTGACATTACACTGAAACAATTGTTTCTTCTTGCATGTATGTTGCATACTACTTTCCACTTACTACATGCAAAGTACTTTACTAAGTGTTGCATCTGAAAGGGTGAATTAGCAGGTATATGTCCTGCCCTTAGGGACCTGGCAATCCCACAGACCCAGAGAATTCATGCAGATTATTACATAAATGATTACTTAGTCATAATTATAGTAAGAGCTATAAAGTAAGAGAGTACAGAGCCACCAGATTTTGTACCTGAAGACTGGACAATAGCTAAGAGTAAGTAGGGAAAGAAATACTTGGAATGACATTTTGGAGGACTTGAAAGTTAACAGTAGAATAGAGGAAGCATGAAGGAGAAGTACACAGAAGAACTTGGATTCAAGGACTGTGAAGCACTAGAGGAATGTCAGAAGGTCAATGAAACCACAGTTAACCAGAGGGTGAGGTAGGGAGATGCACTGAGTGAAAATGGTAAGAAGATGGTGGAAAAGCTCTTTAATCTCCTCCCTATGTAAAAGATTTTAGACTTGAGTAGTTCAAAGTTTGATCCAGTATAATATGTTAGGTACTGGTCTGGGAGAGGCAAGATCAGATATTTTCTTCCTTTTTAAAGTATTGTTTTCTTCCCACATGGGTCATAGATTTGAACTGGCAAAAATAAACTGGAGGGGGGTATTAGTTAGGGAGAAATTGTATTCCAGATAAAGCATGATTGTGACTTTTAAATTACCAAAGTGTCACATTACAGAAAACAGAAAACACTTCCATTCTAAAAGTTTTTATTGTTTTGGTATGCTTTTTCTCTTAAACTCTTTTTTTCCACCTATCTTCATAATTTTCACATTCTCACAATCTTATTATACTTAGTATACTTGTTTAATCTACTTGAATCAATTAAGTTCTAAGTGTTTTATCATGTGATCAAATAAACACAAGTGTTACTTTGATTTGTCTGTAATCTTGGAAGTGTATCATTCTAAATACATATGTTCACTGCTTACTGAGCTTTCCTATTTGAATATCTAAAACACCTTTCAAAGAGACTATATTCAAAACCAAATTCTTGAGTCCATCCCTCACTCCAAAGCTGCTTTTCTAGAAATTTTCCCCATTTCAGGAAATGCCAATTCCATCTTACCTACTGCTCAAGTTAAATCCATTGTGGTCATCACAATGTGCTTTTTCTTCTTATCAAAGGCATCAAAAAGTCCTGTCAGCTCTAACTTTGAAATCTGTTCAAAACCCTTATTTACCACCATCATTACTACTGCTACCTATATTTCTTGCCTGACTAGTTCATTGCAATATTCTTACTAGTCTTCCCTTGAATGCATTTAGATGAATATGGGGCAAATACTCACTGACAAAAAGCAACTATAGAACACTCTTCTCTTTGCTCTGCCAGACACATGACCTATGGTCATATGTTAACCAATATGCTCCTAATACATATAAACTTAGTTAGTAACAGGGACAAGAGTCTACTTTTGTGGTCTTTGAACTTTATCATATTCCCATCAAAAAAAAAAAAAACCTGGCCACATTAATAGTGAAACATAGAGCAATATTAAAGGAGGCTTTTGCCTATTCCTTATTTTTCAATTTAATGGAATTCAAGGCAGTGAAGAGTTATTCTCTCTCTAACTTTCCTTTCTCATCTGACTGCACTGTTCAGTTGGGTTAGGTGACCTATTAGGTCTTTGCCACTTTTTTATGGCTTTCTGTGATCTATGATATTTCCCAACTGCATGTGATCCATTTTACTTTAAAATTATTGATTAATATAGGCCAAATTGATGTGGCATGCAAATTAATGGAGTAGCATTCATATTTTATGAAATGCTCCTAGACTTCAAGAGAGGTATTTTTGTTATTGAATAATTCGATTTATTTAGGATGTAAGAGAATGTGATTGCAGTGAAATAAATTTTTCTCATAATTTTGACGGCAAGGAAGAGTTACAATTTATGGTATCTTCTATCTTAATTCTGCCTGATTTCAGATGCCCAGAGTCTCCTGAATTTTGAATTGAATGCTGACATCTGAATGAAAAAAGGTAAATTTTTATGGTAATATGGATTTGAATGAATCATATATTTCCACAGTAATGATTATAGATTAAGAAGACAGATTTTAAGTCTGACAGTTTTGAGCTCTTTTGTATACAAAACATGGTTCTTAGCAACTTTTCTTAATTTCTGAGTCTGATTCCTTTTCTGTAGAATATATATCCTAACATGTTTTGTGAATTAAATAAACATTAACTGTAAATTGCATTGCACAGTGTCATGCACAAAGTGATTGCTCAATCTGTGGTAATTATTAATTTACCTCTAAATACTACTATAAATAGTAGTATTTAGAGGTAAATAAAACTGAAACTCTCTTGAAAATACTGAAAAGGTATTGTGCTGTACATCAAAGATTATAATGAATCCAATTATGAACCTGTTCTTTTCTCTATGTTTTTCCTTTTCTGTCTATTATGTAATTTGATCTTTGGTTCTACCGACCTTATTCAGGAGCCTCCTTACACACAGTGGACTTCAGCAGCTAGCAAAGTGCTGGCACATGATAGGCAAACAAGAAATATTTTTAAATAGAAAATTTCGAACGATATTCCTTGGATTTATTTTTAAAGTTTTTACTTTATATTGTCATTTCACTGGAGTCAAGTCCTGCTAATCTTACCTTCATACCATCCTCTAGCTCCATCCCTATTACTTTATTTCTATTTTAATTACTCACTACTTCTAAATGGTGAACAATGTTGTATATGTAGTGGATAACTGCCTGGAATCTGAAACTAGAGTATCTTCGTGAGGTGTTGCCTATTTCAAGCTGGGCAAGTTACTTAACCATTCTGTACTGCAGTTCCCTCATCAATCAGTGGGGATAATCATTACGCCTATGTCATGAGTGTGTCATGAGGAGTAAATGCATATAAATTGCCTTTTGTACATAGTACTTTACATAAGATAAGCATTCAATAAATTATAGCTCTTATTGCTATTTAATTGTATAATTGTAATATTTTATCTCTCTAAATCTTAGTCCTCCTGAAAGATTCAATCCCATTAGCAATTTGCTCATTTTTTTTCCTTCAAGGACATGTTTATTTATTACTACTAAGATGCTGTGATGGGTACTGTATCCAAAAAATTGAATGCTCCGTGATTCCTGCTACTAACAGAAGTTCACAGTATTGAGAAGAGGCAAAGTTATTGGAGATAAACAGACAAATCGATATTCACCAACACTTCCTCAAAAACAAATATACAAACAAAACCAGAACATTTTAAGATAAACCTAAGAAATAATTGTAAAACTAACACACCAATTTCTACAAGAGCAGTTTTCATGAAAAGTGGACTTATGTTTATCATGATTTAAAAAATAGTTTCCTATATTTCAATTTTTGTATAATGAGCTTACTTTTCATTAACTATCACAAATAAATTATCAAAACCATTCCTTAGAGGATTTTGCCAAACAACTTAATCCCTCTTTCTTTACCCTCTCTCCCTTTCCACCTGACACAAGACATTCCCCCTGAGTTTGCAAATATTTTCTCTCCACCTAAATGCTTCCCATGCCCCTTCTTCTCTTTTTAAAACCCATTAGTATTATTTTCCTTTGTAATCAATCTTCCAACAATGTCACTTTGCCCTCTTCTCCCAAATAGCAATTACATATAATGGGAATTATATAGCATTTTTAATAATCATGCTTTTACCCCAATCACATTACAGCTTCATTTTTATATCACATACTTGCCCTAATTCTCCACCTTAAAGGCCATTATAGTGAGCATTTTGTACATATTTCTGGAAGAAAAATAAAATAAAAAACAAAGAAGCAAATAAAGAAATAGTCATTATGATTCAAATTTTGTTCTGAAAACTAGTAGGCCCACATCGAGCACAGAGTGGGCAGAAAGTGGGCAGGGAGAAGAGGTATGGGAAGGATTGTCAGGTACTTAATGAAAGCATCCTGCATTGTTTTCCTGCTCTTCATATTCACATGATATATTCATAAACAAAAGGTTCTAAGAAATACTCTGTTAAAAGACCTAGCATTTCCTTAATTTATTTAATTATTGACTTCCTTTACATTTAATTTATTAATAGAACTACATTTGAAAAACACCAATGTTTCTATTAAACATACTTTTTATCACGGTTTACTTTCATGTTGGGTGAAAAGTCATAGAATAAAAAAAATCCTAAAAGATAATATTCTTATTATTAACAAATTTGAAAGATATATGAGCAATAATATATATGTGTATATATTCAACTATGTATGCTTATGTGGATACATATGTACATATGTTTTATATGGATAACTTTTTATACATAGAATCTTTAATTGTGGAAAATAAAAAATTGCAAGGTCTGGATTGGAATGATAAAGCAACTATACAGTTTGAAACAGAACCACACTAAAGCTCATATAAGCTGCCCTCCCAGATTTGACATTCTGAATAAAGAATGAGAGTAGTCTTTAATATCTGCTTTGTAATCAGGAAGCCTCAAGGTTTTCTGAATTTCATTTTTATCACATATTTAATTACTGAACATCACAGCATTTTAAGTTGCATTAGTTTAAGTTGTATTCTAGTTCTCGACTGTATTGACTAAACTTAAGGGAAAATAAAAACAACCAGAATGGTGCAACATACAGAGCATTGCTCCAGGAGACAGAAGTGACAGTGATAATCTCAGTTCAGTCACTAATCTGCTGTGTGGACTTTGTGAAGCCCCCTCATTCAGGCACAACAAACACTACAGCAACAGTGGTAAACGGATAGCCATTGCTCTGTTCAAGATCTCTCTGTCAAAGTCGTACACATACCACAGCTTTGTTGATGCCTATCAGTCAAAGACTGCCAGCAACACTGCTCTAGTCCAGCCAAGTTGGGTTACTGGCTTGATGCCATGAGAGAGAGGGCACACCATTAGAAACATGGGGGCGATCTCAGTGAAAACAATGTTAAAAGACAATTAAAGGGCTTTGGAAAGTGCTAGATTTAAGAAGAGTTTTGCTCTTCACTGGGTCTATTTTGGAAGCTGGGGGTATTTTGTGTTTATTCCTCTTTATCAATCTTGCCTAAAAGGAGGAACAAAACAAGTCTAAAGCTATTTAAAAAGCAGCAGCAGCTGCTCCCATCGGCCACAAAAGAGGACATTTGGCCAGTTGTGGGCTTTGGATAGTGTGCTTGCTTTTGTCTTTGTTCAAAAATGATTACAGTGTGGTCCTGCTTTTATCTTAATCTATCATATCACAAGGTGGCCTTCCTTGATATTGCTGTTCTATGAAATTATACATGTACAGCAAAAGAAAACAATGGCCTCATAGAGAGTTCCAGGCCAGATTCCAGCAACATCAAGGTCTGGCTGTCACTGCCAAAGCAGCTCCCTGCTGTCAGGGGCTGCTTTCTCTTCTCTGTTTCAGCAAATGGTGCTATATTATGTCTTGCATTAAAACTGCAGTGTATACTTGTCTCTTTCACTAGATTTTGAGATCCAGAGAGCTGCTGTTAATTTTTATTCTCCTTTATATCACCCAAAATCTATACTACTGGACCTTCTAGACAGTACTTTCTTAGATATTAAGAAATTGTTGATTTATATACGAGTGAGCTCAAAAATGGCTCTTTCTATTGTGATCTTGCAAAAGCTTAGGCCAACTGTGAGAATCAGCCAACAATGAAGTTTAGAGAGACCATAATAGTCCATACAAGATCACCCTCACTTCCCATACCAACTGCAAGTTCAAGAAGTTCCCAAAACTATTCTTGAGCTTGATAATTCAGTAGAAAGACTCACAGAACTCACTGAAGGCTGTTATATTCACAATTATGGTTTATTACAGGAAAGGGTATAGATTAACATCAGCCAGAGGAAGAGATGCCTGGGACAGGGCCCACGAGATGTACCAGACACAGAACTTATGCTATCACCTCCCTGCTCTTCTCCTGGCATCGACATGTGACAATACCACAGGGTACTGCCAACCAGGGAAGCTTACTTGTGCCTCAAGTTCAGAGTTTTTACTGGAGTTCCATTGTGTAGACATGATTGATTGACGGACTGACTGATTGATTGATTGATGTTTATGTGGTTGATCTCAGTCTCTAGATCAACTGATACTTCATTACTCAAAGCTCGCACCTTAAATCATATTGTTGGTCTTTCTGGCATACCCGCTGTCACTCTAAGGCATGGCCAGCCCCCATTCTAAATCACACTGTTGCTATCTGGCTATTCCAAGGCCCCCAGGCAAACAATGGTAATTACCTCCCAGGAACCAAGGGCAAAGGCTAGATCTCTTTGGGGGCAATTAAATTCTTTATTACATGGGTTTTCATATCAAATACTTATAATAAAAATATTCTATCAGAGCAGGTCTTTCTATTTCTTGAAGTATCACCATGCTAACGATATATTACAAGAATAGCTAATTTTAGCAGTCATCATTCATAAAAAAATGGATCACAAATAGATCTGAAAAAATGCTACAGATAAGTAAAGTATAATCTAGAGAGATGAAGCCCATCATTACAGCTTGCAGATATCTGCTGTATTTCATTCTCATTCTCATTCTCTCTTTCTGGCTTTTCTTTTCCTCCTCTGCCCTTAATATCAACTTTTAGCCATTCTTCTTTCTTTCTTATGCCATTAAGAGCAGGACTTTTTCATTGTTAATAGTGCTCAATAAAAGTAATACTCTTTTTGAAAAATACTTGTGATCATTGCATAACATTGAAAGAGCCCAGTTATGTTCTTGAATTTTCCTTGGTCCTCATCAATCATATTTTGCTAGGTTAATATGAGACTGAAGGCTGTTTTTGTTTGCAGATGGTCCCTGTTTTCTCTGTATATGTCCATTCAGGTATTTTCAATACCATATAGGAATTACTTATTTAGCTGGGCTGGATATGAGCTTTTAGATAAATCTGTGCACAGTGCATTGGCTTTCATTGATTAGACTGCATAATATCATGTTTGAGTGTAAATGTCTACGTACAAAGTAGAATGGGAAAATAGTTGCTCCAGAAACCCAGAAGTAGTATAACATCATCAATTCATTGAGCATTTATCAATATCTACCAATTTCCAGATGCTGTGGTAGTCCTACCATGGTTGCTATAAAAATGTGAGGCACGATCCTTATATTCCAAGTTCAGTATACAAAGATCACAAATCCACACTTTGGAAGTATAGCTATTTATTTAAAGTCAAGTTTTGTAGGCATTTTTCTTACAGAAAAATTCTAATTTTTATGATTCAGTGAACTTTTAGAAGTTATTTTTGTAATTAATAGATTTTTGAATAAAAGGTGAAAGAATTAGGCAGTAGAATCCAAAACCGTCTCTCCTGAGCTTCTCTGTATTTTTCCTTAAAACAATGGCAGGTTTTTATATGAATTGCCCTTTCCTTAGACCAATTCAGAGGTCTTTTCTTTTTTTGCACCCAACATTGCTGAATATTGCATATTAATGGCAGTTTCTCTCAATCTCTCACTGAAATACTGCTACACTTTTGTGACTTTAGGACTCCAATATGTACATCGTGTCAAATTATATAAATGCAATGAAGTTAGACACATTCATCAAAAGTCTTAAGAATATCAACATGGTAAAGATAAGTCATGAATTTAAACTTGTGATTAAATATTATCAGAGGAGCCAAATAGTATTCCAGTTAATAATCCTCAGAAAGAATTTCCAATAGACAAGTTGTCTCTACTAAGAGGCTGCGTGATGAATGAAAGGGTCTGTTCAAGTTTAAGGTCCAACACTTACCAAGTATATGAATTTAGGAAAATGAACTACTATATTCTCAAAGCTACCTACAATAGGAAATAGCTCTTTTCATAATACTCATAGTGTTATTTCAAGGCTTGTAATAAAAATGAATAAATGTTCGTGAAGTATTTTGAAATTGCTAAATGTTTTATGTCTATTTTAATTATTTCAGTGCAATTTCCCTTGATTTCACAATGATGAGTCTTATGAATAAAGATGGACTTAAATTGGGTGGGGCAGACTAACTGGTTTAGTTCATTGCTAATAAAACCAACAAGAACATTAAATATTCATTGAATGAAATGATGAACAGCATGAATGCGTTCTTAAAGCATTACAAGAAGTGATTAATTTTTACTACCTTGACCACAAAGAAATACATAAGAAATGACTGCATGAAACATTAATTTTGGCCTTAATTAGATATATAGATGATGTAAAATTTCATTGTAAATCATTACATTATATAACAGAAGAATTATGATTAAGAAAGTGTAAAAATTAGTGGGATTTGTTTTATTCTTCAAGTGGACCGGACTTTGGTGTTAATGATGACATGAATAAGACGCAGAAAGTTGACCTTTTCTCATAATCACACTTTGGAAAGCATTTCTTTAGAGAGCTGCCTTAAAGAGATCAATCATCACTGAAAGATTAGTTAGAAGGAAAGTGGCATTTAAACAATGGTCTGCACTAGACCAATGTTGGTCTTCAGGTAGAGTAAAAATAGAAAGGCACATAGATGGAACTAAAGAAGAGCTGGAAGGGTAAAGGGCAGGTGAGTGGGACAGAGTTTGACTAAAATAGAGAAATAGAGCAGCATTTCTCTCCTGAGGTGGGCTCCTTTATACATGTATCTAAACCCACCACTTATGTGTTAATGATCCTGTAGCTCTTGTCCAGTTTTCTCAGGAGCACTTCATCCAGGCATAGAATTACTTGCTAAAAGTCTGTAAAATGGAGCCACAGACACTTCATATATTTCCAACACCGATATCATTATCTTGCTCCCATAAACCTACTCTTCACCCTGTATCATCTAGATCTACAAATTTCACCAGTTATTTATTCAACAATTATCTACTGATAAACTAATATGTTCCAGGCACTCTGGTAAGCTAATAGGAAGAAAGAAAAGTAAGTGAACTTGCAAATACAGCATGACCTAATAAGGGTTTTGGAAGGTCATGGAGAAGTTAGAAGTCAGAAAGTCATTTTATTTGCCTTATTTTCATTACTCCCTGCATCTAATTAGGCAACAGGTTCTACTAATATTTGTTCATTAAAAAAAGACACACACAGCTCTGGTATTAAGGTACCTATTTCCATGTCCATTTGCCATTATTTCTTTCAGGTTGCCATTGACTCTTACCCTAGGTTGTTACAAAAATCTCAACACTGGTCACCCTTGTTTTTTTCCTTAAATCTTACAAATATCTGTTTCTCAATGTCCTATTATTGAAATAATCTTTCCATTATGCAAATACAATCATGCCACAACACTGTTTCAAATTATTAAATAAACCTTTATTAACAGGAGCATACCTTAAATTCATTGGTTGGACAAATAAAGATCCAGCCTACCTAATGAGTACTAACCCTTGCCACTTAACTCCCAATCTATATTTTACAGAAATATCAAGCCACTTGCTTAAAAACACAACAGTATTTCTCAACATCTTGGATTTTGCTTATGTGTTTTCCTCTGATTCCATCTTCAGGTTTGTACATCTGGGGAAAAAACGTGTACAACTTCAAGTCTCAGATCAAAGCGTTTGAGTTTTGAACCTTCCCTATATTCTGCCAGGCAAATCATTTTTTTGCTTCCTCTATGCTGTCATTGCCTGTTTTACATTTCTTAAGAAAAAAAGAATCATTCATGGCTTTGTCTCCTAAGTAACCTATGTCATGACTCACTTATTTTCTTATCTCCACTTACTTCTGCTATTGTCCAAAATGTATTTGAAGTTACTAATTTTTTCATCTCTTGAAGTCATTATTTTTGTACAGACTGTTTCTAGCACAGTGCTCAATAGATATAAGGTGCAAATAAAATATTTTCTTTTGTTGTTGTTGTTGTTTTTTGTTTTTGCGGTACGCGGGCCTCTCACTGTTGTGGCCCCTCCCGTTGCGGAGCACAGGCTCCAGCGCACAGGCTCAGCGGCCATGTCTCACGGGCCCAGCCGCTCCGCGGCATGTGGGATCTTCCCGGACCTGGGCACGAACCCGTCTCCCCTGCATCGGCAGGCGGACTCTCAACCACTGCGCCACCAGGCAAGCCCCAAATAAAATATTTTTGAAATGGGACAGAAAACATTGAAAAACAGATTTAAAAAAATATAGCCTCAACTTTAATAAGAGAGTCAGAAACACTTGAAATATATTAATAACCCAAGAGATAACAATTACTGAATGCTTATTACATGATTTTTTTCAAGAGCAACTGAGATTATAGGGCTGGTAATTATTAGAGATTAGAGATTTGAATAGGAGCAGCTTGATCTGAGAAAGATCTGAGCAATAGAAATTAATATATGTATATAATTGCATATCTATATGTACACACACACATACGTACATCAGATGTAGCAGATAAAACCTCAAGTGGCCTCTACTTGGTTTGGCCTGTTTTGTTTTGTTTTTTTTTTGTTTTGAGATTGGTCTGACTTCCTTGGAAAGTCTAATCTATATAAGTTATGGATTAAACCTCGATGCTCATCCTTGATTTAAAAAAATAAAAAAGGAAAGCAATGAAAGGAAATCACTATGCAATGTGAACTATAATTTTCTAGGCACTCTCCTAGATGCTTTACATTTGTGATTTTAATTCATATTCCTAATAAATCTGTGAGGGAGGAATCACGACTCCCATTCCACAGATGGAAGCATGGCCAAGACCTGAATAAGGATACCTAGCTAGTGCTGACAGATGTTCAGTGGACCAGAAAATACCTATTGGTCTAAGGCCTCAGGGCAAAAGGAAAAGCAGTCACTATTAAGTGACTTAGGTAGCCTAAGTTGTTCAAGGAGAAACTGTTTTAAGAAATTTTTAGAGATCATCCAACAGCTTCTAGCATGTGTTCATTTTATCCCCTGGTGAAAAGAATCAGAGTTCAGCAAATTAAGTATTCTGATTTGTTGCACATTCTTGGATGATTTATGAGTATCTTTGAAGAAATAATATGGCTTCTTTCTGAATCCAATAATAGACACATGTTTCATCTTGATTACCTAATTGATTCTACCAAGAAGGAATAAAAATGACTATAATAAGCTGACTACCCAATGCAGCAATAAATCCCAGGCCTAGCCATAATGCAGAACCAACCGATGAAGCACAATTCTTTATATCCTAAACACACTGGAACGCAAAAAGAACATTTTTTCTCTCTAATGTGGCTTAGCAAGGAATGAGTGTGACAAGATCAACTACCCTTGTGCTTTAGGAACCGGTCATCTAGTCAATGAATATTTATGGACTCCTTCTTGGTGCCAAATTCTCCGCAAAAATTTGGGAAACAGAAGCAAATAAGGAATGTTCCTTCCTTCTGAGAAGCTTGCAGTTTAGTGAAGGAGAAAGGAAGTTAGGAAAGGAAATAAAACACCGTGTTAAACAGTATAATGGAGGCAAGTAAACGTATTGTGAAAACAAAGATTAATAAGCCGGTGAAAGCAGCCCCTTTACTTATCTCTCACAAGCTGCCATGCTTTACAAGCTGTCTTACAGTCACTTGCTTTAATTCTCATAGTAAAATTATGCAAAGTAAGTATAATTACCCCAAGTCACAAATAAGGTAATGGGAACTTAGATTAGTTGGCACAAAGTCACAGAAAATTAAGTGGATAAGTCAGGTTTTAAAACTACTTCTATGTTGCTTCAAAAATTGATTTTTAGGGCTTCCCTGGTGGCGCAGTGGTTGAGAGTCCGCCTGCCGATGCAAGGGACACGGATTTGTGCCCCGGTCCGGGAAGATCCCACATGCGGCGGAGCGGCTGGGCCCGTGAACCATGGCCGCTGAGCCTGCGCGTCCAGAGCCTGTGCTCCACAACGGGAGAGGCCACAACAGTGAGAGGCCCGCGTAGTGCAAAAAAATAAATAAATAAAAATAAAAATTGATTTTTAGTGGCACACTAGTCCTTCAAGAGCTAATTCATGAATCATTCATGCTTTACAATGTACTTTCTCACAAATTACAATAGTATCCTTTTAGTGTTATAGTCATTTTAATACCAATTCCTCCACACCACAGCTTTGTAACTTTGGCCATGTTACTAAATATCTCTTTGCTTCAGTTTCTCATTTGTAAAATCTCAAAGTGGTGTTATAAGGAATAAATGAGGTATGTGCTATACATCAGAGGTTGGCAAACATTTTCTGTAAACAGCCAGATAGTAAATACTTCCGGTTTGCCGGTGATGTCATGTCTGTAATGACTATTCAAATCTTTAGCTGTAGCATGAAAGAGGTAATAGACAATATGCCTTCACTTCTGCCTTCATAAAAACTCCCTGAAATAAGCAGGGCAGGGTTTTTTTTTTTTACATTTTTATTGGGGTATAATTGCTTTACAATGGTGTGTTAGTTTCTGTGCGCAGGGTTTTATTAATCTGATTTCCACACCAGGAAACATGCTGATGGAGTTATAGTGACTAGAGTAATATGTACAATAAAAGTGGAACTTGGGTCTTCTCTTATTACATATTTTAAAATATGTCCCACATCTCTGTTGCCACTGTAAACACAAATCAAGGTAAACGAAGATGGCACCATAAGAAAAACGTTTGTAAAGATAAGAGCTAGTCTAAGCATATATAAGACACAGTTCTATTTTCAAGCAAACCACATACTGAGCTATGTCGGTTTTCTGAGGTAATAAGTTTGGGACAGGTAAAAAAAAAAAAAAAGAATATTTGGAGAAGACACAACTAAAATATACAAATTGCCAGACAGGTAAATTGTTTTCTTTCATTTTTACTGCAAATTATAGAATTGTTTCCCAGACTCAATTCCCACCAATACCTGTTAAAATATTTATGCAATCATGTGAAGTATATGCCAGCATTGTCTTACCCAGTGAGGTAGCTATTATCATCCCCATTTTATAGATCATACAATTGAGACACAAATAGGTTATGAGGCTATTGTACCCAAGATTATACCAGGCTGCTAACACACCCAGGATTTTAACCTATGAATTCTATTTCTAGGGCCCACAATCAACTACTATAATACTTTGTTATCTGACAAACTAATTCTCAGCTGCCAGATTTCTGACTTGTTAATTACTCTGTAGATCTTCTAAAAATCATCAGACTACTTGAAAGCATGTGCCTGAAGGCACTGAGAGAAAAAGGACAGATGGAAGCACCCCTGATTCCCTGGGGCAGAGCTTCCCGAGAACCCGAGGGTTCTTCCTTTGTGCCTTCACTATGAGACCCCACCACAGCACTGACAAGGAATAGGGCTATGGAAGGGGGTGGGGTGGTGGAGTCTATCCTGGGTTTAAATTCTTTCTCTTTAATTTCTAGAAAAGTTAAAATAACCAGAGTTTGTTTCTCAATGTGTATAATGGAGTTAATAATGGAGTGTTAGAACTGCTAAAAGGAAATCATCTGTTACTGTGCCTGGTGTTTACTGGGTGGTCAATAATGGTCAGCAGACATGCATAGATATAAGCCCATATTCTCAAGCTTCACCAGCAGGTCAAACATGCTTCATTCAATTTTTCTAGAGAAGTAACAAAAGATTATGGTTTAAAACAGAAGCATAAGGGTCAAAGAAATCTGGGTTTGGAGTTTGGCTCTTCCATTGGCAAATCGCTTAATTTGGGTCAAGTTACTCATCCATCCTCATTTTGAAATGAGGAAATGATTATCACTCACCACCGTGAACATTAAGTGAGAATATTTTTAAAGGTTTGGGGTAGTGCCTGATGCATAGCAAGCAAAGTGTCTAATCTCTATTTAATAATCACCAGCAATATAATTATTAAAATTTTGCATTTTACAATTGTGAGTTCTCATTTATTGATTTGTATGTTCCATGTATTCCTAACCCAAACATTTCTGAAAATCCCGCAATGTCCTGGGTAAAATGAAGTTACCTTTAGAAATGTATGGGACCAGGAAGGGATGTAGGATGTGGGAAAGGTATCTCTTGGATAATCACCATTCAGAGACAGGTTAGAAGCTTCTCTGCTTCTCTGTCCCTTGCTTGAGGAGTTCTTCAGTTGCATTGCCTGTCTGATTCTGCAGCTTTTGTTAATTCTCTTTAGACTCTGCTTATCTCTGGGTCATTTCTGTCCCCGGTCTGTGCCACTGCTGATTTAATTTTTTACTTTATCTAAGGCAGAACTTTGCAAACTATCTGTGATGAAGGACTATGTGTGTTTGTTTTCCTATCCTTGGCTACGTTAGTTTCCTTTGTTGTCTCACAGTTACGGAGGATAGAAGTCTGAGATCAAGGTGTTGGGTGGGGGTCTGTTCTAACAGAAACCTGTAAAGGGAATTTGTCATTGCTTCCTCCAGCTTCTGGTGGCCTGCTGACAATCCCTGACATCCTTTTTTGTAGCTGCAGCACTTCAATTGCTACCACCATCATCACGTGGCTTCCTCCCTGTGTGAATGTGTCTTCACATGACATTTTCTGTGTATGCCTGTGTTCAATTTTACCTCTTCTTCATATTGAATTAAAGCACAGCCTAGTGACTTCGCCTTGCTTGGATTACATCTGCACAGATATAGGTATTGGGTACTGAGGTACTAGAGTTAGGACTTAAGCATATCTTTTTTTGGTGATGTAAAGAGTAGCAGAGAGACCGTTTTTTCTTTCTTTCTTTCTTTCTTTTTTTTTAATATCCTGTTCAAGGAGACAAAACAACTGATCAGGTGCTTGAATATCACAATGATGCAAAGGGTTATTAAAATCCTAAACACTATTGATTTCTGCCTTAACTCATCACTATTCATTAACAGTTGGTAGACTGACACCTCAACCACAGTTTCGGAAGCACTGGTCTGAAGGATGAACTGACAAGAACACAAATGCTAGTTGCTTGGATCTGCATCAGAGAAATGAAGTTGGATATGCTTAAGAGATGAGCCTGATCAAGGTGTGCCAGCAGGATTGATGGGGCTCTGATAAGTCCTCATACTTTGCCATTTCTCCTCTGAATTGCCCTTTCATCTAGGTAACTCTTGCTCATCTTTTATAACACAAATTAGGCTTTTTCTAATGCCCCAGCAAGTATAATTTAGTTGTATCTCTTTTGCATCCCTTGAGCAGCCTGGTTACATGCTTGCACCGTAATTGTTGATCAGCTGTCCCTCTTCCCCTCAATAAGGTGAATTAGTGCCCCAGAAGGCAAGGATCATGCCTTATCCTACTTATTCTCTCCCAATGTCCTTTTAGTACCCGGTGTATGTCCTGTTTGTTGTTTATATTCATAATTAATAAACAAATGAATTCATTTCCTCTCCTGGGAACAGTGCTTCCCATCAAACAGGATGGCTTATGTCTCCTTGCACCAGAGGTTCGAGCTGTCATGGACCATATACCAAATTCAGAAGAGTCATTTTCAGACTTCTGGTGGATGCAAGTCTTCCACCAAAAGAGTAGTGGCCACTGGTGTTTAAATAGATCATATTTCTCAATACTAATTATCTTGTTGGCTTGTAAGATACTCTGGTGTCCATGATTATATTTGAGAGATATGATGTGCCCAATGGCTAATGTCCAGTTACATAGTGTACTGACAACCCCTTATTTCATGTATTTTATTTAGCATTTAAACAGTTATTATGGCAAAAATGTAATAATTTCTATCTTTGTCCTCAAATTTGGAGAGCATACTATTATTATTGAATATTGCAGAGTATATATGAGTGAGGCTTTTCATTTTTAGTGCACTGACTAGAGATACATTTACCTTTATCCTAGGGAATAAACCTAAAAGTCCACTGAAATTCTGAATTGGTTTTCAGATATGATGGCTTCTCATATCAGCGATCCTTAAACCCCAAGTCTGTGGAGAATTGTCATGACGGTAAGAAATGAAGCCACAGTGTCTTTAAAACAGTTGGCATTCAATTAATATTTGTGGAGCTGTATTGAACTGAATGTAATAGACTTGCCTACACTCTCATTAGGCTTTTCTTTTTCTTTTTCTTTTTCTAAATCTAAATCTAATCTAAATCTAAATCTAAATCTAAAAAAGGTCATCACCTTTTATAAAGCAGTTCCTTTCAGGAAGTTGCATTCTAAATTTGTATGTTACCAAAATTATTCTATTCATTCTTTTCAACAGACAATTATAGGCCACTAAGAGACTTAAGAATGCAGTATTAATCAGGTCAGAGATTGGTTGATTTATCATTGTCAGTTTCAGGTCCACATTTATCAAGTTCCCCTTTCAAAGGTCACTGGCAATGGTGAGTACCCTTCTCTTTCTTGTGATCCTATGGTTGTAAGAAGCACAATAAAACCCTTGCCTAGGGATCAAGGGGGAAATTAACTTCTACTGATTGGTTTCATCCCAGCAGAACATATGATGGACATGCATGACTGTCAGCACACATTCTGCAGATTTAGTTTTCTTCTCAATCCTGTCTGATAACCTTGATCCCCACTCTGGCTTCCTCCTCCCATTGATTTTAGCGACTAAATTGTCACTTGTTTATTTCAACACTAGACAGTGATTAGAAAAACAAAAGGGGGCTTATCACAGGAGGGAGGAAAATAAATTATGTTCTTTTATAAACAAGCTTTCCATTTCTGGCAATGTTAACAGTACTGTTTTGCTTTCCATGAGTGTCTTACTTTGCCACTCAATTTTATATAATAACCATGTCAAAAAAATCGTTTGAAATTTATAGTAACTTTAGCTTACTTTTGCATACTAATTCCATTCATGAATTACATTGAAAGTGTTTCTTTTTAATTAATAAATGCAAAGTTTTTAATCACAGGAGAGATCTTTAGTGGCTATTTCCTGAATTTTTCATGAATTCTTCACATATGTGATCTTTTTTTTCTCATTCATATGCAAGTCTGAATCCTAAATACTTCTTATTTCCAACAGTATATGTAGGGCCAGTGGAATATTATTCTGGTGAGTAGCAGGGGATCATTCTGCAATCCACTTAGCTCTGGGTTAAGAGGATTTCAAGACAGCAACATGAGAAAAGAGGAGAAGCGATGCGGGGCTGTTAACCCTTTCTATCCCCACTTCTATACGCTCCTGATGTGCTACTCATCTCTCATTTCCAACAGTGTAACCTTTGCTTTGCTAGCCTGCCTTCCTGTCAATTCTGTCTCTCCTGTCAATTGAAAACTGCCACATGAAAATTGACTTTTATTGCTGCCAATTCACAATTTGTGTGGTAGGTAGGTGTGTGTGTGTTTATGTGTGTGTGTGTGTGTGTCTGTGTTTGTGTAAGTATGCCTTTTAGATTCATCCTGGCTTTTTTTTTTTTGCGGTACGCGGGCCTCTCACTGTTGCGGCCTCTCCCGTTGCGGAGCACAGGCTCCGGACGCGCAGGCTCAGCGGCCATGGCTCACGGGCCCAGCCGCTCCGCGGCATGTGGGAACTTCCCGGACCGGGGCACGAACCCGTGTCCCCTGCATCGGCAGGCGGACTCTCAACCACTGCGCCACCAGGAAAGCCCAACCTGGCTTTTTTTGTAAGCTAATGTTATTCTTCTGTAACTGTTTGTTCCCACTCACCTTCTTTGTCTATCTTCCACTGGATAGATAGAGAAGGGCATTATCAGTGGAGGCTTTCAATCCAACAAGTCCTGGCCGACCCTTGCAGTGGTACACGTAGTAGCTTCCACAAGAGGGCTTGGTCATGAGGGTTAAGGGCACCTAAATCCAACCCGTTTCTGTTGACAAGTGTTTCCCTGAGATTTTTTTGGCAGGAGAGTGTCGGTGTCTAAAAATGCCCACTTAGAACAGGTAACTTTCTATCCTAAGTTATGCAAAGGCACAATATAAGCTAGCAGTGCCACACAGTGAGGGCCTAAGATGAAATTCTAGATGAAGCAAGTTAAAAAGTTAAATTATTTCAAAGTCCCCTGATTCTATTTGCATAATGATTCAAAGAGCCTGCCCTTGTATCCTATCGATAGAGATGAATTTTTTTTTTACAATGGGAATACGTTCACTTTTATTATTAGTTAATAACCTCATGCAATTTATATTTTAATTTGATTCACATTGTTTATATATTTCAACATAGACTATTAGAATTTAGTAAATAGATTTCATTAACTAGAATAAACAAATAGCTCTCTATGTGTGATAGGCATGTAATTAGGACATTGTTCAATTTTTATTTATTAAGACACTCTTGATGTCATCAAATGTAAACACGGCTTTAACTACCTTTCCAAATATATTTGCTGAGAATATTGATTTGATTTGGCTTCTATAAATGTCTGATAATATTAATTTCAATAGATTTCATAGAAAAATATCCTCAAAATGGTGTCTTAAAAAGACTAAAAATGAGTTTTTATGTAATTTATAAAGCTAAAGTTATATGCATTAAGACTGGAGACGATCCATTGCAAGAGGTATTTTTTTTTAACGAGTTTGAAATCTCTAATTGTTTTAGCTTACTATAAATCACCTTCCTTAAACCTTGCCTCAGCAAGATGGAAGAATAAGAGGTTCTTCACCTGTATCCTCTCTCAGCAACAATAACTTGGCAGCCATCCACGGACAGAAGTTTCCCTGTGGGGGTTTTGGGATCCAGATAGGAGATTTTGACAACTTGCTGGAGTACAACACTGAGGAAAGCCATTCTGAGAAAGCAGGCCCATGCCCAGACAGCTGACAGTGGTACCCGTTACAGACCCAGAAAAGCTTTTTGCACTCCTCCAAACTCGGCTACAGCCTCATCTGACCTTGGTTCAGCCAGGAGCACCAAACACCATGGAGCCCAGAAGGAATCAAACTTGCCTGTGACTTGGTGATGGGCACACCGACTTAAATCCCAGATGTAGACTCTGAATCTGGCCCTAGCCCCTCTTGATTATGGTCTGAGAGTCCCTGGAAGCAAGTCTGCCAAACACAAGCTGACTGTAGATTCTGAAATGGCCCTATAACTGAGCTCCAGCCCCTACCAGCCACAGTCTACAAGCAGACCTGCTGGCCCAGGGTCCCACCAGTATATACAACTGTCTGCACCAGAGATTCTGAAACAGTTTTATTCTCGGCTGTAGCTCCTTCCAGCTACCATCCATAAGCAGTTCTGCAAACCCAGGATTTCTCCAGGAAACATGTCCATCAGTGCCCCTAGAGGCAGGCAAACCAAAATTATGCTGATAGCAGATCTTTAAATGATCTTGCTGCTAGGCTCCAATCCTTTTCAGCTGCAGTCCATGAGCAATTCTGCCCACTCAGACCAGAAAACCACCAGAAGACATGCCTATCTGTGCCTCTGCAGGTAAGCCCACTAACACTGGTCCAAATGCAGATCTTGAAACAATTCTGTAATTCAGCTCCAGTCTCTCCCAGCCATGGTCAGGGAGCATTTCTGGCCACCTGGGGACTTGACAGGAGACACACCCATCCATGCCTCCAGTGTCAGGTCTGCAGACCTTTATCTAGGCTGTGAACCGTAAAGCAACTCTGGGACTCAGAGCCCCTCTCAGCCATGGTCTGGGGCCAGTCCTGCCCTCCCAGGGACATGCCCAGTGACTTGGAAGAAGTTCTTCAAGGGACTTTGTGGGAGCCACACCCATCCATGAACCTGGTAATGGGCCTAACATCTGCAGATCCAGCTGTGGAGCCTGAAGCAGACATTTGGTAGGGAGGATATCCCAGCACCTGCCTACCAAGCAAGGTGCTTACTGTTCACCCAGTAACCACACAGGATTCTTGCTAGCCTGAGCCCCTGGTAACAGGCCCACCAACTACAGACCAGACTTAGGCCCAGCAATAGCCTCATGACCTGGATCCAACACAGCACAACTCTGATTCCAGAGATAATCTCATTAGTCCAGGGAACTGACTGGAGAAAGTCTTTACTTGCCAAAACCAGTCTGTAGAGACTAGAAGAGGTTTGCTCCTTCAGATGCACAGACACCAGTAGAAGTATACACAGATCACAGAGAATCAGGCAAATATGACACCAACAAAGGAATCTAATAAACTCCAGTTATCGACCTCAAAGATATGGAGATCTATGAATTGCCTGACAAAGAACTCAAAATAATCATCTTGAAGAAGCTCAATGAGATGTAGGAGAACACAGACACATAAATGAAATCAGGAACACAACGCATGAACAAAAGGAGAAGTTTAATGAAGAAATAGAAACCATAAAAAAGAACCAAACAGAAATCCTGGAACTGAAGAATACAATGACAGAACTGAAAAAAATCAGTAGAGAGCTTGAACAAGAGACTCAATCATGCAGAAGAAAGAATTAGCAAACTTGAAGACAGATCATTTGAAATTGGCAATTAGAGGAACAAAAAGAAGAAAGAAGAAACTAGAGTTAAGAAAACTTTCGTGAATTATAGGATCCCATCAACTGAACAAGCATTTGCATTGTGGGAGTTCCAGAAGAAGAAAGGGGGAAGAAAGCTTATTTAAAGAAAGATGAAGTGAAAAATTCTCAAATCTTGGAAGAGATGTAGAAATCCATACATAAAGGTCAAAGAACCTCAAACACTGGACATGAATTACATTTTAGAACAAACTGACCTAAAAGAATACGCTGTCCAACAATAGCAGAATACACATTTTTCTCAAGTGTACATGGAACATTTTTCCAAGATAGATATGGTGAGCCACAAAGCAAGTCTTAATAAATTTAAGAAGTTGACATCATATCAAGTATCTTTTCCAGCCACAATGTTATGAGACTAGAAATCAGTAAAATATTCACAACTATGTAGAAATTAAACAATACAGTTATGAACCACCAATGGGCTGAAAGAAAAATCAAAAAGTATCTTGAGATAAACAAAAATAGAAATACAACACACCAAAATTTACAAGATGCAGTAAGAGCAGTTATAAGAGGAAAGCTCAGAGTGATAAATGATACATTATAATGATACACTAAGAAAAAAGAAAGATCTTAAATCACCTAATAATAAACCTCAAGGAACTATCAAAAGAATAACAGACAAAGCCCAAGGTTAGCAGAAGAAAGGAAATGTAGATGAGAGCACAAGTAAATGAAACAGAGACTAGAAAGATAATAGAAAAGATCAACAAAATAAGAGTGGGTTGTTTTTTTTTTGCGGTACGCGGGCCTCTCACTGTTGTGGCCTCTCCCATTGTGGAGCACAGGCTCCGGACGCGCAGGCTCAACGGCCATGGCTCATGGGCCCAGCCGCTCTGCGGCATGTGGGATCTTCCCGGACCGGGGCACGAACCCGTGTCCCCTGCATCGGCAGGCAGACTCTCAACCACTGCGCCACCAGGGAAGCCCAAGAGTGGATTTTTTTGAAAAAATAAATAAAATTGACAAACTTTTAGGTAGACTAACAAAGAAAAAATAGAGGACTCAATAAAATTACAAATGAAAGCAGAGACATTATATCTGACACCGCAGAAATAGAAAGGAACATGAAGATTACTATAAAAATTATGTGCAAACAAATTGGATAATCTAGAAAAGATGGATAAATTCCTGGAAACATGGAACCTATCATGATTGAATCATGAATGAACAAAAAATATGAACAGAACAATAATGAGTAAGGTGATGGAGGCAGTAACCAAAAACCTCCCAACGAAGAAAATCCCAGGACCAAATGGTTTCACTGGTGAATTCTACCAAACATCTAAAAAGGAATTAATGCCAATCCTTCTCAAACGCTTCCAAAAAATTGAAACAGGGGCAATACACCTAAACTCATTTTACAAGGTCAGCATCACCCTCATACCACAGCCAGATAAGGACACTACAGGGAAAGAAAAGTATAAGCTAATATCCCTGATAAGCACAGATGCAAAACTCCTCAACAAAATGCTATCAAACTAATTCAACAGCACACTGAAAAGGTCATACACCATGATCAAGAGGGACTTATACTGGGGATGCAAAAAATGGTTCAACGTCTGCAAATCAGTAAATATAGGATACCACATTAAAAACTGAAGGATAAAAATCATACGGTCATTTCAAAAGATGCAGGAAAAGCATTTGACAAATTTCAACATCCTTTCATCATAAACATCTCAACAAATTAGGTATGGAATGAAGGTACCTCAATATAATAAAGGCCACATATGATAAACCCACAGCCAACATTATACTCAATGGTAAAATGTTGAAAGGTTTTCCTCTAAGATTAGGAACAAGAAAAGGGTATCCACTCTTACCACTTCTACTTAACATAGTACAGGAAGTCCTCATCGGAGCAACAAAATAAAAAGGCAACCTAGGCAATGAGAGAAGATATTTCCAAACCATATATTTGATAAGGAGTTAATACCCCCAAAATACAAAGAACTCATGCAACTCAATAGTTATAATAATCATCACCATCATCAAATTAAAAAATGGACAAGAATCCTAAATAGATATTTTTCCAAAGAACATACAAATGGCCAACAGATACATGAAAAGGTACTCAACACTGCTAATCTTTTTTTTTTTTTTTTTTTGTGGTACGCGGGCCTCTCACTGCCGTGGCCTCTCCCGCTGCGGAGCACAGGCCCCGGACGCACAGGCCCAGCAGCCATGGTTCATGGGCCCAGCCGCTCCGCGGCATGTGGGATCCTCCCAGACCGGGGCACAAACCCACATCCCCTGCATTGGCAGGCTGACTCCCAACCACTGCGCCACCAGGGAAGCCCCAACACTGCTAATCTGTGTCAGGGAAATGAAATCAAAACCACAATGAGATATCATCTCACACCTGTTAAGATAGCTATTATCAAAAAGGCAAGAGATAGGGTTTCCCTGGTGGCGCAGTGGCTGGGAGTCCGCCTGCCGATACAGGGGATGCGGGTTCGTGCCCCGGTCCGGGAAGATCCCACATGCCGCCGGAGCGGCTGGGCCCGTGGGCCATGGCCGCTGGGCCTGCGCGTCCGGAGCCTGTGCTCCACAACGGGAGAGGCCACAACAGTGAGAGGCCCGTGTACCGCCAAAAAAAAAAGTATTATTTCCCTTATAAAAATAGTTCCTTTCTTTAGAGTGCTATTCCCTGGTTAATTTAAAGTTGTCTGATTTATTAAAATTCAATATGCTCTTACTTTCCAACTTCAGGATAAAGTGAAGTACAGCTAGAATACTTTCTTTTGCCGAGAGATGATTTATTTGCAGCACTCACTAAAAAAAATCTTAATGCTTTTCAGTCTAAAAAACAAAGTGTCTCTAAAGATTTTCAGAGCAAACAAAAATATTAAGATTCTTTTCTAGCTGAGGTGTATCATGCATTTTATTAATCCCTTGGAGTGCCCTCCTTTCAAAATTTTCAAGAAAAAGAAAATTTTAAGTTAGCACATTCCTGTCTGCTATAATTCCTCAAAGTCTGATTCAATTCTGTTTCTTTTTCCAGGAACAAACAGCAGTTATCTTCTCAAGCACAAAAGTTATTAAGCAAACCCTGCACAGAACTTTTCAGTGATTCCCTATTGCTTATTCTAAACTTCTCAAAGCCAGAGTAGGATGATCATAAAATTTATTCTCAAAACAAGGACATTTTGAGAGTTAAAAGAATAATAAAAACACATAAAATGATGTAGTTATTAAATCATTATTTTTATACCCCCAATACATATATATGTCAATTTTATCAATAAAAAATGATATACCTTTCGATTGACAAATTGGTGCTATTTTATTGGTGAACCTAAAAAAAAGTGTTCTGTTAAAATTATATTTTTAAACAAATTTTAAATTAAAAAATGTATCTACAAAAAGTTTAAAAATGAACTTCATATTGTTTAGAACATAGCAGTTACCAAAGTGGAAAGGCTAGGGGGAGTGATAAATTAGGAATATGGGATTAACAGATATACACTACTATATATAAAATAGATAAACAAAAAGGATTTACTGTATAGCACAGGGAACTATATTCAATATCTTAAAATAACCTATAATGAATCTGAAAAAGTATATATGTAAATATATATATATATTACTGAATCACTTTGCTGTACACCTGAAACTGACACAATATTGTAAATCAACCATAATTCAATTTAAAAAAATAGTAATCTTGAAACATGTTCAATATATTGTAATCAGTTTCTTAGCCATATTTGTCATCATTAATTGCATGTTATTGGTATTTTATTCAGCAAGGTACATTTGTTTATTCAGCAAGGTACATTTGTTTTCACATGGCTTTGGCATTTTAAGCATTTTTAATTAAAAATATTATAATCTTAAAATTTGTACTTAAATGAAAAAATATTTTTGCCATCTTCAGCTTACTCTTCTCTATATACCATATTCCTGATTGAAAAAAATATCTGTTATATGTGCTGAGATAATTGGTAAGTTCAAAGCAAACTATATTAAAAGATGGTATCCTCAATTCTATTATTTTTAAGAAATATATATTTAGTTCCTAATATGTTCACAAAAAACTATCCTTTTGCTTCTATGCATTGTATTTTTCTTTGAAATATATTTTTATAAAACAAAGCTTGTCAAATTAGTTGTATCTATGATTTTTTAAATGTCTTAGCAAATTAGATGTTGAAAAATCATTAGCTGTTTCAATTTCACTTTACACTTACATGATATAAATTTAACTATTAGAAATGAGAAATCTAGCAGAACATTCTTTTCAAAAGTCAATGCATTTCAAAATGCAATTATAAAATTCCAAAGTGAAATCCTCTGTATCATTTTGGCTTACAAAATTAAACTTATTCAACTTATTACCTGCTTTTGTAGAGAGAGTTTTCAGTGTCTTTTCTTCTTCTTTTACAAATTCATTTTATTTATTTATTTATTTATTTAGGCTGTGTTGGGCCTTCATTGCTGCACATGGTATTTCTCTAGTTGCGGCGAGCAGGGGCTGCTCTTTGTTGCGGTGCCTGGGCTTCTCATTGCAGTGGCTTCTCTTGCTGCGGAGCACAGGCTCTAGGCACGTGGGCTTCAGTAGTTGTGGCACGTGAGCTCAGTAGTTGTGGTGCATGGGCTTAGGTGCTCTGTGTCATGTGGGATCTTCCTGGACCGAGGATCGAACCCATGTCCCCTACACTGGCAGGAGGATTCTTAACCACTGCACCACCAGGAGAGAGCTCAGTGTCTTCTTGTTTGTAAGCTTTATTTTCTGTAATTACAACTTGCTAAAACTATAAAAACTGAAGTTTTGGGCTCTTGAGGTTGATATAATTACTTTTTCTTTTAAAAAACACTGAGTTGGCCTCTCCTCAATTTTTCAATGTTCCTGAATGAATCATTTTTGTTATTGTTGTTATTGGGGATCTTCAAATTAACTCCCTCAACTTTTTCTTAAAGACTTATAATTATAAATACAAGAAATATATAAAATATGAATGTGATTTCTATGATTGATGAAGTAAAAGTGCATCAAATGCTGCCTCACTGACTCTCACAAATGTAAAAATAAATATGTTAGTCCAGGTTTTTTTCTTCCTGAAATCCCCTAGTTTTCGCTATAAGCCAATGAATAAAATTAGGTAACAGAATTAACTATATAAATTTATCAAAATTTTTGGTATAAGGAATTCCAGGGGTGGAATAACACTGAAATACTTTTGTATGCACATAGATCATAATGAGACTTGAATAACATTCATAATTTCATACTGTATTTAGAGCTGAAATTAATCATAGATATCTTAACCCATATTTTATGGATGAAGATACTGAAGATGAGAATTTGATTAGCTCAAACGAATTGATTCCTTTCTAATAACAAGATGAGACTGGAAGTCACATTTAATGGCCTGGTTTCTCAATTCCTTGACTTTGTTTCTCACAATATTCTACTCAATTCCTCTCTCTCCACTCATTTTTATGGGCTCATTCTGAGTCTTGCCTTTACCTAAACTACTCAAACTCTGAAGCTGTAAAGACTCTCTGATCTCTTCTTCCTTTGCTTTCTCTCAATGACAAACACATTATCTGTGTTTTAACGTGATTAAAACCTTTTGTCCTATACTTCTTCCTTAAGCAATTTCCTCTTTCTTCATGCCCATTTCCAACATGCTTAGATTATGGGATTACGAAAGGTGTTCTATGCTCTGACTGTGTATCAGGGATTTGTAACTTTTTAGACAGATTTTCATGAGAGTCCTTACTCATAGAATAAGACTCTTCTTCCACAAGGTAGGTCATAACTTGTGTATAGCTTGTCTGTTTTTTACATAGCTCTGTAAGTGATTTTGATGTAAATCTGGTATTCTGATACATCGTCCATGTCTTATACCTCCTTTTCCCATTATCTTTTTTGTTTCCCCTACTGCCAAAACACTTTAAAAAATATCTACCCTTGAGACCCCTGAATGCTAGGCATCTAGAGAAAAGATAAATCATATATAACCATGCAGACTGATGTTACTAAAAATCTATGGTCTTTTTCAAACATTGACTTAGAGTTCCCACAGTAAATTTTTTTTTCTAGTACGTTTGCTTTTCTGTTCTTTCAAACTGCTCTTTAATTATTTAATCTCTACAAATGTCCTATGCTGCATTCTCCTTTTATCACGTGGACTTTTCTCTGATTTTCTCAGACCAAGAGGGGATTTGCCTCTGCCCCTCATTTCACTCCAGGCAAGGGGAAGGAGATCTGTTTTCCCACCTAAGATTTGAACTCTGAGTCCTTCACCAGGAATTTACCTTATTCATTATCTGCTCCCTTGTCCACTGATTTCCTCCTAAAGGCATTTAAAGATCAGTATGTTTTTTTCTTCTTAAAAAACATGGCCAATATTAAAACAACCACACAACTACTTTTATTCAGGGTTCCACTTCAGCTATCATTCTCTTTCCTCTTCACAACTTCTTAAATCTCTAGTGAAATTCTTCTATTCAAATAAATTCCTTAATTTCAAATTCTTATATTTTTCATCAGTGGCACTGTGGCATTTCCCCTACTGATCACTATCCTTTTTTTTTTTTTTTAAACTACAAATCTCACTTGGCTCCCATGAAGCCACTCACTCTGGGGCTTTCCATTTCAAATCATTTTGTGTATTCTACCTATTGTTTAAATCAAGGTGTCTCAGAACACAATCCATGCTCTTTTCTCATTTATTCTGCATCTACTTTCTCTCACATCACTCAGTAATCTAATGGATTGTCTGCTTCAAATAAGAGAATGTAATTTCACTAAGGTCAATGGTACACACATCTTACCTGCATGTGTCTTAGTAACTAGCAGCCTGTCTAATACACTGTATATGTTCAATAAATGTCTGTCTAATAAATAAGTGAATAAATAAATGAGTGCTCGCTTGGGAAACAATGAGTGACCTTATTTACTATTTCTCTGTAATTTTCTTAAACTTAAGTGTTGGCTTTCTCATCTATTTCATAAGTTGTTTAAATCCTTTTAGGTTTGTCATGAAATTTAAAAAATTAGTCATACGTGGTACCAGGCAAAGACTGGACATACAAGTGATCCTGTTTGGACTGCACAATTCTTTACTCATAACCACTGAGAACAACACAGTCCAATAATGTTCAGCTTCTTGGACCTGCTGATCAAGCAAGAGGAGGAGAGGCAACCAGGCAAGGAACTCAACAGTCTCTAAAGTGGAAGAAGGGGAGGAGACGATTACAGCCAGTCATCTTTAAACAGAAAAGATGTTTGCAGAAGTACCAAACCACTCATTCAAAAATAAAGGACATAAACCATCATTTGGTTTGGACATGTATTGAACAGCTTTCCTCATAAAGCCTACCCTGCTTTATGGAGCAGTCTGGGAAGGACATTAAGCATTGATGAGGTATTCAGAGAGACAGGAAGGCGAATAAGATAAGATACTGCTGATAGGAGGGAGTAGCTGAGTACATTGGTTTTCTGCTTCAAGTCAATTTAAAAAACTCAATCACAGAACAATTCAGAAATCCAGATTGATTGGAACCAGACTCAACTTTAAGAAAAACAATCTTAGCAGGCTGAGCAGCTGCTCATTGTGTATCTTCTTATGGGGCAACAGAGATAGAGAGGAAATGGCACTGTCCTGGAAGTGAGGAAATCATCTCTATGATTTCTCTGAGTCTATCTCCTATTACGTAAAATACTGAGATTGTATTACATTATTCCAGACTCCTCACAGATCTGAAATCATATAACTGTATGACTGCAATTAACCTCTTCCCAAAGTATAATTCTTAATAATGTTGACATGGAACTCAACTTTACCTCATGTCATTACCAAGGAAATCAATCACATGGATGTATGTTTTACTTAATAAAAGAGATTAATTGGACACTATTATAAATACTTAGTTATATAGCTCCTAAATTACACTCATACCAGTTAACTGAATATATGAACTATTTCCCCTATATTTATAATACTATGCACATTAATAATAATGTATTATATACTTGAAATTTACTAAGAGAGTAGATCTCAAGATCTCTCCGCACACAATAACACGGTAACTATGTGAGGTAATGCATATGTTAGATTGATTGTGGTAATCATTTCACAATGTATACTTCACATTGTACACCTTAAATACATAAAATTTTTGTCAACTATGCTTCAATAAAGCTGGAAAAATATAGAGTGCACCACATCCTGGATGATATTGCCCCTTCTCATGAAGTATTTCTTTTTTTTTTTGCAGTACGCGGGCCTCTCACTGTTGTGGCCTCTCCCGCTGCGGAGCACAGGCTCCAGACACGCAGGCTCAGCAGCCATGGCTCACGGGCCCAGCCGCTCCGTGGCATGTGGGATCTTCCCGGACCGGGGCACGAGCCCGTGTCCCCTGCATCGGCAGGTGGACTCTCAACCACTGCGCCACCAGGGAAGTCCCTCATGAAGTACTTCTTATAAAGCAGTGCTTCACCTGAGACTTCAACGGCCTTATTCAATTTCTTATTAGGCTGGGAGGGTATGTGTAGTATGGTATGTGATGTAACTGGTAGAATCCAAGCTATGGTTCCATTTCCACACCTCTGTGGCTATAAAATGCAACCTTTGGACTAATGAGATTCCATGTGGGCTCATGTACAACTGGGACAAAAATCTCTTAAGTCCTCAGATGGTGGTGCTAGCTAAGTCCTCGAGGACAAGAAAGGCAAAACCATGGCCAGAATATGTGAAAGGTGGGCTCTTCTAAAATAGAAAATGTCCTATGTGAAGAACTTGCCAACAGGAAACCTGTTGGTCTTTTTGAAAGTGTTGGTCTCTGTTCCGTTAAGTTTGGATATTTGGTGATACCAGTAGCTAATCAGACTTGGTAAGTGAGAGTTCATACTCTTGGACCCATACATAGCTTCCATGTTTATTTAATATATGAGTCCATTGTACTGACACTGGGTGGTCAAGACAGACTATCTGGTAGCTCTGCCAGCTTATCTACTTGGTTGTTTGGACCACCTGACCTTATGACTTGGTGGATCTCACAAAACTCAGCCTATGGTGGACATTTACAGCTTTATAATCATTTGATGACTCAGGGTCAGGCCCTCTTACGCTAGCAGAACCTGATAGCGTGCCAAGGATTATTTCTCAAATGTGTATAATCTCTCACGCATTTGTCATGGTCTCACTCTAGAGCCTTAGTAGTTCTGATTATCCTTAGTAGCATTATGATTCTTCCATCGGTGCTTGTAATAAACTCTTCAAAACATCTTTTCCCATCAGTGATACCTGCAATATCACAACATCAGCTGGATCATATGGGCCAAACATCAGGGCTACTTTTAGCACAACCTGCATTTACTGCAAACCTTTTTCTTCCTTTGAGCTCCTTTCAAAGGGGGCAAACCTTTGTGTCACTCAGTATACAGGTCAACACAATATTCCCAGGGGTACAATATAATATTATGCCTCAGAAACTGAAAGCAATTTACCAGGAATTGTGTCTTCTTCCTTCTTGTAGGATGTACATGATGAACAAGTGGTCTTTTACTTTTGAAGGATATTCTAGTATGCTTCAGACCTCTGCTCCCTCTAAAAAGTTTACTGATGTGGCAGGCCTTTGTAGCATTTATCTCCCACCCTCTGGAGGACAAATGTCTTGCCAAGACCTCTAAATGCCAATCATTTTTTGCTCATTGGTCTGAATATATGATTTTATTGACATAATGCACCACTTTGTTATGTTAGGGAACTACCAGATGGTCCAGATCCCTTTGGACTGTATTGTGACAGAATTCAGGGCACTTAACAGACCTCCAGAGCAAAATTTGTCAGTTCCATGTAAATACAAATAGTTTTTAATCCTCTTTTCTGATAGGACTGAATTCACTTTCCCCATCAATGGCTGTAGTCCATGTATCAAAGGTCATATTAATCTTTTCTAGCCAGGATACCACATCTGGACAGTAGCAGTAATTGGAGCTACTAACCACTTGGTTGAGTCTGCAGGAATCCATTATTATTCTCCAGGTTCCATCTGCTTGTTTTGCAGGGATTGTTGAAATTTATAGAGATACAAAAGGAAATTCTGTATCCTTGAGGTCTTTAAAGGTGATACTAATTTCTGCCATTTAACCTGAGATGTGGTGTTTTTCATCTTTTTATCTTGGCTGAAGTGGGAGGTTCAAATTAGTGGCTTCCATGTGGCCTTCCTCAATATCACAGCTCTAATCCCAAAGACTGGGGAGCCCTTTGGTGCTTGTACCAATAAACAGGTCTATTTGGGGATTGTATAAATGACCACAGGGTGGGCCCAGTATTCAATGGACCTATTCCTACAGGGAAGCCCTGATGACACTTTGGTCAACTTTGTGTTCAACAGTGCTGAAAAGTTTGCAATATTTTTCTTTACCTAGTGTACAGTTAATCCAAAAAAAAAAATTGTTTAGCTCCCTGTAGGCAAGAACTAGGAAGCACTTTTAAAAATAGAACTACCATATGATCCCACAATCCCACTCCAACAATCCCAACAATCCCACTCCTGGGCATGTATCCGGACAAAACTATAATTCAAAAAGATACATGCAGCCTTATGTTCATAGCAGCACTGTTCACAATAGCCAAGACATGGAAACAACCTAAGTGTCCATCGACAGATGAATGGATAAAGAAGATGTGGTACATATATACAGTGGAATACTACTCAGCCATAAAAGAGAATGAAATAATGCCATTTGCAGCAACATGGGTACAACTAGAGATTAAAATACTAAGTGACGTAAGTCAGAAAGACAAAGACAAATACCATATCATATCACTTATATGTGGAATCTAAAAAATGACACAAATGAACCTATCTATGAAAGAAACAGAATCACAGACCTAGAGAACAGACTGGTGGTTGCCAAGGGGGAGGGGGTTGGGGGAGGGATGCAGTAAGAGCTTGGGGTTAGCAGATGTAAGCTTTTATATGTAGAATGGATAAACAACAAGGTCCTACTGTATAGCAGAGAACTATATTCAATATCCTATGATAAACCATAATGGAAAATGATATTTTAAAAAGCATGTCTATATATATATATATATAAAATGAATCACTTGTCTGTACAGCAGTAATTAACACACTGTAAATCAACTACACTTCAAAAATAAAGAGAAAAAAGTCCTCGGAGTTTAACATTTAGCTTTGAATTGCCAGTTAATCGATTTCAACTATTCATTATCTTTTTTTTTCTTAGCAATACCCATCTGATTCCATTGTTCTTACAATTACTAGTTCACTCATATTCCTCAAGTCCTTGATAAACTGAACCAGTCAAGGAATTTCTCTTCACTGTATACCATCTTAGTTCACCAGTGATAAAGTTCCAACAGTTGCATCACTATTTTGTGCCAAAGGTGATATGTGCTTTACTTACCACTTGTAATGTAGTCCTTTCTGGCTGGGTAACAGATGTTCCAGATCCATCCAAGTAGCTGTTTTCTTATACCCCTTCCAGTCCCAACCATCAAAATCGGGTTTCCTGGGAAATAGAATCAGAACTCTTACAAATTAGAGAGAAAGGGTGTCTTAGTCAGCTCAGGCTGCCATAACAAAATACCAAGGCTGGGTGGGTTTACACTGGAAATTTACTTTCTCGTGGTTTTGGAGAATGGGAAGTCGAAGATGAAGATTCTGGCAGCGTTCAGTCTCTGGTGAGCTTGCAGAAGGCTGCCTTCTTATTGTGCCCTCACATGGGAACAAGCCTGAGCTCTGGTCTCTCTTCCTCTTTGAAAAAGAACACCAGTTCTACCAGATGAGGGATTTGCCCTTATGATCTCACTTAACCTTAAGAGTATCCTTAAAAGTCCTATTTTCAGTACAGACATATGGGGAGAGTAGTTAAGGCTTCTAAATAAATTCGGGGTGGGGTGTGCTATAATTCAGTCCATAGTAAAGGGTCAGGCCTTTATATCCTTATAGTGATCAATCAATCGATACAGGTCACCTGGGAATGTGTCGTAGCCTTGGACAAGTTGGCTCCCCTCCCTTGACGCAATCTCCAAGGAAAGCTGACGGCCGAGGGCTCCCTGCCACTGTCAGTCTGAGCAGCATCCATCGGATGCCTTGTGGGGTAATTGCCCTCAGCTGAGGAGGCTCACCTCGCACAAGTCCACGCTTTCTTTCCAGAGGCAACCTGCATTCAATAACTGGTTGAGAGGGCTATAAAAAAGAGCCAGTCACCTTGCCCCAGTTCAGCACAATTCTACAAGGCTCTCCCAGCTCTTGAACCCCTTCAGGATTTTCTGAATCACTGTTGTTACTGCTTCACAGAGTATTTCTCTTCCTGCCAGGCAAGAGAAGTACTCCTTCACTCCCTGCTTCACTCTCTCCTGCAGATGTTGATCCCCTAGTAAACTCTCTGCACATTTGATCTCCATCTCAGAGTTTTCTTCCCAGGAAACCCAACCAGTGCCATTGGAAATCAATAAATATATTTTTAAAATTGAAGGATTCTGAAACCAGGAAGTTTTCTTGGTTGCACTTAGGCCTTCATATATCAGAAAATTGCCTAAAACCTTATAATAATATAGCCATAAGAAATAGATCCACAAATGTGTAATAAGCAGGTAACCAGAATGCCGTAACACATGATTATAATCACTAATATGAATGGTGCCACAGTATCATTTATGCAATAGTCTTTTTTTCTATGAACCAGCACTTTACACTTGGAAATGCAAAGTAAGTAAATTATAATTCATTGAATCACAAGCTTAAAAGCTGAAATTCAAAGTCAAATAAAGAAGTACCTTCTTTATTCATAACCACATATCATGCTGAAATTCAAAGTCAAATAAAGAAGTACCTTCTTTATTCATAACCACATATCATGCTGAAAATAATCTATATTTTACTAGAAAGAACAACTTAAGAAACTCTTAAGACAATTGTTTAACCTAATATTTACAAATGTATTTCTTAATATTAATTAAATTTAAATTCAGCTATTTCTCTCACCTATATCTCTCAGAATACAAACAGTCACAGCAAAGTTATTTTGCATCAACATATATGCCTCTAAAAATCTGATGATGAATATAAAATTGATGTTGAAAATTGACTGGGCAATATTATCAATTATTTTGCGGCTTTCATATTCCAAAAGGTCATTGTATGCTATGAAAATAGTTTCTAAGTTTTTCAAACCTTCCAAAAAATATACAGAACTAATAAAAATATTACCAAGGTCACCCAAACTTAGTGTCATTTGTATGAGACTTATATTCTGGTTTAATTCAGTCATATTTTCAGCAGGTAGTATTGTTCAGTGCTTACAAACTCAGCCTCTGATGTGAGAAATAAGATGCTGAATTTTGACTCACCGCTTACTAGGAACTTTCAGCAACTTAATCTCTCTAAGACTGTTTCCTTATCTCTAAATCAGGACTTACATTAATAATGCCTATACCGAAGAGTTGCCTTAGAATGAAATGAGAAAATGGATGTAAAATGATTAGCAAGGTGCCTATCACATAGCAAGCAGTCAAGAAATGTGAGCTGTTGTTATTATGCATTTACTTACCTTATATAAAATAGGTATTGCATATGAAAAGACCCTTGGAAACTATAAAGCATTATGTATAAGTAAGGGTTATTAAACCTCTACCACCCAAGTCATAGCTTCATGATTAACAATGAGAGCTAGTCTCTATCACTGTGCCAAGGACTAATATAATTATATATTAATAATCTTCCTAACAGCCTCAACATTAAGCTTCATTTTCTCCTTTCTATGTATGAGAGATTTGAAAATCAAAGGGGTAAATGATTTGTCCAACTCAAATATCTGGCACATAATGGAACCAAGCGTCAAATTTATAGTGTTCTGAATTCAAAGTTTGCAGTTCCTTCCTTGTACTACATTAGGTGTCTAAAAGAAAATGATGATAATAATGGCAATTAATTGCATTTGTTATCCTCTACAATCTCATTCAATGCTAACATTTAAAGATGCTTTAACTGGTGAATTTCTCATGCCTTCTATTCTCACTTAATCTCAGAAATTTTTCCACAAAGGGAAATTATATCTCACTGGCTTTGTGAAATTTTATGCAGTGTAATTTGTAATGTCCATGTTCTTAATTTTAAAATTGCTGCAAATTTTATGGCTCATAATAAGACACTAAACTGCCCACTGGCAAAATACCAAAAATAATGAAACTTGGGTATTCATGCATCTCTATTTTCAACATAGACACTTGACATAGTTTGTTGATAAAATAGCAAATAAGAATCTTAAAAGTACTCATAAGAAAACAGCACTTTCTTAGTGTCATGTTTCCCCTTTGTTTTTAAGAGAAAGTCAACTGTGGAAGAAGAGATAATAAATTAAATATACCTATTTTTTAAAGGCAGGCAGAGATAAGAGAGTAAGAAAGAACAAACTTTGTGTTCATTGTTTAGAAGTCAGGCTTACTAAAAGTCACTGAAAGAGTCGTGTATTAGTGTATTACCATTTCACGGACACAATTTATATCTACCTATCGTCTATCTCACAGCAACTCAGTGAGCTGGGTGGTAATGGTGGTTTTATTTTTTTTAAAGAACATAAGATGAAAAAAGGGTAATAATATTTTTCTGAGGCACAATAATGAGTAAGGGGTTAAGAGAACAAGTTTTCTCTCTCTCCCTGTTCATGGGCCATATTCTGGAAGAAAAATCTTTATTCTGTAAATTAGAACTATTTCTATAGATATAATGACAGGGAGAATGGGCCAATCTAGACTTTTAGGTATTTGTATATCAATGTATGAACTACTTATTTGAAATAGTCCTTGAAAACTCTTTAACTCTATTTAGGTTCCTTAAATCTCTCTAAAATTTATGTTTCATCTGCTCTTTAATTTCAGATATGTAGTGCAGTAAGACATGACACTGGAGGAAAAATTCACTAATGATTAACAAAAAATATATGTATGTTTGATATGATGTTAACTGTTAATTACTCTTCACTAGATGCTAGGGAATTGGTGAAAGTCTTACCTAGGAGTAGCAGTCATGTTTCTCTCTCTGGATTTTCATTTGAAAACAATCTTTTGCTGTCCTAGTTCTGGGTCTATACTACATGTTCTGTGCTTTTATATAATACTTGGACCAAAGCTGGTCTTTTATTTCTTGCTAAAAACATTACTTTCTTAAATTAAGCAAGTTTTGTAGTCTCTGAAACTATTAGTCCATGTCTACAAATTAAATTTCAGGCTTTTATTTTAGTCCAGTAATTATACTGCTAGTTCCTGCTTTTTTTCTTTTTTTTTTTTCTTCCAGGCCGCACTGTGTGGCATGTGGCTTGCGGGAACTTAATTCCACAACCAGGAATGGAACCCTTGCCCCCTGCATTGGGACTGCAGAGTCTTAACCACTGGACTGCCAAGGAAGTGCCCACTTTTTTCTTTCAGATCCTGCTTTTTACCAGCTGTCTCCACTGAAATGTGCATCTTTTGCATTCAGCCTCACTCAGCTCTTCAATCATTCATGACTAAGGCAAGCAGTATGTGAGGAGAAGTATATTCCACAATGGCTGGATCCCAAATTAATGCTGTTTCCATAAGACTGGAAATGTGTCCACCTTGCCTTTTCCCTCTACTGTGCATTGCCATTTCGGCAAGATTGACTGGACTTCTCTCTTGGTGCATAATCATTGCTTTCTTGGGATGCTTTCTCTCATATTAGGACTGACACCCCGTTGCTGGCCTAGATTTGTCCCTACGACCTAGAAAGGCATATGCCTATCTTTTATAGTCCCGGTTATCAGCTGTACTTTTGTTGCCAGAAGGCTCTTCACCCAGACCACCATGAAATTAATCTGTGAACTTGAATGTCTTTTGTTTTCTATTTCTGCAACCTCACACCTCCTCATAAATCCCATGGAATAAAGCATTTATTTTTCAATGTCAGTTTAGGTCATGATTACCAAACATTCTGGGCAAAGGTTTTGGGTTTCTGATTCTCACTTTGATACTAATCCCCAATGCACGTAAAAGTCCACATTTGAATTCTCCTTCTCTTCATTCTAACTCCCGACATAGGCTCCAACTTTGGTAATTTGAGCTAAGCTGGATAAAACGTTTGAAAATCCCTCAAGTCACGCTAGTACCAGGTCAGATCTAGTAGTTGAGCAGAATAATCTGCTCTGCCCGTTTTTCCTGTACTCTCCAAGACCCATCCCAGTTTTCTAATCCTTACCACTCCATTAGTGAAAAGATGGACAGGTAGTGACAAATAGACAGACAGACCTAGTGAGACAAACAAAATTGTTTTGTGTTCCATATGCCAGTTTAGAAAACATTAATACATAAATTAAGGTTTTCTTTCTTTGCCGTTTGTAACTCTCTTCCAAGAAGACATCCCTTCATGATGTAAACCCAATTGATGTTCTTTATCATTTCATTTTGACTTTGAAGCACAACAAAGGTTCTTCTCTCTGGGGAGGGAATAACCGTTAGAACTTTTAAATTCACCTGGAGAAATTCAAACCAAATTATTAAGAATACAGCCAAAAAAAAAAAAAAATCCTGTTTTCAAGGAACTTAGGATCTATTGGAGTAGACAGATAGTAGAGAGTGAAAGTATGATTTTCCACTAATGCCAAGTATACTTCAAATTTTTCTGAACTTTATTTCATGCATCCTTAAATTGATGTATGTTATCTTGTCCTTATCACTCAGGGGCCCAGGATGGATGTGACAACTGCCCTGAAAAAGAAAGATCCCCCCAAATTAGTGTCCCAGTAAATGGAACTTTATAGGGTAAAGTCTTTATCTAAAATAGCTAGAGAAACAAGAAAATTTTAAAAGAAAATGCAAGCTGAGTCCCTATAGATAAATGAGAGTCAAACAGTGGAAAATAAGAACAGTTTCTAAAAATCCAAGTTATAAGAACCTGAACAATGAGAGGCAATAAAAACATTCTGAAGAAAGGGAATATTGGAACAACCTGGGAAATGCATGTGAAAGTTAAAATAAGAAGAAAGAGCTGAAAAAATTTATCTCCATAATAGCCTGAGTGCCCAAATATGCTTTAACTGGCCATTAGTTTCTAACCAGTTTGAAGTTCAAGCTACAGGTCAAAATTGTGTTTCTATTTTCTCCACACACATCTGTCTTACATATGTCAAGACAGTTAATACATGTCTGTCCTATTCATGCCCAGTATACTAGAGGTGATGTCTGATGGTTTAGAATCAGTGTGTTTCTCATGTACTGAATGTTTAGGAGACTCAGGATTTAAATTTAAAGGCAGATAATCTAATATGACTCCCATACTATAAATCTCTATCATGCAACTTGTAGATGAATATAAAAAGAAAATAAAAAATGGAAACGTCTCCAATCTTTAAGTCACAGAATACCAGAGTTAGAAAGGAACTAAAAACACAAATTCAGCCCTTTAAAAATAAAGAATCTTGGATACATGATTCTGGTTGACTTTTGGTTATCCATCTTCCATTTGACTGTCTCAAGGAGCAGAGGTAGCTTATCATTCTTTATAATAATATATCAACACTTGCTTTCTACAATACCTCTCCCATGTGAGATATATGGGATGACACAGCACATGGTATTTTCTTACGCATATGACAGCCATTCAGAGATTTGGGAGTGTATCTAACACCTCCCCTGAGTCAACACACACCCAGATAAGCCAGTTTTCTCTATAATTCTATCTACAGGTGGGCTTCTCAATCCCTTCACCATCCTAGGCATTCCCTGGTAGTTTTTCAGTGTCTGTTTTTGTAGTGTTTCACCACTCATTCATCTCTAAGATTTAATCACCAAGGCTGATACTGAAGATCGTGCACATTTTTTTCATGTGTTTGCTTTGATAGCGTAAGGAAACATGGAAACATTTGTTCTTGGGAGATAATGTCAGAAATAGATCTATATGCTTTTCTACAAATAGACTCACCTTTATAATCTAACTCATTTATTACACTGGAGCATAGGGAAGCACAAAAATAAAATTCGAATAGCTGTTGAAAAAGTGATTCTGTTTCAAAGTAGAGATAATTTGCTTTAGCGCTAGCATAAAATGTGAGAGGGAACTACTATAGACTTAAGTGAATCAGGTCACAAACTGAATTTATTATGATTTATACCTATTAGGACTCTATGCATATTTTACTGAGATGTAATAGCAGAGTCTATGCCCTAAGAGGGCAGTGAAATGAGAGAAATGTGAGTTGCAAAGTCCGGTAAGACTGAACTTGAATCTCTACAGCTGAACTCTTTGGCTGTGTAAATTCAGCCAGGTTAATTAACCTTTCTGAATTTCACATATGTAAAATAGAAAAACTGTGCTAGGCCAATAGGATTGAAATGTATAAACAGGGTCAATACTTAAACGTGTCACACACAGAAAATGGCATTTGGTAGTGTGCTACTGTATCTGATATAATTACTGCAATGCTGAGTTTTTTATTGGTTTACATGTGTTTGATATGTCTTTGACCATTCATATATATGAGTATATACAGACAGCTATACATGGTGCCAGCATACACATATAGATGTAATAAAAGTTTAAAAATAAAAATTGTGTATATAACTTCCAAAAGGTGGTTAATAAGCCTTTGCTTTAGAAATGAATTTGAAATATATTGATTAACTACTAATTTCAATTTAAAATTAACTTGAAAGCAGCATAACCATATTAGGGAACTGAATTATACAAGTAATGAAATTATTCAGTTATAAGGTAAGTCGATGCTATTCAATAAGGTATACAATGTACTCAGTATGGTAAATGAGGAAGTGAGAAAAAACATGGCACAATGTAATAAATACATTATAAGGCTTAGAAGTAAATTTCCTTGATCAAAGGAGGGTTTCCTGCTTTTAAGAGCTGATCACAATTTTGAACAGTTTTACATTAAGGGAGAAATTACTTCATCAACCAGATTAGGGGGATTGAGCCTAGAGATTAATGGGGTGACAAATGTTTCAGTCAGAGTTCTTTCATGTGAATTATACTCCCAATTCAGTCACTTAATTCAACATAATCTTGGACAAGTAACTCAACTGTGATGTTCCTTAATTTCCTCAGCTATTTTATGAAGATGAATTTATTAACACTTCGCTTAAAATTAAAGAATATAATATTATTGCAACAGTTCTGAATAAAGTTTCTTATTAATTTGTGACCATAAATCCCACATGCGGGCTTCCCTGGTGGCGCAGTGGTTGAGAGTCCGCCTGCCAATGCAGGGGACACGGGTTCGTGCCCGGGTCCAGGAAGATCCCACATGCCGCAGAGCGGCTGGGCCCATGAGCCATGGCCACTGAGCATGCGCGTCCAGAGCCTGTGCTCCACAACGGGAGAGGCCACAACAGTGAGAGGCCCGAGTACCGCAAAAAAAAAAAAAAAAATCCCACATGCATGTGTTCCTTGCCACACTTTTTTTGCTTTAAACCAGCCCACAACTCAAGTGTGCCCAAAGAGACACCAACCAGGCAATCAAGTACTGAAAAGTTATTGTCTTGAAGTCATCATACATATATACATGGATAGTTATTTCACTCTTGAAAAAAATAATTTCTGAATTATAAGGGGATCTAATGGTGAGCAGGAGGTAGGTGGAGAGATAAGGGAGTGATGTTAGTTCTTTTACTTTTTTAACCATACCCAGATAACCAAGCGATTTTCTTGGTTGAACACCTGCTATAAAGAGAACAATTAGGCCAAAATATGGATGAGGCCAGACAAAGATTGCCCATTGCTAGGTTAGATTTACATCCTGATTTTTTAAACTAAGAATCTAAAAAGGCAGCTTAAATTGCATCGCTACAGAGAATAGAAACATATTCGGTTTGTCCCAGTTTTGCTTCCCAAGGTACCTCAGAATCCCTAATGGAAATGCACAGCTGGTATTAATACATGATCTTGCTGATTCTAACATGCTTAATTTTTGCTGTGCCACAGTCCTGTTATGCTTTAGTTTATATCGTCATTCAGGAAGGATTTATACAAGCTAACTTGCACTTATTTTTTTCTATTTAAGGAAATATCTACAAATAGCCAAGCTCAACATCAGCAAAATCATATCCTTAGACTGAGCAAAAAGCAATCACTAACCTGATATACCTGAATCTAACTGGTTACTGTTTCCTGTAATACTGGCTTCTCCTGCCCTGCTCCTAATACACTGACAAGGCAGCCTGGGAACATTTGATAAAGCCAGTCAAAAAGGCAACCTTAAACTAAAACTCTATGCTGATGTCAGTAGACGCAGCTAAAAGAAAACAGTCATACGATTAAATAAAAACACTGGAACAATGATATGCCAGGTAAAAAACAGAAAGTTTGAGTGACAATATTCATATCATAAAAATATAGAGTAAAAATACAAAATAGCATGAACTGGGCTGATTACTACTATGTTGACAACATAGCTAATACACAATTGATATCTGAGCAATACCGATGAGCTTTCATTTTCTAATTATCTAGGATAAGGTAAGGAGACACGTCACAAAACCCAGCTAATCTTGGAAATTTTAACATGCCCCTCTTAGTTGTGGACATTTCAAGCAGAAAATAATCCATAGATTTTTTAAAAATGGAGAGACCCTTACTCTTACAAAAATCACAAATATCTTCACATCAAGAAAAAAGAAACTGCAAGCAAAGTAAAGAGAATAATATAAAGGATGAAAAATTGGTCAGGAAATCAGATGTCAGATTTTAACAGCACATATAGAGATTTCAGAGAAAAACTTTGTGTTCCACGAGTTTTACACCCTGACAAGTTGTCATTCATTTGTGCGAAGGCAACAAAAATGGGCTTAATTTTCCTAATGTCTGCTTTTTGTGCGATAGACTGAACACATGCTGGATTTGCCCATTTCTTACCAAAAATCAGGAAAATGACAGAAAAGTCATTTTAAATATAAGCTAATGAATGCTTGGCAGCTATCAAATACATGAAAGAGAATTCATACACATCACTTCATGTGCTTAAAATACAAATTTCTTGGTTTTCTTTAACTGTCTTTGTCTTCCTGTATAGCCCTATCCTCTCTGGGGTAGTTAGGAATTTGGATTTGCAAGCCACTTGCCCAAGTTTGCATCCAAGTTCTGCCATTTCCTAATGTTATGAATTGGAAAATTTCCCTGTGCCTATTTTCCCATTTGTAGAACAAGGATAATTATAGTTCCCTACCTCCTGTGCTACTTTTTGGGATGAATAAGTTATAGTACGGGTAAAATACTTAGTCATTTCTGATTTATAAGAAGTGCTATATAAGTGTTAGCTACTATTTCTTTTGACATTGGAGGCCAAATATTGTTAAAATTTCCAGTAAAATATAAAGAAAGCCTTTCTGTTTTAAACCATTGTCTTTGGGGCAATTATATAGTCACTTCAAAGATAACATTTCCTATTAAAAGTATTCTATCACCTTGGAGTTTAATATCAAAAATGATTTTTTCAGGAACACACACATGTTTTCTTTTTTAGAAGGCTCTTAATTATAGAATATATATATATATATACATATATATATATCTCCAAGTAATCTATTTCTCTTCCTGTTTTGGTAGCTTGTACCTCTCAAATAAATGATCCATTTCAACTATACTATAATATTTATGGGTATAGTTTTATTCATACTATTCCTTTATTAACTTTACTATCCTTTTTGATTCATTTATTATCTTTATAACCCATGGAATCAGTAGTAATTTTCAGTCTTTCATTTCTGATAGTGGTCATTTGCGTCTTTTTTTTTTTTTCTTGGTTAGCCTAGCTGGAGATTTATCACTTTCACTGATCTTTTTAATAAAACCAGATTTTGTTTCCTTTTTTTATTACTTTCCTGTTAAACCATTTAGATATTATAAAAATATATTTTATTTCTAAATTTGTACATGGCTATTTTTAAAAATCTGTTTTGTTATTTTCAATATTCTTGCATTCTCATTTTATCTTCATATTTTATTTCTTTAAATATTTGAATAATTATTTAATCAGTTTTTGATTATTCTAAACTCTAATGTCCTTTGCTTACCTAAATCTATCAGTCATTTGTTTTTTATTTTGTTCTGATTTGTTTTTATTTCTCTTAAAATACCTTGTCTGTTTAAATATGTTATTCAATATAAATTTAAATATAAGATTTTTCTTTTTCTTTCTCTCTTTAATATGTCAAAAACATTGGAGTGTAAATTGGCTATAACTGGTAAATGGAGGTCACAACTCAGACATTTTACTCTTTTCCAGTGTCTCTGAATTAATCTGGGATTAACTTATTGCTGTCTGAAGGCTCAGTTTCCAGATGATAGTGCTGATAATAGGCATTTGTTTTCAGTTTGACCCCCTGATTTCATGTTTGCTTACTCTTCATTCCAGTTTCAACTAATAATTATTTTTGTCCCTGGAGATCTTCTTTATTTCTTGAAAGCTTCAAAAAAAAAAGTATAGAAAAATATTTGTGTAGCGTGCCTCAGAAAAATCTTTTCTTCCATACTTTCATAAGTAAAATCTCTGTTTAAAAAATATAAACTTCAGAAAGTAAAGCTAAAAATTATTTTGTTAGAATGAGAAACTAAAACTAAACAAATAGGGCACAATAGAACAGACGTAAAAATTTATAAAGATGGCATGCTTACTAGATCCATGTCATATGTATTTTGTTATCTATACACAGCAAGTTGCTAAAATACGGATGATAGTTTTTATTATAATTACATGTCACACACTAGGTATGACATAAAACTGGAATCTTCTTAGTTAAACATGAATATTATTTTATTGCTACTATAATATAACTCAAAATGGGACTTGAGCTCTGAATTTCTCTTTATTAATGTTGTTCTTACAATATCCCTTCTTTTCCCATTTTTGAGGATAAGATCATTCAAACTAGAAGCCAAAAATATTTTTAAGATCAGATCATTTTTATTTGGCCTAACACCACAAAGAATTTGTCAATAATATACACACACAGATTATTTAAATACGTACATTTTGTTGAAGGATGACTGCATTTTTTAGGATAGAGAGACCATGTCCATTTCCTTGAATGCTATACACCTATTACAGTGACCTGCACATTAAAGGATCATAAAATTATGTTAATAAAGAAACAAATGCCATTGCATAGTTCACTGATATAGAAATTTGGTACAATGCAATGTCATAGTCTCTCTTTTATTCTGCTTTTTTTTTTTTTTTTTAACTCGTTTAAAGTGGTTGAAGACAGTGGCAAAAATATCAAAGTGGAGATTTTCTGCAGAGTCAAATTTTTATATTACAAGAGATTATACAAAATAAAAACATCATTTCAAATTATTAAAAGACTGAGAAAGTTTATATGATAGAGAATCCCAAATAATAAATAGTCTTATGTCAGTTAAGAAATTGGTATCATTTGTATTCTGTACAATATCAAAATTATCTATAAAGAAAAATGAGAAGACTTTCAGTAACAGTAACTTTTCCAATTCCAAATTAAATTATGGAATTTATAGTTTAAATATATTTAATTATATGTTTGAAACATTTTTTAAGTATCTTTTTATGAAAAATCTAGATCTGAAAATAATTTGTTTGAGATATTTATACTGAAGATATGGTAGAAGAAAAAGAAGAAATATTATTTTATCAAAATCTGGTTGCTACTACCAAAGCTGATCCTGACTTTGAAATTGTGTCCTAATCTTTTTCAAGTAAATGACCTGACATGGAGGAAGAATGATTGGACTGTAGAGAGATGATTCCTCCATAATTCTGGAATTATAATCGTATTTTCAGTAGGGAAACATTTTGTTTGTAGGATGTATGGTATCCTTTCATAAAAAACTAATTGCTGCTCAGTGCTTTATAAAACATGTTTAATTATGAAAATAAATAGGACAGTGCTTTTTGATCCATATTTCCTGGAACAGAATAATATGCTGATATGTAAGTACCACTCTCCTATTGATGGCATGTGATATATATAAAATAATCAGATGTTTCTAAAATTCCATTACATTGGTTTCCTCTTCTTAATGTTTACTTTCATTATTTATTTATTGGCTGCATTAGGTCTTTGTTGCTGCACGTGGGCTTTCTTTAGTTGCGTCAAACAGGGGCTACTCTTCGTTGTGGTGCACGGGCTTTTCACTGCAGTGGCTTATCTTTTTGCAGAGCATGGGGGTCTAGGTGTGCGGGCTTCAGTAGTTGTGGCATGCGGGTTCAGGAGTTGTGGCACGCAGGCTCTAGAGTGCAGGCTCAGTAGTTGTGGTGCAAAGGCTTAGTTGCTCCACAGCATGTGGGATCTTCCCAGACCAGGGCTCGAACCCGTGTCCCCTACATTGGCAGGTGGATTCTAAACCACTGTGCCACCAGGGAAGCCCTACTTTCATTTTTTAATTTGAATTTTAAACACCATTTGTATCTTACTTTTTAAAAAGAGAAATCACAGTAAGATTGAGAAAGTCTAAATTGGTTAGGTTGGCACTAAATATCCATGGTTTTATGTGCCATTATGATATTTTGGAGCTAACAGTGAACTATGAACCAAGAGCTTAGTGGGTTCCTTTAAGATGTTCATTACTTCTTTGTTCACTTTGTTTCATTGCAAAACTCCTTGAGCTGCTGTTTCTCTTCAGTAGCAGAAGAATGTACTACACAGATTGATCTCCAGGATCTCTTTCAGCTCTAATAGTCTATGACTCTGCTTTGAAATTAAACTTTTCCTATCCAACAATTTATATTATGCAGGGAAAGACAGATTTTAGGTTTGTTTGAATACTATATTTATATTAATTAATATTGTGGGTGAGAATTTTACAAATAATGCAGTAATACAAAAGCAATTATTCATTACCTAACTTTAAATTTATGAAACTACTCAAAAATTTTCTAAAATCACACATTTTTGTAGATTTTTATAATATTATATAATAACTAAGCATCCTTATTATGACTTCTGTGGTCCAGAAATGCCATATTAGATAAATCTAATTGTCTACTCATCAAATACACTTTGTCTGAGAGGAATTAAGGGGCAATTTGGGGGATAATCAGATAAGATACATTTTTAATTCCTTTTAACTTTATTATTAAGTATATAAGGATTATATAGTGTGTGGGTCAAGTATTTTGAAAAGCACTATAAATTCAGCAGGAAAAGTTATGCAAAATTTATGTACAAAAGCATTTAATGGATTCTACTATGTAGCAGAAACTATTCCCAATTTCAGGAACATAAAAATAATAAGGTTGAATTTGTGGTATTGTTATTGCTTATGGTAATGATGGTGGTGGCAGCACATACACAATGCACTCTAACACAAGACAAGCTATCAATATTAGAGACACAGAGAGAACGCCGTGAGCATTTGAAAAAGGGAGAGATTATATATATATACATCACCTAATTGGGAATAAGTATGACAGTGGGGTACAGGATGTGACAATTAAGTGTGCCTTGAAGGATAAGTAGCACATAAGATGTAATAGAAGTAGCTTTCAGAAAGACGCTAGGACATTCCAGAAGAACTTGATGCATAAGCACTGGCAATGCATGGATAACAGTGATGCCTTCAAAAATTAATAGTGTACATAATCCTTATATAATATCAAGGAATAAATTTCGGTTATTTAAAAATAGATATGTGAAACACACAGTCATAGAAATTGTGCATGTATCAAAACAGAGACAGTAACTTGCATATAGTAGGCACCAAATAATTATTGAATAAAATAATGAATAAATTCTAAAAGACTATGTGGTCATATTACCTTGAGCCTTAAAGACTATGTACTTTTTTTTAGAATTTTATATATATATATATAAATTTATTTTATTTATTTACTTATTTGGTTGTTTTGGGTCTTCGTTGCTGCATGCGGGCTTTCTCTAGTTGTGGCAAGAGGGGACTACTCTTTGTTGCAGTACACAGGTTTCTCATTGCGGTGGCTTCTCTTGTTGCGGAGCATGGGATCTAGGCATGCAGGCTTCAGTAGTTGTGGCACACGGGTTTCAGTAGTCATGGCTCGCGGGCTCTAGAGTACAGGCTCAGTAGTTGCGGCACACAGGCTTAGTTGCTCTGTGGCATGTGGGATCTTCCTGGACCAGGGCTCGAACCCAAAGACTATGTACTTTTAATTCAAGGGCTGGTATTTATTCACTGTGTATCCCTAACAACTAATACTATCCCTGAAACACAAGGGCCCCTCAATAGATATTTGCTGAAAGTTGTTAAATGGATTAAACCTTGGTGCTTGACAAAGTATGGGAACAACTGTAGTTTAGCTAACGCAGCATAAAATATTCCCTAATTAGATCTTATGTAAATAAATCTATAAATTACTTGTAAATATTACTGAAGAATATACTCCCTCTTTGTGCCAGAATTTTACTACCTTTTAAAAGAACACAGTATTTTTTGCATAAGACATTTAAAAATATTTCATCAAGATGAGGTGGAAAAAGGCATTGCCATGGTGGGCTCATGGGAAAGTGGGTGGATAATGTCTGTCTGTAGGAAAGTGTGGAAACTCCCAGTATCCTCTTATTCTTCCCTCTGATCTTATCTACATTTTACATTCTCCTTGCCTCTGGTTTTATACATGGGAATCAAGTTTACATTGCTTGGACTGTAACTGTTCATCCCTGCCGTAATTACTTTATTAGTTTAGCTGTACCATTGGGAAGATCATTTCCCATTGTGATTATACAAATTTGTTTTACAAGCCTTTATAACTAGAATTTAAATTATGCTGCTGTGGGTAAAAATAATAACAAGTATTTTATCATGGATTGCTTCAGATAGCAGCTAAAATGATGAGTCAGTGTGCCCAAGGAAATAAGAGAAAGTTTGTCCTTCAAACTTTTTGTATGAAATCCTCAAATGCGTTAAAGTTTTACCTCTTTATATGAGATAATTAAAGACAGTCATAGAAACGAAAACAAAATCCATGATATCACATTATTTTTACATGTTAATGCACCCATCAAGTACTTGAGGCCTCAAGATGGAGGAAGTAATAGTATTTAGTGAATAAAATTGGAAAAGTTATGGTACTTTTATTCAACAGTAACACATCTTTTTGGTTGGAAGTAGGATGTTTTAAACAATTGAATGCCAAAATTTAGATGAAATGTATGCTCAAGGGAGAGTAAAGTAGATTGTTTTGTACTGACGGAAACTATCTTATCAAACAAAAAACCCACAAAAACTAACAAAACCTGAAGTAAAGCTCTGGACTTCCCCGACTCATATGCCTGCCACTTCAGACATTATTTTTAATTAAATAGTTGATTTCATTAAAGACAGGCAGAAGTCAGAAAGAAATCTGCATTCTGAAATACTAGGGGTGGGGAAGACAGTAGGCAGGGAGAGTGGTGATTGGTCGTGGTGATGATGTATATCCATAAGCTAATGAAGAACACACATTCCAAAAGGGAGTAATCTTAGTAACAAAGAAAAAATTCATATTTATACTCCTTCACATTTGTAAGGAAATGAAAGATTATACAAATAAATTGGAAGAAAAAGAGTTATAAGGTTTAAAAGAAGAAATTATAAGGCAATTGAATAAATAGTAAATTTGAAAAGATGACAACAAAAATAGAATATTATGAAAGTCACATGAGCAATCTGCAAAGAATACAATACACACACTTACAAACAGTCCTGACATGAGGATAGTTCCAAGTTAATGTAAAAAAAAAAAGAAAATCCAGAAACGTGCAAGATCAAGCATTCATTTTCTATTACTGCATAACTAATCACCACAAATGTAGCGGCTAAAAAGAAAACAAAAGAAGTCACTATGTCTGTGGGTCAAGAGTCCAGGTAGGGGTTAACTAGGTCTCCTGTTCAGGATCTTACCAAGCTGCAATTAAGGTTCAAGCGGGGCAGTGGTTCTCACACAGTTGTTGGCAGAATACACTTTCTTTCATTGTAAGACAGAGGTCCCTGCTTTCTTGCTGGTTATTGACCAGAGGTATCTCTCAGCTCTTACAGCTGCCCTCTCACAACCTGGTTCTTTATTCAAAGCCAGCAAGAGAATCTCTCTCTACCTGCTTTGAAAGAGTCTTACACACTTAATGCAATCATGGAAGTGACTCCATCATATTAATAGGACCTGCCTACCCTTGAGGAGAGGGGATTACTTAGGGCATGTGTACCAGAGGGTGGGAATCTTGGAGATTCTTTTAGAATTTTGCCTACCCGAAATCACAAAATGGAAGAGATGACAAATCATGAAAGGAAATGTATGCTATAAACTTGAAATTTCTGAAGAAAATAGTAGAACAAATAAGAAGAACAAATAAGAATTTCTGACTTTAAGATGGCAAAGAACTTTGGATTTTTTCCCTTACCCTCAATAACTGCAGAAAACAACAAGAGTAAGACACAAGAAAGAGATGGCTGAAGCTTCAGTCTCTAATTTATGAATGGAGAACACTGATGAGGCCAGAGGACTATCAATCTCAAATGTCTGCACACACTAGCAAGAAGCAAGCTTGTAAACGCTGCAGAATCAACAAAGCTTAGGAATGAGGCACTAGCATTACTGTAGTTGGTGATGGTTGGAGTGAAACTGCACCTAAGGAGCAGAAAGTCGTTCCATTTCCCACCTATGTCCCCAGAAGTCAAGTGCCTATTCTTTGCAGAATCATGCCTAGGATTAGATATTCATTTTCTGGAGGAATTTAATAAGGGAAGTGTCAGGCTTGGGGACACAATCCAGAGCACAGGAGTAAGTTGCTAGACTGCAAAACAGAAGGATGTACCCTGTACTGATATTAATTGTAATCTACCCTCATGAGTTCCATGTGCTGGTGGTCAATATTATACCTCCATGCTAAAGGTGGCAGTGCCAGAATGCTAACATTTATGGTTACTCAGTTTTAAAGCCACCTGATAACTTCTCCAGCCACAGAGAAATCCACCAGCAAACATGTAACTTCCCACACATACCACCTCCAGTAAGTATTGTAGTTCCCATCTCTTAAATACAAATAAATAGAACATTGGGGTGCATGCACCCTTTCAGACCATGTTTTTCTCCAAATACATGCCCAGGAGTGAAATTGCAGGATCACATGGTAGCTCTATTTTTAGGTTTTTAAAGAACCTCCATACCGTTCTCCATAGTGGCTGTACCAATTTACATTTCCACCAACACTGTAAGAGGGTTCCCTTCTCTCAACACCCTCTCCAGCATTTATTGTTTGTGGATTTTTTGATGATAGCCATTTTGACTGGTTTGAGGAGATATCTCATTGTAGTTTTGATTTGCATTTCTCTAATAATTAGTGATGTTGAACATCTTTTCATGTGCCTCTTGGGGATCTGTATGTCTTCTTTGGAGAAATGTCTATTTAGGTTTTCCACCCATTTTTTTATTGGGTTGTTTGTTTTGATGATATTAAGCCACATGAGCTGTTTGTAAATTTTGGCGACTAATCCCTTGTCGGTCACATCATTTGCGAATATTTTCTCCCACTCAGTGGGAGAATATTTTCGTTTTGCTTATGGTTTCCTTTACTGTGCAAAAGCTTTTGAGTTTAATTACGTCCTACTTATTTATTTTTGTTTTTATTTCCATTACTCTGGGAGACAGATCGAAAAAGATATTGCTGCAATTTACGTCAGAGAGTGTTCTGCCTAAATGTTCATCAACAAAGGAATGGATAAAGAAGATGTGGTACATATATACAATGGAATATTACTCCTCCATTAAAAAGAATGAAATAATGCCATTTGCAGCAACATGGATGGACCTTGAGATTGTCATACTGAGAGAAGTCAGACAGAGAAAAAGAAATATCATATGATATCACTTATATGCGGAATCTAAAAAGAAATGATACAAATGAACTTATTTACAAAAGAGGAACAGACTCACAGACTTAGAGAACGAATTTATGGTTACCATCAGGGAAGGGTGGGGGGCAGGGATAGTTAGGGAGTTTGGGATTGACATGTACACACTGTTGTATTTTAAATGGATAACCAACAAGGACTTACTGTATAGCACAGGGAACTCTGCTCAATATTATATAACAACCTAAATGGGAAAAAAATTTGAAAAAGAATAGACACATGTGTATGTATAACTGAAAACAAAAAGATAAATAAAGCCCAACCCATGCCCTCAAAAATATGGATAGACAAGATTTGACAATAAACTTATTATATAAATTCATAATAAAAGATGAAATATAAGGAACAGAATAAAACTGTGTATCACTTTTTGAAATTAATAATACAATTGCTAAAATAAAATATTCTGTAAGAAGATTTGGAAGTCTAGCATATTCTTAGAAGAAATTGCCAAAATTGATAAAAATGAATGCCTCTGAAGTGGAGACCTCTCCACAGCAATGCTCAATGCCAAAAGGCAATGAAGCAATGACTACAAAGTTCCAAAAGAAAGAAATGTGGCTCACGGGCCCAGCCGCCCATTTTTGGATTGGGTTGTTTTTTGATATTGAGCTGCATGAGCTGCTTGTATATTATGGAGATTAATCCTTTGTCAGCTGCTTCATTTGCAAATATTTTCTCCCATTCTAAGCTATGTCTTTTCTTCTTGTTTATGTTTTCCTTTGCTGTGCAAAAGCTTTTAAGTTTCATTATGTCCCATTTGTTTATTTTTGTTTTTATTTCCTGTTCCCGTTCTCTAAGAGGTGGGCCAAAAGGGATCTTGCTATGATTTATGTCATAGAGTGTCTGCCTATGTTTTCCTCTAAGAGTTTTATAGTGTCTGGCCTTACATTTAGGTCTTTAATGCATTTTGAGTTTATATCTGTGTATAGTGTTAGGGAGTGTTCTAATTTCATTCTTGTACATGTAGCTGTCCAGTTTTCTCAGCACCACTTATTGAAGAGGCTGCCTTTTCTCCACTGTATATTCTTGCTTCCTTTATCAAAGATAAGGTGACCATATGTGAGTGGGTTTATCTCTGGGCTTTCTATCCTGTTCCATTGATCTATATTTCTGTTTTTGTGCCAGTACCACACTCTCTTGATTACTGTAGCTTTGTAGTATAGTCTGAAGTCAGGGAACCTACTTCCTCCAGCTCTGGTTTTCTTTCTTACGATTGCTTTGCCTATTCGGGGTCTTTTGTGTTTCCATACAAATTGTGAAATTTTTGTTCTAATTCTGTGAAAAATGCCATTGGTATTTTGATAGGGATTGCATCAAATCTGTAGATTGCTTTGGGTAGTCATTTTCACAACGTTAATTCTTCCAATCCAAGAACATGGTATATCTCGCCATCTGTTGGTATCATCTTTAATTTCTTTCATCAGTGAATTAGAGTTTTCTGCATACAGATCTTTTGTCTCCTTAGGTAGATTTATTCCTAGGTATTTTATTCTTTGTGTTGCAATGGTAAATGGGAGTGTTTCCTTAATTTCTTTACAGATTTTTCATCACTAGTGTATAGGAATACAAGAGATTTTGGTGCATTATTTTTGTATCCTGCTACTGTACCATATTCACTGATTAGCTCTAGTAGTTTTCTGGCAGCATCTTTAGGATTCTCTATGTATAGTATCACGTCATCTGCAAGCAGTGACAGTTTTACTTCTTCTTTTCTGATTTGGATTCCTTTTACTTCTTTTCCTTCTCTGTTTGCCATGGCTAAAACTTCCAAAACTATGTTGAATAATAGTGGTGAGAGTGGGCAACCTTGTCTTGTTCCTGATCTTAGTGGAAATGGTTTCAGTCTTTCACCATTGAGAATGATGTTGGCTGTGGGTTTGTCATATATGGCCTTTACAATGTTGAGGTAAGTTCCCTCTATGCCTACTTTCTGGAGAGTTTTTATGAAAAATGGGTGTTGAATTTTGTCAAATCTTTTTCTGCATCTATTGAGATGATCATGTAGTTTTTCTCCTTCAATTTGCTAATATGGTTTATCACACTGATCGACGTGTATATTAAAGAATCCTTGTATTCCTGGGATAAACCTCACTTAATCATGGTGTATGATCCTTTTAATGTGTTGTTGGATTCTGTTCGCTAGTATTTTGTTAAGGAGTTTTGAACCTATGTTCATCAGTGATATTCGCCTGTAGTTTTCTTTTTTTGTGACATCTTTGTCTGGTTTTGGTATCAGCGTAATGGTGGCCTTGTAGAATGAGTTGGAAGTGTTCCTCCCTCTGCTATATTTTAGAAGAGTTTGAGAAGGATAGGTGTTAGCTCTTCTCTAAATGTTTGATAGAATTCGCCTCTGAATCCATCCAGTTCTGGACTTTTGTTTGTTGGAAGATTTTTAATCACAGTTTCAATTTCAATGCTTGTGACTGGTCTGTTTATATTTTCTATTCTTCCTGGTTCAGTCTTGGAAAGTTGTTCTTTTCTAAGAATGTGTCCATTTCTTCCAACTTGTCAATTTTATTGGCATATAGTTGCTTGTAGTAATCTCTCATGATCCTTTGTATTTCGGCAGGGTCAGTTGTTACTTCTCCTTTTTCATTTCTAATTCTGTTGATCTGAGTCTTCCTTTTTTTCTTGATGAGTCTGGCTAATGGTTTATCAATTTTGCTTATCTTCTCAAAGAACCAGCTTTTAGTTTTATTGGTCTTTGCTATTGTTTCCTTCATTTCTTTTTCATTTATTTCTTATCTGATCTTTATGATTTCTTTCCTTCTGCTAACGTTGGGGTTTTTGTTCTTCTTTCTCTAAATGCTTTAGGTGTAAGGTTAGATTTTTTATTTGAGATATTTCTTGTTTCTTGAGGTAGGATTGTATTGCTATAAACTTCCCTCTTAGAACTGCTTTTGGTGCACCCCATAGGTTTTGGGTCATCGTGTTTTCATTGTCATTTGTTTCTAGGTAGTTTTTGATATCCTCTTTGATTTCTTCAGTGATCTCTTGGTTAATTAGTAGTGTATTGTTTAGCCTCCATGTGTTTGTATTTTTTACACATTTTTTTCCTGTAATTGATATCTAGTCTTATAGCATTGTGGTTGCAATAGATACTTGATATGATTTCAAATTTCTTAAATTTATCAAGGCTTGATTTTTGACCCAAGAGATGATCTATCCTGGAGAATGTTCCATGAGCACTTGAGAAGAAAGTGTATTATGTTGTTTTGGATTGATTGTCCTATAGATATCAATTAAGTCCATTGGTCTAATGTGTCATTTAAAGCTTGTGTTTCCTTATTTATTTTTATTCTGGATGATCTGTCCATTGGTGAAAGTGGGGTGTTAAAGTCCCCTACTATTACTGTGTTACTACTGTTTTCCCCTTTTATGGCTGTTAGTATTTGCCTTATGTATTGAGGTGCTCCTATGTTGGGTGCGTAAATAGTTACAATTGTTATATCTTCTTCTTGGATTGGTCCCTAAATATTATGTAATGTCCTTTTTGTCTCTTATAATAGTCTTTATTTTAAAGTAGATTTTGTCTGATATGAGAATTGCTATTCCAACTTTCTTTTGATTTCCATTTGCATGGAATATCTTTTTCCATCCCTTCACTTTCAGTCTGTATGTGTCCCTAGGTCTGAAGTGGGTCTCTTGTAGACAGCATATATACAGGTCTTTTTTTGTATCCATTCATCCAGTCTATGTCTTTTGGTTGGGGCATTTAACCCACTTACATTTAAGGTAGTCATTGATATGTATGTTTCTATTACCATTTTTTTTAATGTTTTGTGTTTGTAACTGTAGGTCTTTCCCTTCTCTTGTGTTTCCTGCCTAGAGAAGTTCCTTTAGCATTTGTTGTAAAGCTGGTTTGGTGGTGCTGAATGCTATTAGCTTTTGCTTGTCTGTAAAGGTTTTAATTTCTCCATCAAACCTGAATGAGATCCTTGCTGGGTAGAGTAAACTTGGTTGTAGGTTTTTCCCTTTCATCACTTTAGATATGTCCTCTGACACCATTCTGGGTTGCAGTGCTTCCGCTGAAAGATCAGCTGTTAACTTTATGGGAATTCCCTTGTATGTTATTTGTTGCTTTTCCCTTGATGCTTTTAATATTTTTTTCTTTGTATTTAATTTTTGATAGTTTGATTAATATGTGTCTTGGAATGTTTCTCCTTGGATTTATCCTGTATGGGACTCTCTGTGCTTCCTGGACTTGATTGAATATTTCCCTTCCCATATTAGGGAAGTTTTCAACTATAATCTCTTTAAATATTTTCTCTGTCCCTTTCTTTTTCTCTTCTTCTGGGATCTCTATAATTCAAATGTTGGTGAGTTTAATGTTGTCCCAGAGGTTCCTGAGACTGTCCTCAATTCTTTTCATTCTTTTTTTCTTTATTCTGATCTGCGGTAGTTATTTCCACTATTTTATCTGCCAGGTTACTTATCCATTCTTCTGCCTCAGTTATTCAACTCTTGATTCCTGCTCGAGAATTTTTAATTTCATTTACTGTGTTGTTCATCATTGTTTGTTTGCTCTATAGTCCTCCTAAGTACTTGTTAAACTTTTCTTGTATTTTCTCCATTCTATTTCCATCATTTTGGATCATCTCTATTATCATTACTCTGAATTCTTTTCCAGGTAGACTGCCTATTTCCTCTTCATTTGTTTGGTGTGGCGGGTTTTTACCTTGCTCCTTCATCTGCTCTGTGTTTCTCTGTCTTCTGATTTTGCTTAACTTACTGTGTTTGGGGTCTCCTTTTCACAGGCTACAGGTTCGTAGTTCCCACTGCTTTTGGTGTCTGTCTCCAGTGGCTAAGGTTGGTTCAGTGGGTTGTGTAGGCTTCCTGGTGGATGGGACTGGTGCCTCTGTTCTGATGAATGAGGTTGGGTCTTGGTTTTCTGGTGGGCAGGACTATGTCCGGTGGTGTGTTTTGGGGTGTGTGTGAACTTATTATGATTTTAGGCAGCCTCTTAGCTAATGGGCAGGGTTGTGTTCCTGTCTTGCTAGTTGTTTAGCATGGGGTGTCCATTACTGGAGCTTGCTGGTCGTTGAGTGGAGCTGGCTCTTAGCATTGAGACAGAGAACTCTGAGAGAGCTCTAGCCGATTGATATTACAAGGGGCCAGGAGGTCTCTGGTGGACCAATGTCCTGAACTCACCTCTCCCACCTCAGAGGCTCAAGCCTGACACCCGCCCAGAGCACCAAGACCCTGTCAGCCATACGGCTCAGAAGAAAAGGGAAAAAAGGAAAAAAAAAAAAAGAAAGGAAAAAAAATAAAGCTATTAAAATAAAAAAGCAATTAAAAAAAGAAGAGAACAACGAAACCAATAAACAAATTCACCAATGATAACAAGTGCTAAAAACTATACTAAAAAAAACCCAGACAGACAGAACCCTAGGACAAATGGTAAAAGCAAACCTATACAGACAAAATCACAGAGAGAAGCATACATATATACACTCACAAAAAGAAAAAAAGAAAAAAAAAATATATATACATATATATGTATATATATACATATATATGTATATATATAAAGGAAGAGAGCAACCAAATCAATAAACAAATCTACCAGTGATAATAAGCTCTGAATACTAAACTAAGATAAACATAAAACTAGAAGTAAATTAGATGCAGAAAGCAAACCCCAAGTCTACAGTTGCTCCCAAAGTCCACTGCCTCAGTTTTGGGATGATTCGTTGTCTATTCAGGTATTCCACAGATGCAGGGAACATCAAGTTGATTGTGGAGATTTAATCTGCTGCTCCTGAGCCTGCAGAGAGAAATTTCCCTGTCTCTTCTTTGTTTGCACAGCTCCTGGGGTTCAGCCTGGGATTTGGACTTGCCTCTGCATGTAGGTCACCCTCTGGCGTCTCTTCTTCTGCCAGACAGGAGGAGCTTAAAGGAGCAGCTGATTCGGGGGCTCCAGCTCACTCAGGCCAGGGGGAGGGAGGGGTACGGATGAGGGGCGAGCCTGCGGCGGCAGAGGCCGGCGTGACGTTGCACCAGCCTGAGGTGCGCCGTGTGTTCTCCCGGGGAAGTTGTCCCTGGATCACGGGACCCTGGCAGTGGCGGGCTGCACAGGCTCCTGGGAGGGGAGGTGTGGATAGTGACCTGTGCTTGCACACAGGCTTCTTGGTGGCTGCAGCAACAGTCTTAGCTTTTCATGCCCTTCTCTGGTGTCCATGCTGATAGCTGTGGCTCGCTCCTGTCTCTGAAGCTCATTTAGGCAGTGCTCTGAATCCCCTCTCCTTGCGCACCCTGAAACAATTGTCTCTTGCCTCTTAGGCAGGTCCAAACTTTTTCCTGGACTCCCTCCTAGCTAGCTGTGGCGCAACAGCCCCATTCAGGCTGTGTTCATGCAGTCAACCCCAGTCCTCTCCCTGGGATCTGACCTCCGAAGCCCGAGCCTCAGCTCCCAGCCCCCACCCGCCCTGGTGGGTGAGCAGAGAAGCCTCTCAGGCTGGTGAGTGCTGGTTGGCACCAGTCCTCTGGCACCAGTCCTCTGTGTGGGTATCTCTCCACTCTGCCTTCTGCACCACTGTTGCTGCGCTCTTCTCTGTGGCTCTGAAGCTTTCTCTCTTCCCACCCTGTCTCTGCCAGTGAAGGGGTTCCCTAGTGTGTGGAAACTTTTCCTCCTTCACAGCTCCCTCCCAGAGGTGCAGGTCCTGTCCCTATTCTTTTGTCTCTGTTTTTTCTTTTTTCTTTTGCCCTACCCAGGTACGTGGGGAGTTTCTTGCCTTTTGGGAAGTCTGAGGTCTCCTGCCAGCATTCAGTAGGTGTTCTGTAGGAGTTATTCCACATGTAGATGTATTTTTGATGTATTTGTGGGGAGGAAGTTGATCTCCATGTCTTACTGCTCCACTATCTTGAAGGTTGGACTCTATCCTACAATTTTACATTATAATTTTTTATAATTTTTATTCCGTTAAATACTCTAAGAATAAAATTAGTGTAGCGTGATACAGAATCCTACTGATATAAAGTCATTTGTATCAGTTTATCATTCTATTTATTTACATATTTATTCATAAGTCTATCTAAATAGAGAAATATTTGAAATAGCATTCACCAAGGAATAATAATATATCCATTTTGGCTCTATTTCTGGGTGGCAGGATTGTGGTAATGTTGGAGTAGATCATCAGAAGGACATGACTGCCAGTTGACTTGTGAGCTGGACCCAGGTAATTGGAGGCTCCTTAATGCTCCCACTGTCCTTGGAATGTACATTCTGCCTGCTGTTCCTATAGCCAGAAGTAATAAACCTGAGATATGGTAAATTTACTGAAACATGTTCTTAAATTTATGTCTGTGGAATAATAAAAAGTACAAAGAGAGACAGTAGTAGATGTACAAAAAAATGCCCTGTACAGCACAGGAAACTATATTCAATATCCTGGGGTAAACCATAATGGAAAAGAATATAAAAAAGAATGTATATATGCGTATAACTGAGTCACTCTGCTGTACAGCAGAAATTAACACAACTTTGTAAATCAACTAAACTTCAATTAAAAAATAAATTTAAAAAATTTAAAAAAATAAAGATGTGCAATAGAATTAAAAAAAAAAAAAAAAAGAGTCTGAAAGACTGGAGTAAGATATCCTAGTTATCAAGTGAGAGCAGGAGATAAGCCTGCAGGAGCCACACACAGAGCACAGGAAAACAGTCTCACCCAGCACAGAATCATCCCATCAGCCACCCTGGGTAACAATTCTTGTGGAATTGAAATATGATAACAGAATGTGCATAGTAAACCCCATGTATCTCTCTTCCAGAGGGTGGATTTGGTCATTCCCAACAAATCCTTTTGTTGTTTTAATGAAATTCTATGTCAGAGAGACCCTGCTGTTCTTTAATAGATAACTCGGGTTTATGAAGTCTACCTGAGTGGTACCCACAGTAGGCAAATGAGAAAAGTAGCACAATTCAGAAAATCATATTAACTGGGGCTTAACTCTGACTGAGTGTTACACATACCTTATTATTGCAAGATATTTTTCCTTTGAATGACTTTCTTTTTTTTGTTGTTGTTAAAGAAAGAATGGATCTGTATGTGGTCAATTCACTTCTCAACAATTCTTCCTCTAGTGACAACCTGAAGTGATTTCACATTAGGGAAAATGAGTTTTGCTGCTCTTCATAAATTGCTAATGAGCTTTTTTGAACAATTGTAGCCCTAACCTGATTCACAAAAGAGCCTTCTCAGATTTGCCATTAACATGTTTATAACAATAAAGGGAGAGAAAACTGCCAAGTAAGTTGATGCCACTTGCTGAGAACTATTTTCCTCCCTTCATTTTAGCTCATTAGATTATTTCTCACCATGACACTGCCAAGTAACCTGGTTCAGTTTGACAGTTAAGGCTTCAGATGTCTCTACCAGTAGCCTGTCTCACTTTGCAAAGGGAGGGAAGCTTCAATGCTGTGTGGCAAGAAGGATGTCAGGAGAACAAGATTTTATTTTCAGCTCTGCAATTCACCAGCTTGTGTGATGCTGGGCAATTTTTCGTATGTTCTAGACTAGTTTCTAATGTGCCAAATGTGTAAAATGGACCTGTTTCCAAAGAGCTTAAAGATCTCCAAAGTCCCTTTCCTTATTAAGATACAATGATGCTAATAAACGCATAACTTCTGAAACTCTATCCATTAATTTTTTTGCAGGGATTTCTCCTTGGGCAGTTTCACGTTGCTTTCATTCCCCCTCAAACAAGCCAACAACTCATGAGATGCTGCATTTAAATTGGCATGGACTAAGAAGACATACAGATGGCCAAAAGGCACATGAAAAGATGTTCAGTATCACTAATTATTAGAGAAATGCAAATAAAAACTACCATGAGTATCACCTCACACCAGTCAAAATGGCTATCATCAAAAAATCTACAAACAATAAATGCTGGAGAGGGTATGGAGAGAAGGGAATTCTCCTACACTGTTGGTGGGAATGTAAATTGGTACAGCCACTATGGAGAACAGTATCAAGGTTCCTTAAAAAACTAAAAATAAAGCTACCATATAATCCTGCACTCCTGGGTTTATATCCGGAGAAAAACATGGTCTGAAAGGATTCATGCACCCTAATGTTCATTGCAGCACTGTTTACAATAGCCAAGACATGGAAGCAACCTAAATGTCCATTGACAGAGGAATGGGTAAAGAAGATGTGGTACATATACACAATGGAATATTACTCAGCCATTAAAAAGAATGAAATAATGCCATTTGCAAGAACATGGGTGGACCTAGACACTGTCATACTGAGTGAAATAAGTCAGACAGGGAAAGAGAAACATCATACGATATCACTTATATGCGGAATCTAAAAAGAAATGATACAAATGAACTTATTCACAAAAGAGAAACAGACTCACAGACTTAGAGAATGAACTTTTGGTTACCAGGGGTGGGGGGAAAGGAAGTGTGGGAGTTTGGGATTGACCTGTACACACTTCTCTATTTAAAATGGATAACCAACAAGGACCTACTGTATAGCACAGGGAACTCTGCTCAGTATTCTATAATAACCTAAATGGATAAAGAATTTGAAAAAGAATTGATACATGTATATGTATAACTGAATCACTTTACTGTACGCCTGAAACTATCACAACATTGTTAATCAACTATACTCCAATATAAAATAAAAAGTTTAAAAAAAAATTGGAATGGGCTGAGACTTGAGAAAAATATCAACAGTTCCTTCTTTAACTCACCTCACTTTTCACTTTATCATACAGTCAAATAAAGAAGCCAACTGGTACTTTCACCACTCTCCCTGGGAATTTCCTTAGTCATATTCATAAGCTTCTTAGGTGCACTTTCCATCTTCTACATGACGGTGATGGGCAGTTTCACTAATCTTTCTGTCAGTACATGATATTAAGGTCCCTTTTTCTCTAGCTGCGACTAACAGTCTCCTCCAAGTTCTTTAGGTCCATACCTCTTTCTTGATCCTAAAATCAGTGCTTTATATTTTGAGTTTTTGTTACTGCAGCATCCCTCTTCCAGGTACCAATTTCTGTTTTTATCTTCTTCCACATAGCAAACTACCCCCAAAACTTTGTACTTTAAAATAGCAACCAATTGGGCTTCCCTGGTGGCGCAGTGGTTGAGAGTCCGCCTGCCGATGCAGGGGACACGGGTTCGTGCCCTGGTCCGGGAAGATCCCACATGCCGCAGAGCGGCTAGGCCCATGAGCCATAGGCCGCTGAGCCTGCACGTCTGGAGCCTGTGCTCCACAACGGGAGAGGCCAGAACAGTGAGAGGCACGCGTACCGCAAAAAAAAAAAAGGTTGAAAAACTCTACAAATTTTATATTACATATATTTTATCACAAAAAAAATTAATCTACTTTTGGGAATTTCAATTTATAAAATCACTTTGATATACTGAGAGTATCTATTGAACATATTCACACACTATGACTCAATATTTACGCTCATGCCAAACATAATTGTGTACTACATACTTCTATCAAAAGACATTTTCTAAAATTATCACTGAAGCACTGCATACAGTAGAATGAATACATAAGCTGTGGTATATTTATACTCTACTGCAGTGAAAATGACCAAAGTACAAATACAAACATAAACTTGCAAAAATCTCACAAGCATGCATTTGAAAGAAGCCACAGGCAAAATATGTATTTTATAATTCCACTAACATAATACATATCAAATATAAGCAACATTAATCTATGGTTTGAGGTAAGAAAAGGCTATCCTCAGGGTGAGGGTTAAATACTTGAAAGGATTATGGGGTTGAGAGGGTTCTGTATTGTGATAACATTCTGTGTTCTGATATGGTTGTCAATTTTTCCATATTTATGTTATGCTTCAATAAAAAGTTTATATAAAAATACAGAACATAAAAATGTACATTGTAACTTAGTAAAATTATGTTTCATTTATATAAATGTTACACCAGAGAGGCAAATGTGATTACACTGGCAACTAGCAGCTATGTGAATTGCTGCCAGATTCCTTGGTAATGTTAGATTCAACTAATATAAGGTTTATTTCAAAATATGCTGACAAGAGAGAAATGGGATTATGAAGTGACTCATGAATAGCTGGAGTTTATGCGCAGGCTGAATGGCATAAATATCTCTGGCTAGCGACCCATTCATAGGCACCAGTTACATGACAAAACTTACCTCCTCTTCAGTTACAATGTAATGCACATTTCACCAAATCCTCTCTTGCAGTTTATCCCAAAGTCATTGGCAGTTTCCAATTGGTTATCCAATTTACCAGATAACCATTTACAAATGTTTTTACACTTAAATAATACATAATACGAAGAAGTGCTCTGGGTCCTTAGGAAGACCCTGAGGGTGTATAAATTTTTATTTCTCTGAGCTCTTCAGATGACAGCCACTAAAAGTGTCTGAATTGGGAAAGTGAATAGTTGGTGACATTGTGGGCATGTTGTATTTTTTGCTTCCTAACTAAGAAACAAGTACAACTGTTACCCAACATAATATTTTTGAACATTAATTTGATAATATAAAAAACTTTCAAAGTGTTATTCTTTTTGCACCAATAATTCCCCTAATGGAAGTCAAACCAAAAAAACAGTTTATGCAAAGTATTAAGCACAAAGACCTCCATATTGATATGAATTGCAAAGATGAAGAAAAGTGGAAGTTACATACTAAAAATTTCTAACAAGAAGGGAATGACTGAATAAACTATGGTGAAGTCAGTCACTTGATGGGATTATTTTCTTCTGTCAATAATCATAAATCATAATGTTTATTTTTCAATTTTTCCATAATTAAAACAACTCAATATTAATATTAGGGCAGTAGGAATTTCAGTTAGAAATTATACATGTCTTTCATTTTTAAAATAGGAAATAAAGTTTAATACATGTAGCTTAATATAAAAATATGAAATTCTGAAAAAATGTGCTTACAAAGAGTTTCTAATATAGAATATGCTTATGAAAATGTAAAGATAAGTAATATATATAAAATGCATGTAATGTAATGATATATAAAGTTATGATAAAGGAAATACAATATTTATAATAATGTATAATCATGAGAACAGATATTAAGGCATTTCAATAAAATAGCAAATTAATTAGGTCTCTGTTTCTGGATTATGTAGAATAAATGTCTCTTAAGCAACTTAATAAAGTTGTTTACCTCAGATGACACATCAAATAAATGACCAAGTTGATGCTTGAATGAAGTTCCTTGATCTATAACACTAGGGCTCTAGCTGAGTTGCAAAAAAGATTTGTGGCAATAAAAAAAGGAAGGAGTTTTAAATGTTGCAAAAAGAATTGTCAGGTGAAATGAATAAGTGAGTTGCTGGCCATGCTGAGGAAATAGTAAATATGGATATCAAATTGCAATTATTTGAAAAATGAATGGGAGTTTAGTAAGATGAAGAAAATTAGTGTAGATGGTTCCTGTGAGAAATCAGGTTCTGAAGGAAATAGAATGATTTGCATGCTAAGAGGTGTTTACTTATATTAGAAGACAAATTTTTTTGAGGTAAGAAAAAGAACTAAACATTATAGCAGGTACACTGAAAAGCACCGTAAGACATAAAATGATTAAACAGTTTGGACACTTGTAAGTAATGAGACTCAGTTAACTAACTCTTATTTTCAAATAGGAGGTCATTTATTGTCATTTACTACTCAAAAGGAACTGAGTTTGAAACAGTAAGACTGTTAAGGGCATCTTTTTGTACATCTACTACTGCCTCTCTTTGTACTTTTTATTATTCCACAGACATAAATTTAAGAACATGTTACAGTACCTTTACCATATCTCAGGTTTATTACTTCTATTGTTGTATGTGGATCTTTTTATGTTATTTGTTGGCCTTGTAAAAGCAGGTAGATTTATTACTCAGATGGTGAAACATTAGGCGATTTATGATTAGAAAGTGATCCATCATCACCACCATCATCAGTGCTGTAAGGAAAAATTTATTGACAGAAAACAATTTCATGACAGTATCCTAGGCACTGCAGGGTTCTAGAAAGCAAAAGTCCAGAGGATCATTCTAATTCAGTATAAATGTTTCTCACCTCCTTCATGCACTACAAATTTCTGCAGAAGCGTAATTGCTAACCCCTATTAAATTAAGGTTTGTAAATATAAAGCAGCATCAGAGGGGTAGGATCAGACAGTTCTGATCTGGATATAACCTATGTAATATATTAGCTCCCTAATATAGGAGAATGGAACTATTCTTGTTGACCATTTGTAAAAGGGGTTTATTAATTTCTTAAAGTTTATTTTGTGAAATAGGGTATATGTTTACATACATATATATTGCTTAGTCTGACAAAAATTAGTGTTTAATAAGGAAGTCCCCATGATTTTTAATAATCTGAGAAAAGGTTAAAAAACTGTTTAAATCACAGCAAGTTCAATGAGCTACCCCATCACTGAAGTAAAATTTGGCTGATATATTAATTCACAATGACATGTATAAAATATATTGTAATTTGAATTCTCAACAAAATTATTTTTGAAAAGTAAATTTTAATCCTTGGCTGACTCTAAATCAAACTTTAATTCAAATTTGTTTTTCTAAGGCTATTGGACTGTAGATCAAGTGTTTTTCTTTAGAAGTATCCAAAATATAGTCTCTCAAAAAGTCAAATGATTCATTATCATCATTTGCATACATTTTTCAAATTTAATGAAAATGTCTTATTAATAAGATATGATTTGATTTGATAGAGTATCAGCTTACTATTAAAGTATTAGGAAATTCAAAATATCCATGATTGTTCTGTCCACATTGGGATACAATTGTCTCTACAGTTATTTTCTCTAAATATGGTAGGGATATTTTAAGACATTTATATAGTACTTATTAAATAATTAACGTTGTATTACTCCCTCAGTATAGAAATATGAAAAAGACATTCCTGACATGAAAAAATTCTTGTAGATCTCTTTCACTGCTTTCATTTCTTGATAGGAAAGGGAAAATGGTATTTCTTAGGGGCATAAATCAAACCACAGAGGAGATATACTCAATACAAATATGGAAGCAAGATTTGTATGATCAAGGTGAATTGTACTTGCAGCTGAAATGGTAAAGTGTGTTATTATAACATCTTACTCCAAGAATTCACAATATGAACAACTAAATTTGATGAAGAGAGGGGGACAAAAATTTACACCAGCAGCAATTAAACAAAAAGGGCAATCACCTGCATAGGAAGAAATATCCAAGCATGCAGAAGGCTCAGATTGTTATAGTTGCATATAACACTTAGCTGAACCCTGAAGAGAAATGCAAAGAGGGAAGAAGGGTGGAAAGAGTGAAAATAAGTGGAAATGCTGAAAATGCTCAAAAGACATACTCCAATGTATAAAGCAAAGGAAAGGTGTCTACAGAATAATAATGGTGTTAACACACAGTAATTATAGACAAAAATTCCCATTCTAGTAGAATCTCCCTCAAAAATCCACGTACAAGATAAAAGACAATATTACTGTTGACAGGTATTTTTGTGAAATTTTTGATTTTTTGGTTGCAATAAAAAGAAATTTAGCCAAACTAAATACTAAAGAGTTTTGTGTGTATGTATGTATGTGTGTGTGACAGACCAACAGACAGAAAAGAAGGGGACAAAGGAGGAGTTGCAGACAATTAATGCAATATTGTCTCTGTCCATAATGTCATTAAACTAGAAGTCAAGAGAGGAAAGATAACAGAAAAATCTCCAAACTCCTGAAAACTAAACAACAGACTTCTAAATAGACTATGTGTTGAAGAAGTCCACAACAGAATTAAATACCAAGTCAGTAAGAAAAAGAATTCTGGAAAATTTCCCAAATATTTGGAAATAAAGTACACTTCTAAGTAATCTATTAATTAAATAATCTAAATAATCTATGTAGACGTATAAAGGAAGGGCAAAAAGTCATTTACCATTCCAATAAAAAGAATAAAATACCTAGCAATAAACCTACCGGGGGAGGCAAAAGACCTGTACTCAGAAAACTATAAGACACTGATGAAAGAAATCAAGGACAACACAAACAGATGGGAAGATATACCATGTCCTTGGATTGGAAGAATTAATATTGCGAAAATGACTATACTACCCAAAGCAAGATACAGATTCAATGCAATCCCTATCAAATTACCAAGAGCATTTTTCACAGAATTAGAACAAAAAATTTTATGATTTGTACAGAGACACAGAAGACTCCAAATAACCAAATCAATCTTGAGAAAGATGGAGTTGGAGGAATCAGTTTCCCTGACTTCAGACTATACTACAAGGCTACAGTAATCAAGACAGTATAGTACTGGCACAAAAACAGAAATATAGATTAATGGAACAGGATAGAAAGCCCAGAGATAAATACACACACCTATGGTCACCTAATCTACGACAAACGAGGCAAGAATATACAATGGAGAAAAGACAGCCTCTTCAATAAACAGTGCTGGGAAAACTGGACAGCTACATATAAAAGAATGAAATTAGAACACTCCATAACACCATACACAAAAATAAACTCAAAATGGATTAAAGACCTAAATGTAATGCCAGACACTATAAAACTCTTAGAGGAAAACAGGCAGAACACTCTATGACATAAAATCACAAGAACCTTTTTGACCCACCTCCTAGAGAAATGGAAATAAAAACAAAAGTAAACAAATGGGACCTAATGAAACTTAAAAGCTTTTGCACAGCAAAGGAAACCATAAACAAGAC
>NW_021703775.1:77818211-77968447 GCF_005190385.1 Monodon monoceros | reverse complement strand
CAGAGGCAGGGCCAAATCCAAAGCTGAGCTCCTGTGAGCTGTGAGAACAAAGAAGAGAAAGGGAAATCTCTCCCAGCAGCCTCAGAAGCAGCGGATTAAAGCTCCACAATCAACTTGATATACCCTGCATCTGTGGAATACCTGAATAGACAAGGAATGATCCCAAATTGAAGAGGTGTAATTTAGGAGCGAGATCTATGATTTTTTTCCCTTTTCCTCTTTTTGTGAATGTGTACGTGTATGCTTCTGTGTGAGATCTTGTCTGTATACTCTTGCTTCCACCATTTGTCCTAGGGCTCTATCCATCCATGGTTTTTAAAAAAAATTTTTTTTCTTAATAATTAATTTTAATTGTAATAACTTTATTATACTTTACCTTCGTTCTTTCTTTCTTTCTTTCCTTCCTTCCTTCCCTCCTTTAGACAACAAATCACCCCAAATTGAGGAGGTGGTCTCTGAGAGCAAGATTTATGATTTTTCCCCCTTTACCTCTTTTTGTGAAGGTGTATGTGTATGCTTCTGTGTAAGATTTTCTCTGTATAGCTTTGCTTCCAACATTTGTCCTAAGGTTCTATCCGTCCCTTTTTTTTTCTAAATATTTTTTAATTCAATAACTATATTATACTTTATTTTATTTTTACTGTATCTTCTTTCTTTCTGTCTCTTTTCCTTCTTTCCCTCCTTCCTTCCTTCCTTCCTCCCTCCCTCCCTCCTTTCTTTCCTTCTTTGCTTCTTTCTTCCTTCCTTCCTTTCCTCCTTTCCTTCTTTCTTTCCTCATACTTCTACTAATTCTCTCTACTTTTTCTCCCTTTTATTCTGAGCCGTGTGGATGAAAGGCTCTTGGTGCTCCAGCCAGGAGTCAGGGCTCTGCCTCTGAGGTAGGAGAGCCAACTTCAGGACACTGGTCAACAAGAGACCTCCCAGCTCCACATAATATTAAACGGCGGAAATCTCCCAGAGACCTCCATCTTAACACCAACACCCAGCTTCACTCAACGACCAGCAAGCCACAGTGCTGGACAACCTATGCCAAACAACTAGCAAAACAGGAACACAACCCCACCCATTAGCAGAGAGGCTGCCTAAAATCATAATAAGGCCACAGACACCCCAAAACACACCACCGTACGCAGTCCTGCCTACCAGAAAGACAAGATCCAGCCTCATCCACCACAACACAGGCACTAGTCCCCTCCACCAGGAAGCCTACACAACCCACTGAAACAACCTTAGCCACTGGAGACAGACATCAAAAACAACGGGAACTACGAACGTGCAGCCGGCAAAAAGGAGACCCCAAACACAGTAAGATAAGCAAAATGAGAAGACAGAAAAACACACAGCAGATGAAGGAGCAAGATAAAAATGCACCAGACCTAACAAATGAAGAGGAAATAGGCAGTCTACCTGAAAAAGAATTCAGAATAATGATAGTAAGGATGATCCAAAATCTTGGAAGTAGAATGGACAAAATGCAAGAAACAGTTAACAAGGACCTAGAAGAAATAAAGATGAAACAAGCAACGATGAACAACGCAATAAATGAAATTAAAAGTACTCTAGATGGGATCAATAGCAGAATAACTGAGGCAGAAGAACGGATAAGTGACCTGGAAGATAAAATAGTGGAAATAACTACTGCAGAGCAGAATAAAGAAAAAAGAATGAAAAGAACTGAGGACAGTCTCAGAGACCTCTGGGACAACATTAAACGCACCAACATTCGAATTATAGGGGTTCCAGAAGAAGAAGAGAAAAAGAAAGGGACTGAGAAAATATTTGAAGAGATTATAGTTGAAAACTTCCCTAATATGGGAAAGGAAATAGTTAATCAAGTCCAGGAAGCACAGAGAGTCCCATACAGGATAAATACAAGGAGAAATATGCCAAGACACATATTAATCAAACTGTCAAAAATTAAATACAAAGAAAGCATATTAAAAGCAGCAAGGGTAAAACAACAAATAATACACAAGGGAATCTCCATAAGGTTAACAGCTGATCTCTCAGCAGAAACCCTACAAGCCAGAAGGGAGTGGCAGGACATACTGAAAGTGATGAAGGAGAAAAACCTGCAACCAAGACTACTCTACCCAGCAAGGATCTCATTCAGATTTGATGGAGAAATTAAAACCTTTACAGACAAGCAAAAGCTGAGAGAGTTCAGCACCACCAAACCAGCTTTACAACAAATGCTAAAGGAACTTCTCTAGACAAGGAACACAAGAGAAGGAAAAGACCTATAATAACTAACCCAAAACAATATAGAAAATGGGAATAGGAACATACATATCGATAATTACCTTAAATGTAAATGGACTAAATGCTCCCACCAAAAGACACAGATTGGCTGAATGGATACAAAAACAAGACCCTTATATATGCTGTCTACAAGAGACCCACTTCAGACCTAGAGACACATACAGACTGAAAGTGAGGGGGTGGAAAAAGATATTCCATGCAAATGGAAACCAAAAGGAAGCTGGAGTAGCAATTCTCATATCAGACAAAATAGACTTTAAAATAAGAACTATTAAAAGAGACAAAGAAGGACACTACATAATGATCAAGAGATTGATCCAAGAAGAAGATATAACAATTGTAAATATTTATGCACCCAACATAGGAGCACCTCAGTACATAAGGCAAATACTAACAGCCATAAAAGGGGAGATCGACAGTAACACATTCATAGTAGGGGACTTTAACACCCCACTTTCACCCATGGACAGATCATCCAAAATGAAAATAAATAAGGAAACACAAGCTTTAAATGATACATTAAACAAGATGGACTTAATTGATATTTATAGGACACTCCATCCAAAAACAACAGAATACACATTTTTCTCAAGTGCTCATGGAACATTCTCCAGGATAGATCATATCTTGGGTCACAAATCAAGCCTTGGTAAATTTAAGAAAATTGAAATTGTATCAAGTATCTTTTCTGACCACAACGCCATGAGACTAGATATCAATTACAGGAAAAGATCTGTAAAAAATACAAACACATGGAGGCTAAACAATACACTACTTAATAATGAAGTGATCACTGAAGAAATCAAAGAGGAAATAAAAAAATACCTAGAAACAAATGACAATGGAGACACAACGACCCAAAACCTATGGGATGCAGCAAAAGCAGTTCTAAGGGAGAAGTTTATTGCAATACAAGCCCACCTTAAGAAGCAGGAAACATCTCGAATAAACAACCTAACCTTGCACCTCAAGCAATTAGAGAAAGAAGAACAAAAAAACCCCAAAGCTAGACAACCTAACCTTGCACCTCAAGCAATTAGAGAAAGAAGAAAAAAAAAAACCCCAAACCTAGCAGAAGGAAAGAAATCATAAAAATCAGATCAGAAATAAATGAAAAACAAATGAAGGAAACAAGAGCAAAGATCAATAAAACTAAAAGCTGGTTCTTTGAGAAGATAAACAAAATAGATAAACTGCTAGCCAGACTCATCAAGAAAAAAAGGGAGAAGACTCAAATCAATAGAATTAGAAATGAAAAAGGAGAAGTAACAACTGACACTGCAGAAATAAAAAAAATCATGAGAGATTACTAAAAGCAACTCTATGCCAATAAAATGGACAATCTGGAAGAAATGGACAAATTCTTAGAAATGCACGACCTGCCAAGACTGAATCAGGAAGAAATAGAAAATATGAACAGACCAATCACAAGCACTGAAATTGAAACTGTGATTAAAAATCTTCCAACAAACAAAAGCCCAGGACCAGATGGCTTCACAGGTGAATTCTATCAAACGTTTAGAGAAGAGCTAACACCTATCCTTCTCGAACTCTTCCAAAATATAGCAGAGGGAGGAACACTCCCAAATTCCTTCTACGAGGCCAGCATCACCTTGATACCAAAACCAGACAAGGATGTCACAAAGAAAGAAAACTACAGGCCAATATCACTGATGAACATAGATGCAAAAATCCTCAACAAAATACTAGCAAACAGAATCCAACAGCACATTAAAAGGATCATACACCATGATCAAGTGGGGTTTATTCCAGGAATGCAAGGATTCTTCAATATACGCAAATCTATCAACGTGATAAACCATATTAACAAATTTAAGGAGAAAAACCATATGATCATCTCAATAGATGCAGAGAAAGCTTTCGACAAAATTCAACACCCATTTATGATAAAAACCCTGCAGAAAGTAGGCATAGAGGGAACTTTCCTCAACATAATAAAGGCCATATATGACAAGCCCACAGCAAACATCATCCTCAATGGTGAAAAACTGAAAGCATTTCCACTAAGATCAGGAACAAGACAAGGTTGCCCACTCTCACCACTCTTATTCAACATAGTTTTGGAAGTTTTAGCCACAGCAATCAGAGAAGAAAAGGAAATAAAAGGAATCCAAATCGGAAAAGAAGAAGTAAAGCTGTCACTGTTTGCAGATGACATGATACTATACATAGAGAATCCTAAAGATGCTACCAGAAAACTACTAGAGCTAATCAATGAATTTGGTAAAGTAGCAGGATACAAAATTAATGCACAGAAATCTCTGGCATTCCTATATACTAATGATGAAAAATCCGAAAGTGAAATCAAGAAAACACTCCCATTTACCATTGCAACAAAAAGAATAAAATATCTAGGAATAAACCTACCTAAGGAGACAAAAGACCTGTATGCAGAAAATTATCAGACACTGATGAAAGAAATTAAAGATGACACAAATAGATGGAGAGATATACCATGTTCTTGGATTGGAAGAATCAACATTGTGAAAATGACTCTACTACCCAAAGCAATCTACAGATTCAATGCAATCCCTATCAAACTACCACTGGCATTTTTCACAGAACTAGAACAAAAAATTTCACAATTTGTATGGAAACATGAAAGACCCCGAATAGCCAAAGCAATCTTGAGAACAAAAAAAGGAGCTGGATGAGTCAGGCTCCCTGACTTCAGACTATACTACAAAGCTACAGTAATCAAGACAGTACTGGCACAAAAACAGAAAGATAGATCAATGGAACAGGATAGAAAGCCCAGAGATAAACCCACGCACATATTGACACCTTATCTTTGATAAAGGTGGCAGGAATGTACAGTGGAGAAAGGACAGCCTCTTCAATAAATGGTGCTGGGAAAACTGGACAGGTACGTGTAAAAGTATGAGATTAGATCACTCCCTAACACCATACACAAAAATAAGCTCAAAATGGATTAAAGACCTAAATGTAAGGCCAGACACTATCAAACTCTTAGAGGAAAACATAGGCAGAACACTCTATGACATAAATCACAGCAAGATCCTTTATGACCCACCTCCTAGAGTAATGGAAATAAAAACAAAAATAAACAAATGGGACCTAATGAAACTTCAAAGCTTTTGCACAGCAAAGGAAACCATAATCAAGACCAAAAGACAACCCTCAGAATGGGAGAAAATATTTGCAAATGAAGCAACTGACAAAGGATTAATCTCCAAAATTTACAAGCAGCTCATGCAGCTCAATAACAAAAAAACAAACAACCCAATCCAAAAATGGGCAGAAGACCTAAATAGACATTTCTCCAAAGAAGATATACAGAATGCCAACAAACACATGAAAGAATGCTCAACATCATTAATCATTAGAGAAATGCAAATCAAAACTACAATGAGATATCATCTCACACCAGTCAGAATGGCCATCATCAAAAAATCTAGAAACAATAAATGCTGGAGAGGGTGTGGAGAAAAGGGAACACTCTTGCACTGCTGGTGGGAATGTGAATTGGTTCAGCCACTATGGAGAACAGTATGGAGGTTCCTTAAAAAACTACAGATAGAATTACCATATGACCCAGCAATCCCACTACTGGGCATATACCCTGAGAAAACCAAAATTCAAAAAGAGTCATGTACCAAAATGTTCATCGCAGCTCTATTTACAATAGCCCGGAGATGGAAACAACCTAAGCGCCCATCATCGGATGAATGGATAAATAAGATGTGGCACATATATACAATGGAATATTACTCAGCCTTAAAAAGAAATGAAATTGAGCTATTTGTAATGAGACGGATAGACCTAGAGTCTGTCATACAGAGTGAAGTAAGTCAGAAAGAAAAAGAGAAATACCGTATGCTAACACATATATATGGAATTTAAGGGGAAAAAAATGTCATGAAGAACCTAGGGGTAAGACAGGAATAAAGACGCAGACCTACTGGAGAACGGACTTGAGGATATGGGGAGGGGGAAGGGTAAGCTTTGACAGGGCGAGAGAGAGTCATGGACATATACACACTAACAAACGTAGTAAGGTAGATAGCTAGGGGGAAGCAGCCGCAAGGCACAGGGATATTAGCTCGGTGCTTTGTGACAGCCTGGAGGGGTGGGATAGGGAGAGTGGGAGGGAGGGAGACGCAAGAGGGAAGACATATGGGAACATATGTATATGTATAACTGATTCACTTCGTTATAAAGCAGAAACTAACACACCATTGTAAAGCAATTATACCCCAATAAAGATGTTTAAAAAAAAAAGAAAATAGAAAAAAAAGAGGACGAAATTTTTCTATATCATTTGAGCTTAATTTTGTTATTTTTTATATAGCCTCTAACCAAAATAATTTTATGATTGGTTAAATAATCAGCTTTAAGGAGGGATGGGTACTAATCATTGCATTGGATTTGAGATAGAGACATGGAAGAGCTGGCTGAAGATGTGCTCAGCATGAGTAAAGGGGAAGGAGGTAATACTTAGTGACCATCTATTCAAGACCAAGTATTTTTCATAATGTTTTCAGTGATTATCAATCCTGATAAAATGCTCTAAGGTAACTAGCATTATTTTCATTTTAGTGATGAGCAAACTGAGCTCCATTACCTGCTCTTAAGCTCACAGAGCAAATGTGTGACAAAGCCTGGATTTGAACCTAGTTTGTCTGACTTCACATGTTGGCCTTTTCCCCCGTTCCTAACATTCTTACTCTAAAGGATTGTGTGTTTAACTGATAAGTATAGATAAAAGTTGAAGCATTAGTAATTCTGCTTGTATTGAAGATTGACAGAACCTCAATGTCTAGAGAAGGTCAGAACATAGGAAGTGGTCCTGATAGAAAGAATGTATTGAGCTTTTAAGTTTCTCAGAGGTGTTGGGGGTCACCTTTGAGAAAAGATTTAGGGACTGCATTTCCTGGCAGGCAGGGAAAGAGGAGTTATTCCTAGCTTTGTTCTGCCAAAGGCAGAATCTTTGCCTGTGGAGATAAGGATTTTTTTCCCTTAACTGTATATTCTTTATAGTAGGCTAGATTTTAATGCTGGAGCAATTTCCAGTATCTGAGAAAGAATTGCTTGCTCTAAGCTAGCTGGATTCTACTACCTGTGGTGTTTTTCCCATTAAAAATTATTTTATATGTAGCCCAATTGCCCTGTTCCCCAAAACTGTCCACAAAATAAGAGTACATATCATATTTAATACCAAAATAACGATAATGTGATAACTCTGGCCTAATTGTCCTTCTTTATACTATCCTTCTTACCCTTTCTAAGGGTTCCCCGAAATTCTAACTCATGTGTGTTCAGAAAGGGGTCTCACGTGTTTTTCTGCTCAGGACTTATTTTCTTCTCCCCACTGCCAAATAAAAAACAAATCCAGGCTTACTAAAAAGAGACTTTATTGGAAAGGATTATTTCAAGGATTACTTCTCTGATTATGTGGTCAGTGTTATACTATTACAGTAAGTAGAACTCTCTGATCACATGATCAGCAAGGTTTATGATCAAGGTTAGGCAAAAAGAGTTTTTACTTTTATGGGAAATCAACAAGGCTAGATAAAACCAGGTATGTGGAAGTGGGATGAAAGGGTGGCTCGATCAGATAGCAGACTGCAGAATGTTTTACTCTGAGATCAGCCTGTTCTTGAGGGGGTGGGTTTAAGAAGAGGCTGGGTGCTGGCTCAGGACAAGGTCAGAATTCAGGGGCTTGTGGGAAGGAAAGAAACTTAATCAAAATCGGGTTAACAAGCACTTTGTTCTAATTGATGGGGGAGGAAAGCGTCATAGCCAATCATTTATGAGACAAAGAGTGAGAATTGAGAGGTTTGTGTTTGGTCTTGTGATATGTATACAAGGGTCTTATATCTGTGAGTGTTACTGGAGTCATTTGGGGAAGGATGTTTCTTTGCAGTAAGCTGTTTCCCAGAACACAAAAGAATGGGTGGGAGGTTTCTTAGCCAAGGCTGTTTTACAGGACGGTAGTGCTAGGGTAAAATTTAACATTGTCACCACATTTCTGACACAATTGCTGGACATAATTGTCTTCTGTGCATGAGGCTGCTCCTGCCGCCATTGCTGTAGGCTCCAGAAGGGGACTCTTTCCTTGGCCACACCTTCCCAAGTATAGAGGAGAAGTTCTACTGATTCAACAGAGCACAGTTGAGACCAGGCTTTGGCTTCTAGCAAGAAGGTCTTAAAAGATGGGAGAAGAGAGAAGTAAAGCACATCACAGAGAACATAGCAACCATGTCTGGTCATGGTTATTTTTAGGTTTGGTTTCAAGCCCAGAGCACCCTTCAGTTCAAGGTGCAAAAGTGAGTCTTCATTTCCTGTCCCAGGATGAACCTCTGCACGGGATGATACAGTGGGATTATCCACTTAAATAAGGTGCAAATCCAGCCTCACTCAGAGAGTGACCTTGCCTTTGGGTGCCAAGTGAAGCTAGTAAGATAATCAAACCAACAAGACCACATTCCATAACATCCAGTATCTGATATCCAGTCACTACTGAGCCCAGTCTTGTTCTTTGCACATCACCCCCTCCAAGACAAGACAGAAAATATGCTGCATATCCTTGCCCTTACAGAGTTCTTTTCATTTTGGCTTGCTTCTCTTGATAACATCTATCCAGAGAAGAACACAGAGAAATTGCTAAGAATAAGCAATTATATATAGACACAGTAATCTAAATTTACCCAGAGGGGGGACAAAAAAACATTTATCTTCAAAGAAACTACAAAGAAACATTTCCTGGAACTTTCTGTCCTCACCTGGCATCTCCCACTGGGATAACTCCTGTTCATCTTTCAAAGTTCAGCTTAAATATTCCTTTCCTAGGAAAACCTCCCCACTTCCACCTTTAGTGGTCCTCTGCTTATAGATTCTCATAGCACTTTTTACTTCCTCACTGTCTTTAGGACATTTGTATTTCTAAGTTATTTTTGCTTATTTTTTCTCTGGCTCCTAATACAGCCTGTGGACACCATTAGGAACATATATGAGTTGTCAACAGTCTAACCTGCCTGCCACAGAGTTACTGTCATTAAGTATTTGAGTGAAAATTTCTAGAGAAAAACTCTGATAGAAGATACATCTGATTAATTTAGGGAACAAACAGTGAAATACTGGGTCTGAGACATCAGCATTCAAGCAGAGGCCGACCTCACTAAAAACAGTAGGTGAGACCTGATTTATATTTACATAAATATGTCTGGCCCAGTGCTGTGTTTTTTGTTTTGTTTTGATTTTTCTTTTTTTCGGAACAAAGCCACTACCTGCCTTAAAGGTCAGTTGGAGTCTCCACTCTTGAGTAGAAGAAAAAACATGCAAAAACTTTTGAAATGGCAGTTTTCCCAGCTTCTACACCCATCATGATGTTTAAAATAACAGCTCGGCCTCAGCCAGGGTTTGAGGTCACGTATGGTATTCTCAGAACTAATGATGTGTAGCGTAATTTCAGCTGTGGAAAGGATAACACCTGTATTCATCCCATGATTTACCGTTTTCAAAGCAATTTCACGTTGGCTCATTTAATCCTCGTGAGTACTTTTGGAGGAAAAAAAGAAAAATTACACCCATTTCGCAAGTGAAGAAACTGCAAGCTGTATCAATTGCTTGACCGGCCCAAGACCGCACAGCTGAGAAGAGTTTGGGGGCTGTAGCCCAGGTCTCCTGACTTTAAATCCAACGCACTCACCACGACTCTCTAGCCGCTGAGTCAACAAGGGTGACGCGGCCTATTTCTATCTTAGTTTTAAATAGATTGCCTTTGGCCTCCTTTTCCAGATGAGAGTCAGTTGGGTTTATCTCAAAGTGGATTCTTTCCTTTGGCTGTGAGCCTTCTTTTTCAAAGGATAATCAGAGTTGGAAAAGATCTCAGCAGTTATTCAGTCCAATGCAACATCCCCACCATGTGGCTGCCCAGCCTAAACTTGAATATCTGAACTGACGGAGAACTCACTCTTGTATGTAGATACATTGGCTTAAGATTTATGACAACTACGAAAAGACTACTATAATCCTCCTTGCTTTGCAAGAGGAGGAACTGAGGCATACAAAGTGTAAGCAATTTGCTCAGGGTTACATATCTGTAAATTATAGACTCAAGATTTGACCCTAGAGCCTTCTTGCTAACTAACTTATTATGTTGCCTCCATACCTAAACAGTATATCTCCATTGCTGCAAATGAGGGCTATAAATCTTCCAAGTATTTTGATGCCAATTTTAATGCACATGGATATGTGTCCACATAGGTGAGGATTAAGGAAAGGAACACATTATTTAGAGATTTACGTTTTGGCTTTGTTGGCAGGACCTGGCTGTTGGCAGGGCAGGATTCAACACATCCAGAGGAAATGTGTTGGCAAAAATGCTTCCTTCTTTAAATGCTCCAGATCAACCCCTGGTGGTTCTAGAAATTATCTTTTCTGGTGTAAGGCAATGATTAAAATCAGGATAGAGATCTGGCTTCATCACAAACCCTATTTAGATTCTAAGGCAGCCCTGCCTTGCCCCCGCCCACCCCAGTTTTCAACGTACCTAACTTTAACTTCGGGTGTGAAGTGGGATGCCTAGTTGTACAAGCTGGAGTAGACAAAGCACACCTTTATGTTTCTCAATATCCGAATTCCTCTTAGTTCGTGAGCCACCTATGTTTTTCTGATACAAAAATTTAAATCTTGCAAATTAAGGTAAGTCAGTCGTTTTAATTTAAAGTCCAACCTCATTTAGGTAACTACTACATTAATTCCATTTCTCCCAGTAGCTCTCCTTTCCTTCTCTTCCCCTGGGGTGGTATCAGGGTGCAGCTGTCTATGTTAGCTACTGGCTCAGGTGGGGCTGGGGTGTGCAGGGAGGTGGGCATAGTGCCCCAGCCCATTGTGTATTCTTATCAGCCACCACTGGGGTGCATTTCATCCTTCCAGGTCTTGGTCACAACCCCATCCCTGCTGGGTCTGTATCATCTGCTTGCCGACTCACCATGGCCTCCGATTGTACACACTGTCTCCTTCTTGTCCCAGCTGGAGGCCGACTCACCATGGCCTCCGATTGTACACACTGTCTCCTTCTTGTCCCAGCTGGAGGCCGACTCACCATGGCCTCCGATTGTACACACTGTCTCCTTCTTGTCCCAGCTGGAGGGTTCTTTGTATTTGCTAGCTCTTTCAGACACCTTTGAATGCTCCCCTGTGACAGTCAGGGCTGCAGAAGACCCCAAGGAGCTTTCTCTGGGTCTCCTTGGAGCTGTTGCTGCTCCACCCTTTGGCTCCTTGCAAAGCACAGGGATCCCCTAAATATGACACACACCAAGGCAAGAGATATATCTTCTTAGCTTTGAGATCCTCCAAAATTATTTGAGGTTTTCTACCATCCTTTCCTCCCAAAGTTTTGACCCCAGGAGTAGAACATGAAGTAGTCCCCTTGACCAACCTCACACATACAGACATACTTACATCTCTTCCCTAAGCTTTCCCCATCACCCATGTCCAATGCAGAACTTTATCTTATCATTTCCATGTATAGCTCCTACACAGCACTTAGGTCAGCATTTCGTGTTCACTACCCCATGGTTGATAGCTCAACTCTATATTCTGAGAACTAGAGTTCTTGAAGAGCTAAAATCAACAACAATGACAATGACAAGCGTCCTTTTCAATTTTCAAAGCTGTTAAAATAAGATATTGAATGAGGCTTTTCCTTTTGTCTTGGAATTTTGGTTGAAGCCCAAAACCTGGAAAAGTAAGTACGGTGACATTCTAAATAGAGCACCAAGTTGTTGCCAGTTTGCTCTCCCAGTGCTCCTGAGGATGTTGCCAGAACAGTCTTGCAATCCCCCATCCTTCCATCCCCAAACAACCTGTGCAAATAGGAGACTAGAAATTTCAAGGGAATTGGTTAGAGGACAAGAAAACTTTTCAGCGGTAGTCACACCTGAGACTTTTTCATTTTCTTGCCCAGGGAAGGGTTCTCCAAGAAAATGATCCAGAGAGTTTTAGGGGGTCATCAAGAAAGGAACTGGGACCACCCTCCCCAGGTAGATGTTACTGAGCTACAAAATTCACACGTCACTGGAGGGCAGCCCATCAGAGTTTAGTGCTCTGAGGTCTTTCTTATGGGAGGTGAATACAGATGGCCTGGTGACCATAGAATCAGTTGCCTGCTTCTAGCCCAGAAGCAGCAAGCAGTTGGAGCTACCTGAAAGCATGGCAAGGGAACGGGGAAGCCAAGGGCAGACTACCCTCCCGCTGTTTGGTGCAGTGGGATATTTGAGAATGGCCCCCAAAGGATGCTGTGAAAAGCAGCTAGACTTGAACCACCTTTTAAATATCTAATATGGTGTCTTTCAGGGACAAGGGGAAGCCAGCAGCCTGTGGGATGAATCCCCAGGGGCAGAAATTGAGGAGGGAATGATTGACCAACGGTCCAATTGTCAAGGTCAGGAATTTGTGCAGCGATGAGGTTAGATGAGTTAGAGTTAGAGGAAGGCAACAGAGCTGATTTCTGGCCACGACTTTCTTCTGTTCCCATACTGTGTGACTGACAAGGACAAGATGTACAGCTGTGTCTCTTCCTCCAAAGCCTGTTTGGAAACCATCCTCATACTGAAGAAGCTTCAGGAAGAGAAGTTACAGCCCCCATCTTCCAGAAGCTCTGTTGGAAAGTTACCTCTGCACCCAAGGACCCAGACAGTAGTCAAGACCTGATGGGCTGCAGCTTCTGAGACCTGGAGTGGGGCGCTGACTGCCGTGCAGATGAGCCAGAAGCCCTCCTGGAGGAGGGGCTGTAGCCAAGAGAAAAAGCAAGGTCGTTCAGTGGAGTGGAAGCAGGCTGGTAACCAAGGGAAACCACCATAAGACTGTGGTTTGATGCTGATCTTAGAGTTGGAAGCGGCTCGTAGAACTTAGCAGAGTGAGTGAATCCTTTCACTCTGCTTACGCCAGCTTCGCTGTATTTGCATCCGGCCAGAAGAGCACAGCATGAATCTCTCTCCTCTGTACCTTACCGTTTTGGGTCTCTGGCAGGTCTAATTCTGGTTTCACATCTCTTCATTTCCTCTCTCAGAACATGGCTTTCACAAAATTGACTTTTGCTGACTAACAATTTTCTAAGGCCTGATTTCACTATCATCTAAATAAGAACACTTGGTCTGATTCATCCTGGGATTCAGGCTTTAAATATGCCTTTAGAAAAACTGACATTTATTCTGAGCTGACGGAAGTGGGAATTTGGCCTTTTGCCTTTTTTTTCCCCGCGATCGGTATTAGCTTCAGTCCCTGATTTACAAATGTTTGGGTCCTGTTAGGCAACACAAACATTTCAATAGCAAACGACTTCTGGCCTTGCTATTGGGCCCTTCCAACTGGCAGCAACTACTCAGAGGCAGTGTTTGTAAAATGTCATTATATATATATTCCCCCACCCCCCAGAAGACTGATAACGCTTCCTGTACCAGGAATTGCTTGTTTCCATGCAGTTTGGAATGTAGGCTGCAGCAGCCTTGGAGCGGGATTGCAGCAGGGGTGTATGGGCCTTGGAAGTTGTCTTCACAGTAAAGGTAGCAGAGAGAGAGAGATAATTCCCAGAAGAGATTCATAGGGTGACAGTGGAGGAGGGCGGAGCCGGAGGATTCAAAGAGCTTTCATCAACATTCTGTGAAGACAGGCGCTGTTTTGATTTGATAGCATGTATTCAGTCCTGGAGACTTCAAACCCAGGCTCTCTTTATGAAGAAAGAAGAATAGTTCAAGTTCCAGAGAAGGAGGAAAGGAAGCACTAAATTCCCCCATCACTAGCCGTCGTATTCATTCCTTAGAGTTGTTCTCAGAAATCGCCACAAACTGGGTGGCTTAAAGCAACAGAAATTGATTCTCTCACGGTTCTGGAGGCTAGAAGACCAAAGTCAAACAGTCAGCAGGGCCTGCTCGCTAGGTGACTCGGGGTAGAACCCTTCCTTGCCTCTTCCCAGCTTCTGATGGTGGCCAGCCATCCTCAGGGGCCTTGGCCTGCAGCTGCATCACAGCAGTCTCTGCTTCTGTCCTCATAGGATGTTCTCCTTGCATGTTTGTCTTCTATGGTCTTCCCTCTTCTTATAAGGACAGGGGTCAGACTGGATTAAGGGCCACTCTACTCCAGTATGACCTCATCTTACGAATTACTCCTGCGATGACCTTATTTCCAAATAAGGTTACTCTCTGAGGTTCTGCTGGTTAGAAACCAACATACCATTTAGGGACCCACAGTTCAACCCATCATAGCTACTTGAGAGGTTTGGCTCATAAAAATCAAAGACACAGGTGGCTGGGCCTTCAGAGATCAGCAAATCAAGCTACCTCCTTCCACCCACCGCTCCTGCAGTGGTCCACCCCCAGACATCTGAGGAGTGTGGGCATTCATCTCAGGCTGGATGCATCTTCTCCAAGGCGCACATGCTTCTGAAGGCTCCCGGTTTTGTTGTTCAAGTTACAGAAGCAACATGGGATAGATGAGTGGTCTTCAGAAACATACTGTGCATAACACAGAGTCGCTCAGAGAGGGTGATGCAAGTTCTGGTTACTGGGGCTCAAGCTCTAGAGATGCTGGAGGTCATTCGCTTCGGTTGCAGGCGTTCAAGTGGCCACATTTTGAGAAACACTTGAACAGAGAAAAGACTCTGAATAAACTTAATTTGAATTTTGGGTTAAGTACTAACTGCTATGTGGCTGTAGACAGTAATAAAGCTGTCTAAACTTTGGCTTTTAATTTTTTTTTCTTTCCTTAATGTGGAAAGGTGACTAACAACACATAATATATGGGAGAATTTTAAGAATTAGAGAGACTTCAGCCTCACAACGTTGTAGGGTAAAAAAGGCTCTTGCCCTTCCTCATTCAGAAGCACCCTCCTTCTTTCTGAAGTCCCTCTGGGAATCCTGGGGCTGTTTCCCATGTGACCAGGTTCTTATGGGGATCTCTGCAGTGCCATCTCCGCTGTGGTACAATGTCAGTAGCCTTCCCCATCAGTGTTTGTTGTCAATTGGTTTGGGCAGAAACCCCTATAGATGCCATCAGGCTGGCTGGAGGGACCAGCCTTTGGCCCACCCGGTGATCCTGGTCAAGTGTAAATCCCTGATGACACTTGGGCATCTGTTCTTGCCACTGACTCTGCCAGGATGACGCTCCTGGGCTGTTGATTGTCACCCCTCAGTGTCTCCTCTCTCCTGCTGTGGCTCTCAGCTCCGGACTTCCCTTGCCAAGTCTAGTTCTGGACTTTGCCCTGGAGCTGCCGGCCACCACTGTTACTTGTTGGAATCTAAGTCTTTGATCCCTGGATGCTTTCAAACTGCTCTTCTAGGTGGACCATCCCCTTTTCACTCCATTGTTCTGCCATTTTGGGGCCCCGTGAAGAGTTTTGCTTCGTCCCTAAGAATTTTAGTTCTCCTTAGTCTCAGAGCAATCACGTTCTTCTCTAGGAGGAGCAGCTGCTGCCCCGGAGCAGGATGAAATCTGTTGTAGAACCAGAAGCATTACTTCCCTTCAGCTCTCAGGTCTGCGGGCTGAGCTTGGCTAATGGGGTCAGGTTATTTCTGCTCCATAGTTCACTTCTTCTCTAAGGCCGTGCACATCAGCCCCGTGGTTCAATACCATGACTTTCTTTGAGACTGAAGACATGCACGTATATTTCTGCGCCCCAAATGTGATATAGTTCATATTCTTTGCAAATTTCTCTGCTCGTTCAAATCTAGTTGTTGTTTTTTTTAATTGGATGCCAGAGTCTGACACCTACTTTAAAATTAGGCAAATTCATGCCTTTCTCTGATCCATCGAGGCATTAATTTCTATGCATCATCTAGTTTAAGAGCTTGACACATAGTAGGTGATAAATACATGTTAGTTTCAATGATTTTATTATATATTAGTTGCCTCACTTTTTAAAGTCTTTCTTATATAAAGCCTACGTTTTATCCCTTAGCCTTCATTCTATTTCCTAGGCTAGACAGAATAAATTCATTCCCTCTTACCAATAAAGTATCGGTTCTTAAATCTGACTGAATTCTATAACCACATTTGTTATGGAGGAAATCCAGAAATTCACCACCATTGAATATACTCAATGTTATAGTGACATATCCTTTCCTCTACTTTCCTTTCTTGCCATGTCAGGTCAAGGTCTCAGACTTTCTTCTTTAAACAGCTACTTGAGCACTACATTGTCTGATTCCCAGGGGAAAGGGGATCTGAGAGACCCTAGGACAGGATCCTGTAGTTCAGTGCTTCTCCAGTTTTACAGTCGTCCAAGTGACCTTGAGGGCATGCCCAGATCTGCTCCCTGAGTTTCAGATTCTGTCCGAGTGGGGCCTAAGAGCATGCATTTCTAAGATATTCCCGGTGGGAGGCGCCTTGAAACCCACGCTATCGCGGAATCTCTCCGGGCCTATCCTATCTTTCACTGGAAGCTCCACCCACCGCCCGGCTACTGACCACGACTCGCAGCTGACGCTGCGTGGATTCTTCCCTCAGTCAGGAGCTCCGCTTTCCCCTGCTGCAACAGTTGAAGGGAAAACTGGAGAACGTTCGTTTTCAAATCTGGCTTTGCTTCTACCAGGTCGAGTGACGCCGGGTAAGTTACTTTCTGGCTTGAATGTACTTAATTCTGGAGGTGGGAGCAGGGAATATCGTTCAGAGTGGTCTGAAGAACCAAAATGGGAGAGCGTGTGTGAGAATGCCTCCCAGGAAGCAGGCTTTCGGTAGTGGGTGCTACGTGAGTCAATGATTGATAAATGCCGTTGCCCATGCAAAAGATGGGCCCTGAAATAAGTGCACAGCAATGGAAATGGAAAGGGGAAGGTAGATTTCACTGATACTGTCAGTGAAAATATGTTCATTTCGCTCAAAATATGTGTTAAGTGAATAAGATACATTCAGACCTGGAAAGTACTTAGAAACGTGCCTAAGCGCTAATTTCTCCGTCTTTTTAATGAAGTCGACTAATGCACAAACGGTTCAAAACCTTTGTACTCTTGACTTGGTCTAGTCTTCCACATAGCACACTGCTGCCAAGCAGATTGGAGCGGTAAATGTTCAGGTGCTTTCAATCACAGCTTGTAATTAATTTGCCTAAGAAGAAAAATGTGCTCTGGTCTTGAAAGCTGGGTTATAAATCCTGGAGTGGGCGGGAGGGAAATTTTTCCATGGAAACTGCGTTTTTAAAAAACAATTCAGTTGAAATGAATCATGTTAGTGATTGTGATTTTGAAAGAGTGAAGAATAAAGGCTGGCATTGACATTGGTTGTAGGAAGATGGCAGAAGGCAAGGGAGGAAACATATGGTTTGGGCTGGGAACAGTCTGGGTTTGATTTCTGATTTTGCTACTGATTGGTTGTGCAAAACTGGGTAAGTGATTTCATTTTCCTGAAACTTGGTTGTCTTATGTAAAGATTGAGATTGTCACTGTTTAAAAATTTTGTATTAAGTGTTTCATATACACTACAATAATACCTTCAACACGTTGTAGATATTATATATAGGGGATCCAAAGATCTGACTGGACGGTAAAACCAACTAAAGCCATCCAGCTTAAATACTGACAGTAGGAAATTTTAATTTCCCTGATCTCTCAAATTCTGGCAAATTGTAAAGGACCCTATTGCAGTGAATCCATTAAATGAGGTAAAGGGAAAGATAACTCTAGATTGAATATTGGATGCAGGCACTGTTAGTCTTTAAACAAGGACCCATTATGTTGGCGTGGCTCTAACGTCTTGGTAGATTATGTAAACCCAGACCTAAGCCAGAGTCCATCCTCTCGATCATGATAAAGAAACTTAAGAACAAGCAATCACAAATAGCCAACTAGGCTTTCCCAAATAATACAGCTACTTAAACTATAACCAATCAAATAATTTATCTGCTTTGCGTTCATGTCTTCTCCATAAAAACCTTGCCCCTAGCTCCTGCTGACGAAGAACTCCTAACCACTTTTGGTTTGGCATTGCCTGATTTGAATCAATGTATATTCAAATAAACTCTTTTGGTGACATGCAGTGAAAGGCGTGGGGAGGGCATGAGGATTTTGGTTTATCGCTTTGGCATATTGAAGATATTTGGCGTATCTCCCCAAGACATGATCCCAACATTACATCATATTGTTGGGGAGGAAGAAGTTTTCCTCTCCCCTTCTAGGTTCTTCTTCCTGGCCTGAGAATTAAATTGACATGAGACAGATTAACAGGAGAAAATTGAGCAAAGTTTTAATAACATGTGTACATGGGGGAGACCCAGGAAAACTGAGTAACTTTCCGAAATGTCTGAAACCCTCACCTTAAATAACATCCTCAGCTAAAGACAAAAGAGGATGTTGGGGGTTATGGTTTGGGAGTTCAAAGGGGAGGAAGGCAGTTGGCATGGAGATGGAGAAGCAAATGTTTGGTTTAAAAAAAAAAAAAAAAAAAAGGCTTCCCTGGTGGCGCAGTGGTTGAGAGTCCGCCTGCCGATGCCGGGGACACGGGTTCGTGCCCCGGTCCGGGAAGATCCCACATGCCGCGGAGCGGCTGTTCCCGCGAGCCATGGCCGCTGAGCCTGTGCGTCCGGAGCCTGTGCCCCGCAACGGGAGAGGCCACAGCAGTGAGAGGCCCGCGTATCGCAAAAAAAAAAAGCCTTGAAAGACAGTAAGCTTTAAATTTTGTTGAGAGTATTGGGTGATTCTGTGGGAGAAATAAAGGGTGAGGCTGAAAATGTCTTTTGGATTAGATCCTGGGTGTGCATGTGTCTTATGATGAGACACACCTGGGGGCCAGGGAAACATTCTAGGCAGGTGTCTGGTTAGTGATTGATGCTTAAGGCCTCCTTCCTTGCCCCGAGGCCAAAGCTCACTCCCGTTCTTAGGCCTCTGACAGCAGAAAGCTCTCTGGCTTTTCCCTCCTCTTCACAGCTGTAACCCTAACTTGTTTGCTGAACTTCACCTTTTAGAATTTCTCTGGTTCCTAAAGTGCACAAGGGATTGATTGGAGGGATGCACCAAAAGAAATCCTACTACACAGAAGTTTTCTGAAAAGCTGTAGGAAACAGGCTACTGGGGTACTAATGACAGCAACAACAGTAGGGAATAAATAAAAGGGTGAATTGGAGGATATTCAGGAGAATATCTATTTTCTGTCATAACTGATAGAAAATTGTAACTGGATGTGGGTAGTAAGGAAGATGGACATATATGACTTGTATGCCTGGGTTCAAATGATGACACAAACTAAGGGAATTAATATACCTGGTTTATTTTTCTTAATTGTGATTTATTTTACCAGCCTTCTCAGGGGAATTGTTCTCATCTGTTTTCCCCTAAGTCCCTGAAACCAGTGAATGGGAGAAAAAGAAAATTGCAGCCGCACTTTCCAATGGGTCCTGCTATATACAGGGCAGGACCTCTAAACTCTGGCAAAGGTGCCTCCTTTCACTTGGTGCACTTGGGCAGGTGAGGGGAGGATGTCTGGTAAAGTGGGAAGCAGCGGTCTCATTAATTTTGCCTCCCAACGTATCTGGCAGTAGCTCACCATCTGCCACCACGTGGCATGTCACAGCTGCTACTGCCTTATAATTAGGTTTACTCAAGCCTTGGAGGGGGTCCTGCAGTCGAGTGTGACTGCCAAGTGCTTCCTGCCTCAGGCCTCTTTACCTGTGAGGTGGGTGGAACTGCTGTCAGGTGCCCTTACAAACCAGTTGTAAATTACTTTCACTGAGCTAAGGTCAAAGGCATGGGAAGAATAGAAAGTGACAACACTGAGGATTTATATAGCCCCTCTCCTACAAGTACTTCACATATGTGATCTAATTTGCCCTCCTGTGACGCCTGGGGAACGGAGGGCTTGCGGGGGAGGCCGAGATTAGAGGCAGGTGTGAAGGCTTTGGTTAACAGCCTTGAATTCTCAATAAGGCAGCATGGTTTCCTTCTCATTTTTCTTTGGGGTTTGTTTTTATTTGCTTGTTTCTGAAGCTGACTGGTTTTTTGTTTCCCTCTTTCAGTTTGATGGTGAGAATGATTCCACATTTGGTGGGGTGCCTTTGATTCCATTCCTTGAGGAAGCAACACACTGATAGGTTACCAAAATGTACATTAATGATCAAGCTACATAAACAAGCAAACTCTGATATGGAGAAATCTATGATGAGGTTATTTCTGAAAGGAAAATTAAATATTGCAGATAAATAATTATGGCTGGAAAAAGTTCTCAAGATTGATTTTCATGCATTTTCACTCCCCCGCTTGTTATGTGAAGCTCTCCAGGGAATGCAAATTCTATTCCATGCTTCTTCAAAGACATATGGAGGTTTTAAGGGAACCTTTGCTGCTGGTACCCGTCTGACTTGTCCAGGGTCACACAGGAAGTTGGTGGTAACTCAGACCTTATCCTAGGTTTCCTGACTTTCTGTAAGACGTTACGGAAAAACGCAGAAGAGCTTTTTGGCCAACCCTCTACTTGGGTCTCTTTCTCTGCACTTATGTGTGAGGCTACTTCTGCCTCGCCTGAATCTGGCTTCTGTTGCCACTTCCCATACAAAGAAAAGGAAGTTGATGATGGTAGAAATAAATACCACAAAGGCAAAGGAGACCAATGAAAGGATTAAAGGAATGACACAGGGGAAGAGATGATACGAATTTAATCTGTTACATGCAGCTTTGGGCAAAGGAGAGAAAGGGAGAGCGACTATTTACAAATCGTACAGCGCTGGAAAGGGAGGGTTTGGGGAGCCCAGACCTGGCAATGGGTAAATGAGTCTAGTCAGGACATGGGCTCTCAGAAAAATCACCTGGGAGAGGAGCGGGCTAAAGACAAGGCAAGCATCATTCAGCAGCAGTAACCAAGAGTAAGAAGAGAGAGACCTTAAGGTCGTGGTTAAGGCCACCCTAGAGACTTGATGAGCAACATGTGTGTGATTTCCAATTGCAAAACCCTTGGAACAGAGTTGAGTGGAAGGAACTGCCCCAGGGAAGATTATAAACTACCCATGGTGCCATGAGGGAAGGTAGTTCTTGTAGCTGTCGGTATCCAGCTGATGGAGGTCGGAGGGCCTTTCCTGTTTTCAGGGCTGCACTAATGGAGCTCACTGGTCTCCCCACTGTAGACAGGTATTCTGGAAGCTTGATCCTGCATGCAGGTAGAGTGTGCTATCAAACAACTGCGTGGAGCCCTAGTATTTTCAGAGACAGGCTTGACGTAAAAAGCTGATATATATTATTTGATAAACCTAATCTAGTCTAAATTTCCACCACGTTCTTAAGTCACAACTTCAGAATACAAAATGCGGCATACTCTTTATGCCTAGCAATGGATACGTATGTGACTACCATGGTTCCTCCCTGGGACATCTGAATTTCCTGAAATGGACTTTATTTTAAAGATAAAAATTGTAAAATGTCAGTGAGTTGCATAAAATGCTACAAGCAGAAGAAGTCTGGGCCATCACCTGGAGCAAAGCCATCACGCAGGTAAGGCTCAGAGAGTTCTGTCCTTTACACAAGACTGCGCAGCGAGGGAGGCGAAGCTGAGTTTGGGTAGCATTCTTCTCACCAGTTCACGGTGCCTTCTGCTTCACTTGTTCTAGCACGGGCTTCCCTTGTTTGACAGACCCAGGGGAAGTAATAACTAAAACGATGCTGTTTTAGTTAAACACCACGGATTCGTATTTTGTCACTATCGTTCTTTTCATCTCTGTTAGTTCTTAGTGAAAATTGTAATATTCAGTTTGAAATTGAAACTACCCAGTTTTACCTACAGCAGTCGATGTGATTGTTCAATAGTACTGTGATTACTGGAGGAATATGGAGCTGTTCTTATTAACTGGGTGCAAAAGATAGAGTGTGAATACAAAGCATTCCCTGGAGTGAGTTGCATTGATTTGAGAGCTCTGTTGAATGGTACGTCTTTTAGAAATAGCCATGAGAATCGAACAACTGTGTACAAAAAGTAAATGTAACCCTACCTAGTTTTTTGCAGTTACACAAAACCTTGATTTTTTTAAAAAAAAAAACCCAGATGATTTAAAAACATTTCTAAAGCATAGCTCCAGTGAAACAGTTTAAACTAGTAGTAACCTTTAATGAAATGAATTAAGCTGCAATCTGATGGAGTATAATTCCAGCAGAAATTAAGCTATGGGGATCAAAATGTTTTCTAAAACCAGCTGAACCAGTTTGTTGGTGAGGAGTAAAAGGGTGTTAGAACTTGACCTTATAAAACCAACTTATAAGAAACAAAGCATTTACCAAGTAAAGTTTGTAGCCTGTTGTAAGCACTGTTGGATTTGGGGCGGGACAAGTCACTTCTGAAGTATAGTAGACTTACTGAAGAAAAAAAAGAAAAAGCAGACCAGGTAGCTATAATGCATTCCTCAATGAGTCACATGTAAAAAAACAAAACGGAAACCACCAACAGAGAACAGCATGCCTGAAAGTTTTCCTCCTTTAATATTCAGTGTTTAAACTCATGACATATATATTTAACATCTTTATTGGAGTATAATTGCTTTACAATGGTGTGTTAGTTTCTGCTGTATAACAAAGTGAATCAGCTATACGTATACTTATATCCCCATATCCCCTCCCTCTTGTGTCTCCCTCCCTATCCCACCCCTCTAGGTGATGACATATATTTTTAGGGCTGTTCCAAACAGAGCAAGCAAGGAGGCCTTATTCTTCAGTTTTTTAAGAGGGATTTCTTACTGGTGAACTCATTTTGGACCAACAAGAGCTGGTGATCCTACAGTATGTGGATTTTTTTTTTTTTTTTTTTTTTTTTTTTTACTGAAGGCTTTAAGGTCAATTAAAGATTAGTGTGGAGGGAGGTCATGCTCAGAAATGAGCTCTGTTTAGCCTGTTAGCACAGACATATGATATTCCACAATACAGAAGAATGTCTCTGATGTGTCCAAATTAGAGTTTTGGCGAAACATTTAGCTGAGCACAGTTGGTGAGTCTTCCTCTGTTCTGATTTCAATGTTCTTCTGTTGTCATTTGGACTCCATGGTTGACTGGTCTATTTCTGTGTCCCTACATCAGCCCATGTTGGACCTTGTTCATGATATCAGTATGGACTGTAAAAGCTTTTGTCCTTCAACTGCAAAGGCTCAAACTTTATTACTTTTATGTATTCATTTTACTTTTGTTAGCAGAATTTTTTCTGGCAGGTTTATTGAGATATAATTGACGTACAGCACTAATGTTTAAGGTGTACCACATACTGATTTGACTTACATACATCATGAAATGATCACAGTAAGTTGAGTGAACATCATCTCATATAGACACAAAATTAAAGAAATAGGGGAAAAATAACATTTTTTCCTTGTGATGAGAACCCTTAGGATTTACTCTCTTTAGAAGGTGCATATATAACATACAGCAATGTTAATTATATTTCACATGTAGTACATTACATCCCTAGTACTTATTTATCTTGTAACTGAAAGTTTGTACCTTTTGACTGCGTTCATCCAAGGCTCAAACTTTGAAATAGAGTTTTCCTATAGCAGCTTACTTATTTGTGGAGTCTGAAAAATACAAGCTCATAGAAACATTGTAGAATGGTAGTTGTCAAGGGCTGAGAGGCAGGAAAAATGAGGAAGATGTTGGTAAAAGGTACAAACTCCCAGCTGTAAGACGAATAAGTTCTGGGGAATCTAATGTATAGCATAATGACTATAGTCTATAATACTGTATTATATACTGTATTATATATTATATAGTGAAAATTAGAAAGAAAATTAGAGTAGATCTTAAGTGTTCTCACCACACACAAAAAATGGTGATTATGAGAAGGGATAGATGCATTAACTAACTTTATTGTGATAATTTCACAATATATATGTCATATTATCACATTGTATACCTTAAACTTACACAATGTTATGTCAATTATATCTCAATAAAGCTTGAATAAAAAAGAGACAAAAATAAAATATTTTCTTTAACTGCATATTGACTGCTATAGCTATTTGATTTCATCACCCTTCTTCACATTCTTGCAAATACAGAAAATAACTGGGCGAAGCTCTTTCTCTTTCTGTGGGGATGTTATGTGGTGGCTGTAAAGAGCCAACCTTTCAGTTCCATTTTTTTAATAAATTTATTTGTTTTTATTTTTGGCTGCATTGGGTCTTCGTCGCTGTACATGGGCTTTCTCTAGTTGCTGCGAGCGGGGGCTACTCTTCATTGTGGTGCGCAGCCTTCTCATGTTGGTGGCTTCTCTTGTTGTGGAGCGCGGGCTTCAGTAGTTGTGGCACGTGGGCTCAGCAGTTGTGGCACGCGGGCTCAGTAGTTGTGGCACACGGGCTTAGTTGCTCCGCAGCATGTGGGATCTTCCCGGAGCAGGGATCGAACCCGTGTCCCCTGCATTGGCAGGCAGATTCTTAACCACTGCCACCACCAGGGAAGCCCTCAGTTCCATTTTGATGAAAAGAAATTTATAAAACTTCTTGATTTAGGTACGAGAAAGTGACTTCTTGGCTTAATGTCGATGTTTTATGGCTCATTTCTTTATCCCATAAAAAATTAACAGTGATATTATCTAGTATGTTCCAGGTACTGATAGGTGTTTGATATAGCGAACTGGTCCTGAAATAGCAGAAATTCAATAAACATTTGCTGAAATAATGAATAATAACCACCTCTTTACAACTAGTGACAACCATCTGAATGAGTAGCTCTCAGCCTCCTTTTCAGCCTGAGTAGAGAATTAGGAGAAGATAGACAGGTTACTGGAGTTTACAACCATACAAAATTATAGCAATACAATGAAACTTGGCTGTCTAAAATATCTGTAACCACTTATTTGTGGTTACATTATTTAGAATTCCTAACCACTAGTAATCAGTTCAGCAGACGTGGGCCATTTATCAAGATGCCATTTGAAATCTTTGAATGCTTACCTTGAAAGTAATCACAAATACTGTGAAACCATCTGTATTTCTACTCCACCTAGTCAAAACCCATGCAGATTACACTTAGGAAGACTCACTTTTTTCTTCTTTTGAACAAATTAGTAGCATAACATTTGCATGGGAGAGTGGAGAGTTAGTAGAAGCTATTTCTAAGCTCCTGTAGTAAACAGAAGTAATAATTACAAGTGAATCTTATTTATTCATTAAAGAATTCCATGAATATTATCAGTTGATAGGTACCTGAATTGATAAATATATATATTCCTTAAATATATATTCCTTTATGTCTTTTTTTCTTTTCCAGTAAAAAAAAAAAAAAAAGTGAAAGAGAGGATGAGAGAATGAAATTTGAGTGTAGAAGTAATTAATCTGTTCTGACCTTACAATGATAAGTAGGGCTCCTTTTGCACTTCTAGGAAAATGCTTTTAACGTGGATGAGTTGCAAAGAGATCAGTCTGAATTCTTGAAAAGTCAAAAGCATTTTCATAGCAAAATAGGAAGTGTTTGTTTCTTCGAGTGATTCTCTTGATTGAAAGATGTTCCCACCACCTCATTCTCCTTGCTGGCTCCTTTTTCCCTCCCAAAAAAAGCTGTTTCCTAGTGACAGTGGACCCACTGTTGCCTACAGCTATAAAAGCAGCCTCTTATTAGCTAATCATTTATTAGAATTGATCGATAAATAAGTGTTCTCTATAACCAGGAGGAGGAAATGAGATTCTATAGATTTCTTTCATTCCTCATTATGTTTGTAAAGTAATTTGGGTTTGACTCCTGCCTGGATATACAGCGTTGCTCATCTTGCATTTTTCTCACCTGACAGCCTTACAAGGACAGAAGCTTCTCATCCTCTCATCATGGTACTGATGCAGGGGATTCTGACTTAAGCTTGGGCTTCTTCTAATGACTGATTACTAGTTTTTCAGTCTCTCTTGCTTTCTCCTGTTTCAAAGAAGTCTTACTCAAGAAGTTGACCCCCCAGTTGAGCCTTAAATGATGGGTAGGAGATAACCAGGGAAAGGAGTGGGGGAAGTTGGGGGCTGGGCCGCATTATGACTTTTGTGGACCCTAAACGTTTTAGTCTTCTTCCATCAATTTCTCTCTTCTCCCCTCCCTCTTCCCCTCCCCCATCTTCTCTCTCTGTCTCCGTCTCTCTCTCTCTGTTTTAATGTGATGGTATAAAGATGAATATAATCCAGGCTCATTACATTAACTTTTCTGATGTTAAATCAAATTAAATCATTTTCATGCTCCCCTAAATGTATTGCGGACCCTGTGTACCGTGGCCACTGTGTGTAAGGGATAGGTCAGCCCTGAGCGCAAAGAGCCACGAGGGATTTTTTTTTTTTTTTTTTTTTTTTTTTTGCGGTACGCGGGCCTCTCACCGTTGTGGCCTCTCTCGTTGCGGAGCACAGGCTCCGGACGCCCAGGCTCAGCACCCATGGCTCACGGGCCCAGCAGCTCCACGGCATGTGGGATCTTCCCAGACTGGGGCACGAACCCGTGTCCCCTGCATCGGCAGGCGGACTCTCAACCACTGCGCCACCGGGGAAGCCCCTGAATGAACTTTTCATTCTCTTGGCTTCAAGCCTTTCATGGAATGGATGTGACACGTAAATAAATAGTTATCGGCATACATTTATAACTAAATGTATAAATTTATATATAGTACAGATGAATAGTGATGACCCTCTCTCTCCCCGCCCTCCCTCTCTCTGCCTCTCGTTCTCAAGAGAGAAATCTTCCTTACATTGGCGGAAGGCTTTGGACAGGCACCAAGCATACCAAGCCATACTGCGTTGAGAGATCTTCCTTGATCAGCTGTGAAAAGGGCTTTGACCAAGGAAGGGATTCAACCTGGTTTTTGGTATTTAGTTTGGAAACAGGTTCCCGTTTTAGCTTAGTGAGTCCAGTGCAGTTGCTCTTAATTAACCAACATGGAAGAATAGTAATATTTTAACAACTCAGATTGTTACGTATATGCCCTGAGGACTCTGTTTTATCACTGAACTGTTGTTTAAGCTATCATTACTTTTCTCTCCACGGCTTTTGTTTCTGCATTCCCCCACTTCCCTAATTAGTAACTGCTTGAGTCTGCTGTTTGCACTCAGGAAGGCCAAGGAAACGACAGCTTTTTTCAACAAACAAGAAGTGGGGGACAGGGCGGGGCTTTTGTACCCAAGAGGGCTCCACAGGGTCCTGCTCAGTTTCGCTCCTTGCTTAACGTCAGAGTTTAATGTCACCAGCCATGACTAGAAGCTGGTTGCCTTGATCGTCACAGACATGGTTGTGGTTGGGGGCGTGGTTTGCAGTGGAGACAATAGGACCTTCCGAACAGCTGTGCTCCCAAGGTCCAGCCTGGAGTTCACTTCCGGCTTCTCCCTCCCTGTCTCTCCGACTCACAGGACGTTATCAGGAAGTTGAGGAACACGTAAAGCTTGCCCCCATCTGCTTCTGCTTTACCCCATTCGCAACTCCAGGTTTTAGCCGCTCCTTCTGCTGGGCTGTCACTCCACATAGCCGGCATCTCCAGCCAGCTCCAGGGCCCCTGCAGTCTCTGACCCTCCCACAGAGATCACGTCGACAGGCTGGGAAAACTGTAACTAAGACTATAGGAAATAGTCTTAGCACTATTAGGAAATGATACCCGTTTAAAGCTCCCCAGGGGCTAATTCTCCTTCCCGGGGAAGAAATGGGCTAATGGCATTTTAATGCTTTTTGGTTTTTCAAGAAATAATTTTGCTTCATTTAAACAACAGAGGAACTTGAAAACTTTGTTGGTTTGGTCACAGTGTTTGAAAGGTATATTAGAAACAGTTTTAGCTCTGGGCAGGAAAACATGTTTCGACAGTTCAGAACTGAGTCAGACCTGCATTTGGGTACACACTGAACCTTTAGTTCAAAAAAATGATTCACTTTTCAGTGGCAAAATGTAGAAATATTCCAACATTTTTTCCTTCTCATCTTTGCTTTTATAAAATGAAAAGGTGGAACTTTAGGGCCCCATAACAAATAATTAACTTCAGACTATTCAGGAATGTTGTCATATTCCAAATAGATCTAGTGATGTCTTTGAGGGTAAATGTTGAATTTTAATTCATTGTGGGGTGAAAATGGATTCTACTGATTGTTACTCTAAAGAAAATGTGTGCATGTGTAAAGAACATGAGATTTGGAATGGCAAGGCAAGGATTTTGGTCCTGGCTTTGCCACCTACTAGCCCTGTCCCCTCTGGGCAAACTCATTTATACTTTCTGGGTCTTAATAATGTTAACTGGGAACATTAATGTCTATTTCAAAGACTGGTGGAGATTTAATAACAGAATATATGTGGATTATATAAACTGTAGAACATTACAAAAATATTAGTTGATATTTACCTTTGCCCTCCCCAAAGCAGGAACAATTTGTGGTGTAAAAGTCTGTATTCTGAGTTTGACACTTCTCTAATTCTCAGTGAATTGGCTCAAAGGTTATTGAGAAAATAACACATCACCGCTAATTCATTTCCATTCATTAATTATTGAATAAGGCAATTTAATATTTTATGTCAACCTATAGTGTTGTTATAACCATCTGAGGATGATAAACTCAGAGGGTATTAGAACTATGGAGGCTTGCAGATATCTTGTTCAAAGCCCCCCTTTATGGATGTGTAAATTGAGGCCCAGAGAGGGTAAGCAGTTGCTTGGAGTCACCAGCTTGCTGTTGGCTGAATGAGGGCACCGATGCTCAGGCCCCTGCCCCTCTGCCTCTCAACTCACCAGACCTGTGTCCACGGTGGTTTTAGAAAGGGGAAGAGGACGGCGGAGGCGGGTGTGAGTGTAGGACTGCACTTCCTTAGGGGCTGAATGGGATATCCTACACTCCTCAGTGTTGCCGAAACCCGGCCTCTGTACATTGGCACCAATTTGAATCTCAAGAGTTTTGGGTGAAGTGGAAAAGAATAGCTTTATTGCAGGGCGCCAAGGAAGGAGGCCAGGGCAGCTGGTGCTTAAAAGACCTGAACTCCCCGAAAGCTTTCAGGGAAAGGTTTATAAAGACAGGGTGAGGGAGGGGCATTGTGGGGTGTGTGATCAGCTCGTGGACATTCTTCTGATTGGTTGGTGGTGAGGTCATCAGGAGTCAACACCATTAACGTTCTGGTTCCAACTGGTCTGGGGTCTGCATGCTTGTGGGCAGCACACAGGTAACTTCTCCCACCTCGGGGGTGGGGATTGGGGGTTCAGTATCTGCAGAACAGCTCAAAGGACGTGGCTCAGAATATTATCTGTAGCCCTTGAGGAGGAACTAAAGGTCCTGACTTTAGTGTTTAAAGGATTATTATTTTGTCTTGCTCGACTGTTTTACTTTCTTTTTGCATTTTCTCATTTCTCTTATTAAGTTTATTCTTTGACTAAAGTTTTTCTACAGGCAAAAGGCAGGCGGAGGACATGGGTGGGGGTGTTTTCTGGGAAGACCTCATAGGGTCCTGCTAGGTTACATCAGGTTCCCTGACACTCCCTGCCTACTTGGCTGTGTTTTGTTCTTAAACTCTCTGTAGGAGGTTTTCTGGGATGGAACTTTGTACCATAGAAAGAGAGCTCGCCCCCAACTAGCAGCTGACGCCAGGACAAGCCTTTTAAACTATTTACATGCGCAGAAACCCAGGATCCTCACCTGTGGTTTTCCATAGGCTTAAATGCAGTAATTTATATAAAGCATATGGGATAATATCCGATAATGGTTGATTCCAACATTGTTTAGTTGACTGAAGGCTTTCAACTTTCTCTGAGTCTCCTATGGACAAATGACTTGCTCTTAAAATAAAGGTTTGCTTTTGTAGCTAAAAGTGAAAATGTTAAATATTCTCAAAGGCAACGGAGAGGGGAAGGACCTTAGTGGTTTCCTTGTTAAATTCTTCGTCCATGGCTGGTCACGTCGATGCTGACAAAGGTCAGACGGACAGGCAGCGGCCCCCGAGCTGTGCTAGGCTGTCTCCAGATCTTGTGGAATCAGGAGGAGCCTCTGACATTCTGCTCCTGCTTGAGGGAAATTTTCCATTGGTCTGTGTGGCATTTTAGCAGGCAGGTGAGTTCCTTAAGTGCTTGCTGACAGTCCTTTGATAACAGAGACAAGGTCGTCATTGTATTGTGAAGGTCACTGAAAGAGTATTTCTGAAAGGTGTCCCAAAACATCTTGTTTTTATGGCTAATGGGCCCCATTCAGGGTTTCTTCCAGATGATTGATGACCTTCAGTAGCGTCTGCGTCTCTTCATTCTGATGCTGACAGAAAGGAAGTGTCTTAGAGCCAGATGTGGCCACTAACGCAATGTGACTTTGTTCTCATTCTTCGAAAGGAGAAAAAATGCTGTGAAAACCAGGCCCAGCATTTGGAGGGTTTGACTCTTAGGTTGGATTCTTGTCAGCTGTGAGATCGTAGTATAGGTCTATTATTTGATATCTTTGAGATTCATTTTTCTTTCCTCTTAACTTGCGGTAATTATACAGTTTGGGGTGATAGGCAGGATACGGGCCTTAGCCTCGAGTAGGTCTGGTTCAAGTCCTGCCCGCAAGCCATACAGCTGGAGTTTTGAGGCAGGCAACTCAGTTTGATGAGTCATTGTTTATCCGTAAAGGTACCTCACAGTACTGTTAGGGAGGATCAAATGAGATCATGTAATTAAATGGCATTAAATAGATGCACCAATAAGTGTCAGTTTTTCCCTCTATATAGTGATATAGCAGAGTGTTAAGTGGTGAGTGAGAGCATAGCACACAACGATAAGTGGAGAGTAGCATTTTGATAAACTACTATCTTTTCAGAAGACAGGAAAAACAAAGTTTCTACGTGTAGCCAGCTGCTTTACCAAAGGGTTTCCCCTGGAGGTGATCAACATTTTAGTGTTCTTTCTGTGGCAGCAAAACGTTTTTCTTCTTAGTATGAGCCAGGGTGGAGAGTCACCCTGAAATTCCTAAGGATACTTTCTTAGAATAGCAAATCATCTTCGCATTATTGAGTGTAGGCGCCCTGACAAAGTTGGATGGAGAAAAAATATCTTTAATTTTCCAGGAATAGGATTTAATGAGGCTTTTCTTATTTTTTTTTAGAAAATTCATAAAGAAGGTGACCCAGTGTTTTTGGAGAGTTGATAATGGGGTGGGGGAGGCATAGTAAGTCTAGATTCTTTATTTGAGGCTTCTGGGCTGCTTTCCTTCTCAGACACGTATGCTAAGATTGCTAAGTGCTATCAACTGAATCCCACGTTCAGAAAAGTGGAGTCATCCTTTCGTCATGAACCTGGGATTCAACAAGCAGAAATATCATTATTAGGGTAGATGAACATCACCAATCAGATTGTGTAGAGTAAACTTCAGTAAAGATACGGTGTGACCGTAGGAATCTATGACAATAACAGACTAGTTGGAGTCCAGTTTATTCCGTGCTTGGCATTAACAGAGGATTCAGCTCTGGGTGAAGCATGAAACTGGGGTTCTTGAATAATTTAAGGGATGGGGTACACATATTAATATTTAGAGGGGAGTATTGGATTTCCTGCTAATAAGGACATGGGGTTCCAGTGATTTGTAGGGAAAAATAAAAATACCATGACTTCATTTGTATTCTCAGCTTGTGGAGACTATTACATTGGTTATGTTAGGCTCTATTCTTTTATATTTCTGTTTTCAGTGACATGTCTTGTTTCCAGTATACTACTTATCCTCCATCCAAACTTTGAAAATTATACATTGCCTTGCAAATGGACCAGGTACCTCATGCTGTGTTAAGAGAGCCTGTCATGCAGAATGTCCCTACAGAGCAGCGGTGGGAGGGCTGTGAGGGAGACAGGTGTTCATTTTGAAGACTGCGCATGTGAGTTACTGTCATTAGGAAGAAGGAAAGTGAAAATAAGACGAAACTCCTTTCCACTGACATTGATCTGACCTTCAGTTGGGTGTCCTGAGCACAATTTTCTAAGCAATATGGTGTTTATTATATTAAATTACAAAAATAATACCTTTCACTATAATTGAGACTGATTCTGCTTTCATTCTCTTTGTAATTGTGGTACTTTATTTATATATTTAAAATTATGAAAAAACATTAGGTGTACCCTGAAATCAGAGAATACTCAATTTACTTTATTATACTTTGATTAATTCAATTCTGAGTTGCTTTACTAATTATTTGAACTTGTAAATAGAGAAAAAGTTGCACATTCAGAAAAAATGGATTTTCTACCAATTTTGGAGTAATTGTTTGCTTGAGTTGGCATGGGGTAAATTGCTGTAAGCCTTTGAAGTAAATCTTCAGAGTGATGAGTAGAGTTTTGCTTGTCAGTTCTCTCCAAAAATTAAATAAATAAATAAAAGTGAAATAAGTAGTTGGAGAATGGACATGAAGTGAAGGAAGATTCTTCCCAATAAAGATGCTTTGGATTTAGGGATTTGGTACATACTGGTCTGGCCATATAACTATTTTGAACTGGAACGTAAACAAGAGTTTTATTTTTTTAACCATAATTTTGTGTGATTAACTCTTTTTCAAGTCATGAATGAGTTATCTGATGGGGAAGATTTCTTTTTAATCGACTATTTTTTAAAGCAGTTTTAATAGGTTCCCAGCAAAATTGAGTAGAAGGTACAGAGATTTCTCGTATACCTCCTGTCCCTACAAACGCACAGGCTCGCCCATCATCAGTATCCCCCATCAGAGTAGTGCCTTTGATGAAACTACATGACACATCATAATCAACCAGATTTCCTAGTTTACATCAGGGTTCACTATTGCTTTTGTACATCCTGTGGGTTGGACAAATAATATAACATTTATTCACCATTATAATATCATACAAGGTAATTTCACTGCCCTAAAAGTCCTGTGTTCCACCTGTACATTCCTCTCCCCACTCCGCCCCCCTCCAACCTCTGACAATCTCTGATCCTTTTATTGTCTCTGTTTTGTTTTGTTTTCCAGAAGGTCATATAGTTGGAATGATACAGTATCCTTTTCAGATTGGCTTCTTTCATTTAGTAATAAGCACCTAAGTTTCCTCCGTGTTTTTTCATAGCTTGATTGTTCATTTCTTTTGAGTATCAAATAATACTTCATTGTCTGGTGTACCACAGTTTATCCATTAAATGACTGAAAGACACCTTGGTTGCTTCCAAGTTTTGGCAATTATGAATAAAGCTGCTATAAACATTAGTGTGCAGGTTTTTGGTGGACTTAAGTTTTCAATCCATTTGGGTAAATACCAGGGAGACCAATTGTTGGATTGTATGGTAAGAGTATGTTTAGTTTTGTAAAAAACTGAAAAACTGTCTTCCAAAGTGGCTGTACCATTTTGCATTCCCACCAGCAATGAGAGAGGGTTCCTGCTGCTACAGGTCTTTGCCCACGTTTGACATTGTCAGTGTTTCAGATTTTGGCCGTTTTAATAGGTATGTAGTGCTATCTCATTGTTTTAATTTGCATTTCCCTGATGACAAATGATATGGGGCATCTTTTTATATGCTTATTTGTCCTCTGTGTGTCTTTTCTGATGAGGTGTTTGTTAAGATCATTGGACCGTTTTTAATTGGGCTGTTTGCTTTCATATTGTTGAGTTTTAAGAGGTCTTTGTGTAATTTAGACAGCAGTTTTTATCAGATGTCTTTTGGAAATATTTTCTCCCTGTCCTGTGGCTTGTCTTCTCATTCTTTTGACAGTACTTTTGCACTGCAGAAGATTTTAATTTCAGGGAAGTCCATATTATCAATCATTTTCTTCCTGGATTATGCCTTTTGTGTTGTATCTAAAAAGTCATTTTCATATCCAAGGCCATCTAGATTTTCTCTAGTGTTGTATTCTAGGAGTTTTATAGTTTTATGTTTTTTGTTTAGGTCTGTGATCCATTTTGAGTTAATTTTTATGAAGGGTATAAAGTTCTGTCTTTAGATTTTTTTTTTTTTTGCACGTGGATATCAACTTGTTCCAGCACCACTTATTGAAAAGATTATCTTGCTGTATTGTATTGCCTCTGCTCCTTTGTCAGAGATCAGCTAACTGTATTTATGTATGTCTATTTCTGAACTCTCTATTCTGTTCCATTAATTTGTCTATTCTTTCACCAATACCACACTCTTGATTGTTGTAGCTTTGAAATAGGCTTGAAATGGAGTAGTGTCAGTCCTTCAACTTTGTTCTTCAATATTGTGCTGGCTATTCTGTTTTGTTTTTGTTTTTTGGGGTTTTGTGTGTGTGTGTGTGTGTGTGCTTACATATAAACTTTAGAAGTCAGTTTGTCAATATCCACAAAATAACTTACTGAGTTTTTGACTGGGTTTGTGTTGAGTCTATAGATTAAGTTAGAAAAAAAAAATACTATCTTGAGCATATTGTCTTCCTATCCATGAAAATGGAACATCTCTCCATTCATTCAGTTCTTCTTTGATTCCTTTAATCAGAGACTTGTAGTTTACTTCAAATATTTGTTGTACATATTTTGTTATGTTTGGGTTTACCTAAATATTTCATTTTTTGGTGTGTTAATGTAAATGGTATTGTGGTTTTAATTTCAAATTCCACTTGCTCATTGCTGGCGTATAGGAAAGCAATTAACTTTCGTATATTAACCTTGTATCCCGCAACCTTTTTATAATTGCTTATTTCAGGAGGGTTTTTTTGCTGATTCTTTTGGATTTTCTATATAGAGTCATGTCGTTTGTGAACAAAGACAGTTTTATTTCTTCCTACCCAGTCTGTGTACCTCTCATTTCCTTTCCTTGTCTCATTGTATTAGCTAGGACATTTGGTATAATGTTGAAAAAGAGTGGTGAGAAGAGACATTCTTTCCTTGTTCCTTATCTTAGTGGGAAACCTTCTAGTTTCTCACCATTAAGTGTGATTTAGCTGTAGGTTTTCTATAGATGTTCTTTTCAAGTTGATGATGGGGAGGACTTTTAATGTAATTTTTAAAATATGCTAAGTTAGATAAAGTATTAATGTTCTATTTTAAATCTATAAAGATTTTTTCTCTTATAATGAAAGAAATAGGTGCTTATTATACCACTTTACAGCAATAGAAAGACTTAAAAGGAAAAAAGGAAAATCCCCATAAATCATACCTAATTTTTGGATCCAGAATGTTTTCTGTTGATGTTCATGTATGCATATCTATTGGATTATGCATTCACCCACTCACCCATCAATTCATCCATCCATCATCTTTAAAGTGTCTGGTTCTCCCTCTCTTCTTTATAAAAGCGTGCCTCTCTTTCATTGGAGTAAACTAATGTTATGATTTTGCTATCTCTCTCGAGCTCTTTGTATTTGCTTCCATTTTTGGAATAGTTCTTCATTCTCTTTTCAGCTCCATGAGGTGCTACCCTTCTCTTCTGCCAGTTACTGCCTTAAGCTAGTCACCCTGAGCGTGACCTCAATCCCATGGAGCTATCAGGTTGATGGGATAGAGGAATCTTACTTTCCCTTTCCCCTCTGTCCTTGCAGTCTCCCCCAAGACTGCTAAACTAGACTACAACTACATATATTATTGATTTTTCTAGTCAGGTACTAACATGAAATAAATTTTTTCAGAAAGATTTGTGAATATATTCTTCTGAGGTTTTACATGTCTTAAAATTTTTTTCCTTAATAATAATAATTTAGTTTACAATAAAATTTTTGACTCACAATCCTCCCCCCAGAATTCAGAGTTGTTTTCAATTTTTTTTTTCTGGTTATATCTCCCATAAGTTTTATTTCTCTATCTTTGTTCTTTGAATTTGGGGAGAATTTTGGCTCTCTTTTCATTAATTCAGTATGCAATTCTGTCCATTATGATATTCACTACTTAATTTTTTTAATTTTAATTTTTGATATACTTTTTAATTTCTCCTTTGCCAAAAGAAGCCAGTTTTATTAATACTTTATTAGCACCTCAAATCCATTTGTCTGCCTGTCTATCTGTCTATCTCCCATTGTGATTTCCCTGTATCTCAAATTCTTGTTTATTAGACAGTATTTACTATGATTCCTCAGTTAGGTAATCTTCTTTAGAGTGGCCAATTTTCTTCATGTATCTGGTGGTTTTTGCTTGTCTGCTCTATTTCAAATAGAAATCTATGTTGATCATGTTGATAGCTTCCATGATTCTCCTCAGCACATACATAAATCGTCATTGAATCCCTCAGCAGGTGTCTCAGGATGGGAGTTCTGTTGTAATGAGGTGAAGTCCTGCACTTTTTAGCACGCAGTCATGAGAAACACAGCAGACTCCTGCAGAAATAGATTTCTTCACACAAACTAAAATAATTTTGTCATGGTGCTGCTTCCTTGGTTTGCTTATTCTGCAGCTATTATGTAGGATCTGCCCAGGCAAGTTATTTGTATATAGTAATGAACTCAGTGAAATTATTCCAGTTTTACTCTTTCATGATTAAAAATGAAACCATTTAAAGCTTCATTTTTTCTTTTTTTTTTTCCTAGAACATTCTTAGCTTTATCTCATAGCTTAGATATTCAGTGCTGATACGATCTATACAATTTGAACTACAGTGATATCATTGACATTATTTACTAGATATCCTGCACTAGATACATGAACTTGCTTGGTTCAAGAGTGGTCAAGAGAAAGCTTTTTAAAAATAATTGGTTGCTTTTCAAAATTTATACTTTTGCTATTTGTGTGGTTATTAAATTGCGCTGAACAAATCTGATCCTTTCTAAACAATTATTCTTTAGAATGCGGTAGGTGAATGATAGTGTTTGAAAAGAGGATGCAGTCTCGATGTAAAGGGTATAGAGTTTTATGTGTGTGCACATGTGTATAAAAACAAATAGGCATACTTGAGATGGGTATTTTTATTGTTATTCAGATAGTTTATACCAGGGGTTGGCAAAGTACTGCCGCTGGCCAAATGCAGCTGGCAGCTGTGTTATAAATAGTTTCTTAGATCACAGTCATGCCAATTTGTTTACACATTGTCTATGGGTGCCTTCATACAACAGCAGCAGAGCTGAGCAGTTTCAGTGGAGACCATATAGCCACAAAGTCTAAAAGTATTTACTATCTGGCCCTTTACAGAAAATATTTTCCAACCCCTACTCTATATCTATGCATGATTGGTCTATTTAATCTGTAAACAATGAAAAAAGTGTGTTAAATATTCCCATTCATGTTGTATTTTTATCATATTTTTGCTTAATACATTATTACCCTTTATTGCTTAACATACGCAAACATGAAGTCATAATTTCTGATTGTCCTGTTAATAATTATAAAGTGGAGATTTATTTTTCATGATTCCTAATATTAGTGTTGAAACTGCTGCTCCTTTTCTGTTTGCATTTGCATGCTATCTTTTTGTTGTCGCTGTAGGTCTTGTTTCCCGCCAAGCTCCAAACATTTTACCATACTTTGTTTAGGTATGTATCTATCACCCGGTGTGGTTAACCAGTTGTGGTTACCTCTCATGAATATGTGTAATGTTTAGATCAGTTTTCTTCCAGCCTGTAGCTTGTCTTTTCATCCTATTAACAGTGTTTTTTGCAGAGCAGAAGTTTCAAATTTTAATAAAATCCAACTTACCATTCTCTTCTTTTACTTATCATGTTTTTGTTGTATCTAGGAAGTCACTGCCAATGCCGAGGTCATCTAGATTTTCTCCTATATTATCTTCTAGGAGTTGTATAGTTTTACATTTTACATGCAAGTCTATGATCCATTTTGAGTACATTTTTGTGAAAGATGTAAGATCTGTGTATACGTTCACTTTTTTGCATGTGGATGTCCAGTTCCAGTGTCATTTGGAGACCGTCTTTTCTCCACTGAATTGCCTTTGCTCCTCTGTCAAAGATCAGTTGACTATAGTTGTGAACGTCTATTTCTGGGCTATTTTGTTCCATTTATCTGTTTGTTTATTCTTTCACCGATACCGCACTCTTGATTACTGTAGCTTTATAATAAGGCTATAGTACTTGGGTAGTGTCAGCCCTCCAACTTTGTTCTTCTCCTTCAATCTTGTGTTGGTTAGGCTGGGTCTTCTGCCTCTCCATATAAACTTTAGAGACAGTTTGTCAATATCCACACAATAACTTACTGGGATTTTGATTGTGTTTGTGTTGAAGTCCTTGCCCCTAGGCAGCAATTACTACCTTTGCCCTCCTCCCTTACTGCCCTGTATACATCCCCTCATCTGATGCAATTTTCCACTCTTTTCTTCCCTCTCCAAATCTTCCATCGGGCACTCTGCAACTTCTGGACTGTTCTCTGTCAGTGTTCTTATACTCAGAACCTCTTTCTGAACATTCCTTCTACTACTTTGACTGAAGTAAACTAAGGCTGCCCATGAGGACATTACTTTCTTTGCGGCTCTTTCAAAATTAAGTGGATTGTGGGTTTCTGTGGTCTTGTTCACGTCTCATCTGAGGGCCAGGGGTTTGGTTAGGTGTCCACTTGCTCCTCTTTGCTAGTTTCAGATCATTTACATCCTTCCTTCTTTTGGGGGGTGTGGACATATCTCCTCCTCTTTTGAAGCTCTTATCATCAAGGTAGGACCTCTTCTTTCCCCCTGGTTTCTGTCTTCTATGAAGGAACTTGTCTTTTCTTCATTTCTTTTTACCTCTAGGACCATAGTCTTTCTGTCTCAATTCCTGTGGTCAGGGACCTCAGCATCTACATGAATTAATCATCCAACGGTCTCTCAGTTTATCTCTTCAACTCCAGTAATTTATTTGCACCCGAGTCATAAGTTTTATTCCAGAATTTATCATCACCTAAGACTAGATAACTTCCAAAATTATAACAGTAAACATCTTTTTTTTTTTTTTTTTTGCGGTACGCGGGCCTCTCACTGCTGTGGCCTCTCCCATTGTGGATCACAGGCTCCAGACCCGCAGGCTCAGTGGCCATGACTCACGGGCCCAGCTGCTCCGCGGCATGTGGGATCTTCCTGGACCGGGGCACGAACCCGTGTCCCCTGCATCGGCAGGCAGACTCTCAACCACTGCGCCACCAGGGAAGCCCAACAGTAAACATCGTAATTTCCATCTATAAATTCCTATTATTCTTGCCTTTAAGAACCCCCACTTATCCCTGTGCTTTTTTTTTTTTTAACCTCATCAGGGATTCAAGCCAATGGCGCCATCACTTTCTCACTGCTAATGAATCTCCCACTTTTCAGCTGTTTGGTCATGAATTGCTTGTTTCATTATCATTATTATTAATCTCTTAAAAATTCTGTCATTTTCTTGGTCTTTATCTTCCTCTCTTTTACTCATCCTGGATGAAAATTTTGATCCATATCTTTGAGATCTGCACCTGAGCAGCTGACTCTGGCTGAGGAAAATCACACACATGTGCTAACAAGTTTTATTTTCCCTACATGATCATTAAGTTGAAAGGAGAGTTGCCTAGGAGTCCTTCCATGTGTCTCTAATATTTCTTTTTATCATGGTCCAAAATGACTATCTCAAAGCTAATTCTCTTCTCAAACCGTCTCTTCCTCACCCTCAGCTGGTGGCCTAGCTTCACATTTCAGACCGAAAATTAAAGTCATCAGATGCGAGTCGCTGTATCTTTTCTGGTATGGGTGCCCTCTTAATATATACTAGGTGACAGCTAGTATTCCTCTCTCAGGTGTAGGTGTCTAGGATCAAAAATTTTAAAACTATGACATGCCTCCATTCACTACTTCCAAGCTGCTTATGTGTTCCATTAACATTCTTTTTGAAATAAGTTTCTGAGAAAGGGGAAAGGAAGTTGCACTTTCCTTGTACCAATGGTTGCTGCAGATGTTCCAAACTCTCCGTTTAGGAATCTTTTGCCAAAGGAACAGATTTGGACGTGGGAGTAGTTACAACACAAGAAGCCAAAAAGCACCTGCACGCATGGATAAAACCTGACCCCCTGGGGTAGCATGCGGCTTAAGGTCTGCACTGTCTTTGTGTGAAGCTTTCTTCTTTACCCACCACAATACACTACACATCAACCCAGTGTCTTTGCAGACTCATATCTCCTACCAAGACTGGCCTTCAGTCATAATGACAGCAGAACTGGGCAACTTCTGGCCTCCAGTGGTGATTAGAAGACACTACTCCAGCTGACTTCCCCAAATCTATTGGGAGAAACAGCCACCCGGATTGGGGAGGACTAATGGTCTTCACACCACCAGTCCTGTATAAACTTGCACCATCGTTTTTTTCTATTTTCAATGGAGAAAGCATCTCTCTACCTTTTAATGACTCCACAATACATATATATATAAAACAGAATCACTTTGCTGTACACCTAAAACTAACACATTGTAAATCAACTATATTTCAATTAAAAAAAAAAGTCTTAGCTTCTCTAGTGAATCTTTCCCAATGTCTTAGGAGCATCCTTTAGCATTTTATATCTGAAAAACAAAAAAAATTATCCCTTGACTCTGTCTCCCACAGGTTTACTCCATTAACTGTTCCATTTCTTGGTTCTCTGTTAATAAACTTTTCAAGAGCCATTTTCTTCCATTCTTTAGCGGTCACTGAGAGCTCTGTGTGTGTTTTAATTTTGAAGAGTTAAAAAAAAAATTCAGAAGGAAATGCCAATACCCAACAACAAGAATTAATAAAAATATTTTATCATGTAAGCTCCAGTCATACAATGCCTGAGGGGGAACTTCCTTTGTTACCAAATTGGATTATTAAGTCTCCCTCTCCAAAGGAAGCTTCTATCTTGATTTGGGTGTACCCTTTCACACCACTTTTTAGGTGTGCTTTTTATCCCCTCTTAATTTGCCTTAATGCTGTCATGTTGTATATGTCACTCCACAGTTAATTATTTGATTTAGCACGTCCATCACCTCATATAATTATTATTTATTCTTTCGGTGGTGTAAATGCTAAAGTTCTACTCTCTTAGTATGTGAAATTTTCTATAGCGTAAACCAAGGACCAGGATTGCTATGTAGTAGGATATGTTCATTTCAGTTTCACTAGGTTTCTAATTGCTCTCTCAATTCATTTTATAAATTAATATTCATACTACAGAGAGTATGAAAGCTTTGGTTTGCCCTCATCTTGGCTAACACTTTGTAATATCAGACTTATCGAGTTTTGCCAATCATCTGATACCTGTGCATACGCCTCTCCTTGTCTCACTTTCCTGCGAGGTTACATGTTTTTATATATTTATTGGCTGTGCCTCTGGGATTGTCTGTTCATTCAATTAACTCTTTTGTTCATTTTTTTCTGTTGAATTATATTTCTTTTAAATATTGATTTTTATGTTTAATGGAAATATTCTCTCCAAATGTGGCCCTTTTCAAACTTTGTATATGGTATCTTTATATTACAGAAATTTAAAACTCTGATATAATCAGAATTGATCTTTTCTGTTTTTTAATCTGTCTTATTTAAGAAATGCTTACATTTTTAGATGTCCTAAAGACATTTCTTCTACATTTTTTACGTGTATTACAAGTTTTATTTTATTTATTTATTTTCCACAATTTATTTTTTTAATTTTTTTATTTTCTTTTTGGTTATGCCACATGGCTGTAGGATCTTAGTTCCCTGAGCAGGGATTGAACCCGTGCCCCCTGCAGTGGAAGTGCAGAGTCCTAACCACTGGACCACCAGGGAATTCCCTACAAGTTTGACTTTATAAATTAGATATTTCATGCACTTGCAATTTATTTTTTGTATGATGTGAAGTATTGCTTTAGATTGTATTTTCCATAAGGAAAGCTAACTGCGTCACTATACCTTTTATCGAAGAGTCCGTCATCGCACAGGATTTGTATGGCATGCACACCAGGTACTGATTTCCGCATGTTCCTGAATGACTTTCTTGTCTCTCTAATTGATTCCCTTTACCTGTCAACTTCTAAGCCTCTGCCTTGATGTTTTAATTACCATAGTTTATAAAGTCCTAAGTCTAATAGGGCAAGCTATCTTGGTTCTTTTTTATTTTTTATAATCGTTTTGGAAAATATTAGATAATTGCTTTTCCCAAAAATTTCAGAAGTGGTTTACTTAGTGACATGAAAAATCACGTTGAGATTTTGATTTAAATAGTCTTGAATATATGGATTATTTGGGGGTAGAACTGACCACTTTAGGATAGTGAGATTTCCTATCCATAAACAAATTATACATGCTCGTCTGCTTGTTTAGATAAATCTTTTTTTATCTCCTTCAACAGCGTTTTATAACTTTCTTAATGTGGATATTATACATCTCTATTAGGTTTCTTTCCATATGCCTTATAATTTAACTTGCTGTTGCGAATAATATCTTTTTCTATAAGACAAATTGCTGGTGTATAGGATTGACATTTATCTTTGAATGTGGATCTTGGATTCAAATTTTATCAGTTTTTGGATTTTCTATGTAAATTATCAAAATATTCTGCAGTAATTAATATCTTTCTTTCCTGGTTCTGCAGAGCTCTTTGTAAGATGGTTATCATGCTTCTACTTAACAGCATGCAATGTTGTTGTTTCATGAAATGTCAAAGTGTGCAGAAGGATGTTTATTGGTGCTGAGTAGCCTGAGGATGGACTCTTAGAATGGGCACAAAGTGTGAAGATATTTGTTTCTTGTCACTGCTGAACCCAGGGCATCTACTGCAAAAGAAATGGGCAAGGTGACCCTTTGTGTGAATGTTGGTTACTCTCTTGTCCCAGCCACGTTAGTACTTGCTCACTGGGCCTGGAAGTCAATGTTGGTATTTTCTGTCCCCTTTATGGGGGAAGGGTGAGAGTGTATTTGTTTCTTTGAAGGATAGTTTTATAGGAAAGAGTATAAAATTGTTATGGATATTACATGGAAGTTCAAATATGTGTATAAAGGTATGTATGGAAATTGACTAGACTCCCAGCTTCACCTCCCATACTCATAATGCTGTAGAAACAGTCTTTAGATATAGACCCCATCATTCCTAGGCAGAACATCTTCCACCAGTGACTTTCCATTGTTGTTCAGTAAATCCAAATGCTTGACCAAGGGACTACAAGGCTCTGCCTGATCTGACCCCCACTACTCTGCTCCGTACCCACCTTAGCACAATGCCTGGTTTACCTTGGGTGTGTTTGGGTGTACACAGTGGTCATGGAGCCGTAGATGGAGGCTGTGCATGAGCTCAACAGCATGCATTTCCCCTCTCCAAGGATGTCATGGCTACTTCCAGTGCTGATGGCCTTACTATCCAACAGCAGAGACCAATAACGAGCCCGGATAAGCAACACCATTCCCTAGGAGAACCAGCCAGCCACCTGGCAACAGCTTGATGATAATGGACTTCATCCAGCAGGGAGTGGCTATTATTTTTCATCCCTGGAATAATCATATACTTTGGATATGGAGTTGCCTCCCCTGCCCCACCTGACTGCTATTGGTATGCCAGCCTAACCAACCCTGAACTCACAGAAAGCCTTCTTCTCTGACATGGTATTCCATACAGTATTGCTTGTGACCAAGGTACTCACTTAAAGCATAAAAAAATCTATCAGTGGGCTCTCACAAAATTCTCTGCTTTTTCCATATATCCTACCACCCCAAAATCATCTGGCCTGACACACATGTAATGGACCATTAAATCTACAGTTCCACTGGTAATTGTGACACAACATTCCCAAGGATGCAGTATATGGTTTGAATCAGCCATCAGTCTATGGCTTTACTTTTCCAACAGCAAGAAACATGGACCTAGGAATGAAGTGGGAGAAGGGGGAGGTGATCCCTTTGTCTATTTGCTGTATTTTTGATACCACTTCTTAACAGTTTTGAACTCTTCTGAAAATGCTTCCAGCAAGGAACTAGTTTGGAAGTTGAGATTGCCCCCGGCCATTTTATTTATTTATTTTTTAACTTTTTTTTAAAAACCATCTTTAATGCTCTTTTATTTACATCCTCCCAGTAACTCAAATATATCATGCCACATAGTGTCATACTGAACCATGTGCTTTAAGTTACAGTGCTGTCCTGAGCTTCAGAAATGTCCATTTCTTTTTTGCCCCTTGGCAAAATGGGCTTCAAAGCATACAAATTTAGGTGATACTTTATGACAGCATCATTTGAACACAGTACTGGCTACCTGGAAAGAAAACTCTTCAACCTCCTCCCCATGGAGCCTCAGGGTTTTGTGAGGGCACCCAATATCAAAACAGAGTCTCTGAGCACTTGGTGGAGGTTTGCTTAGCTGTTCCTTTTCATTAACCCCCTGGCCATTTTAAACTCCAGATGTCAGCAAACCAGTGGATCAAGAACTGGCTGGGAATGATTGATTTTGTTTACCAAGGAAGGATTGATTATTTGTGATCTAATTAGGTTAAGAAGGACTTTGGTTAGAACTGGAGGCTTCCTTGGTGTGCCTATTAGTACTCTCATATATAATGGTAAAATTAATGAAAAATTACAGATAACCACAAATCAGGACCATTGTTTCTTATTTTTTGTTTTTCAGGGGTTTTGGGGGATCATTTCTGCTGCCTGGCTTTTTTTTTTTTCTGAAGTATAGTTGATTTACAACATAGCGTTAATTTCTGCTGTACAGCAAAGTGATTCAGTTATACATATATATATATATATATATATTCTTTTTTTAATATTCTTTTCTATTATGGTTTATCATAGGATACTGAATAGAGTTCTCTGTGCTCTACAGGAGGACCCTGTTGTTTATCCATTCTATATATACTAGCTTACATCTGCTAACCCCAGCCTCTCACTCCATCCCTCCCTCAACTCCCTCCCCCTTGGCAACCACATATCTCTTCTCTGTGTCTGTGAGTCTGCTTCTGTTTTGTAGATAGGTTCATTTGTGTCACATATTAGATTCCACATATAAGTGATATCATATGGCATTTGTCTTTCTGATTTACTTTACGTAGTATCATAATCTCTAGTTGCATCCATGTTGCTGCAAATGGCATTATTTCATTATTTTTCATGGCTGAGTAGTATTCCGTTGTATATATATACCACATCTTCATTATCCCTTCATCTGTCGATGGACACTTATGTTGTTTCCAATGTCTTGGCTATTGTGAATAGTACTGCTGTGAACATGGGGGTGCATGTATCTTTTTGAATTACAGTTTTGTCTGGATATATGCCCAGGACTGGGATCACTGGATCATATGGTAATTTTATTTTAAGTTTTCTGAGGAATCTCCATACTGTTCTCCATACTGGCTGTACCAACTTGCATTCCCACCCACAGTGTAGGAGTGTTCCCTTTTCTCCATATCCTCTTCAGTATTTGTTATTTGTAGACTTTTTAATGATGGCCATTCTGACTGGTGTGAGGTGGTACCTCATTGTGGTTTTGATTTGCATTTCTCTAATGATTAGAGATGTTGAGCATCTTTTCATGTGCCTATTGGGCATTTGTATTTCTTCTTTGGAGAAATGTCTAGTTAGGTCTTATACCTATTTTAGGGGGGTTGTTTGTTTTTTTGTTGTTGAGGACCATTGTGATTTAAGATCTTTCAGGTAACCAGGTGAGGAGCTAGGTGAGGACAAAGGGTACGTGGAATTGACAGCGAAAGAAAGAAATTACAGACATCAACTAAGATTTCATGACTAGTTACGATGAAGAGAACTGCAGCAACTTCGCATATTTTCTTTCTTGCTCGTTGTATAGGTATGTGTAATATATAGCTGTGTATACTCCCTTACATGTAAATATAGACACATTTATAAATATTAATCACTTTCCTCTCTCTTCCTTTCCCCCTGTTGTGTTTTATTAAGATTTTTGGTGATGCAATGTTCATTTCAGCTCTATTTACAACAGCCAGGACATGGAAGCAACCTAAGTGTCCATCGACAGATGAATGGATAAAGAAGATGTGGCACATATATACAATGGAATATTACTCAGCCATAAAAAGAAACGAAATTGAGTTATCTGTAGTGAGGTGGATGGACCTAGAGTCTGTCATACAGAGTGAAGTAAGTCAGAAAGAGAAAAACAAATACCGTAGGCTAACACATATATATGGAATCTAAAACAAACAAAAAAAATGGTTCTGAAGAACCTAGGGGCAGGACAGGAATAAAGATGCAGACGTAGAGAATGGACTTGAGGACATGGGTTTCAGCAAAGCATTTTTAAAGGCAGGGTGAAGGAGGGGCGTCCCAGGGGATGTGATCACCTCGTGTACAATTCTCTGATTGGTTGATGGTGATCAATCCTTAGGCGCCAGAAGGTCTAGGGGCTACTTATGATCATCAAGTAGTTAATTTCCATTTACTGGTGGTTTTGGCGTCTGTAAAACTAAGGAAATATACATCAGATACTATTATCTAGCTACTTCAGAGGGGGGAGCTAAAGGAAAGGATTTGAGGGAGGGGTCTGTTCTGGGAAGGCCACACAGGGTCCTGCTTGGATACTGCTTCTTTTTCAACTGGATAAAAGGATGGTGTAAGTGATGTCCTGGAATTTTTCTCATCAGAGTGAAATACAATCAAAACAGTTTGACACTTCAGCACTAAATGATGTCCAAGTTCCTATGGTTCCCTTCAGGGATATTGCAGAGGGCACTCTGTTTTGGATAAGATACTAAAACATCATTCTTTCAATGGTCTCCAGCCAAACCCCACAAAATCCTGCTTTACTACCTGCCTAAATCTGCTAATTTGTATCCAAAGTTCCCTCCATAAATTTAATTAATTCAGCATAGCCATCACGTGGCCCTATGCCAGCAACTGAACTTCTCAGACTCCCCCTCAAGCCTGCACCACCTCCCTCTCTCCAGGACCAAGCTGGGCTTTTGTTTCCTGCTGGGTACTTTAGCTAAAGCCTCCCTGCATGTTTTCTGGGCAGTGAATACAATTCCAGTATAGGCAAGCCAGCTCCTGGTTGAGTAAATATGAGTTGCATAGCATGGGAACAGGCTTTATAATCATTACATTCATTGGTCTGAGCTGAACCTCTTATGGGAAATTGTAATGAGGCTGTCTGAGTCACTGCTACTCTCCAAATAACAGATACATCTTACACATGAAGAGAAGAGAGGTGTTTCCAAAACCACCCCATTGTTTTGGGTATGAGTGTGTGTGTTTCAATTCCCAGAATCCGTTTATATTGACATAGGTGTCATCCCAGGGAAAGAGCACAAGCTTTTAGGCTGGTCATACCTGCTTTCTATCAGGGATCCAACTCCTCCTGGCTGTTTAATGGGAGGCATTTTTGTACTCCATCTTCTTTGTCGTGTGTAAAGTGAGAAAACTTATGTCTATGTGGTAGATTTTAAAGTTAAAATCTACCACAGAGACATATACGTAGACATATAAACTAGTAAAATTACTAGCACTGAATTGGCACTCAGAAGATACTCAAAACATATCTTAAGTATCCAGTAAGGAGCAGAGTTCTGCCCCTTCATTTCTGAATTTGAGGAAGCTTCGAATCAGTCCCAGTTATCATGGAGCAGCATTTAAATATGTCTTTGAATGTGTGTGTATTTATGACAGATCCGGCAGTGAGAAATGGAAGGATCCTCACGGATTAGCCAGTCTCACGGTTTAATTTGTTTAATGTACAAAATATTTTCTTTAAATAAAAGCTCATTTGGTATCCCTGATATGAACAGATGAAAGAGGAACTTTGCTAGTTGTAACAGGAGAGAAAGCCTGGAATTCCATCTCCCCTCAGATTTGAGCCAGAAGGTCTTCAGTGAACTTGACTCCATGAAGTCTAATTTGAAAGATTCTAACCACATTGTCGATTGTAGACAAAAGACTTTCCCAAGATCACCAGCTAGGATTAGAATCTAGGTGGGCAACTCTGGGCCAAAGTTTTTATGTCCGGCTTATCTATTTCATTCAATGAATAAACATTTATTAAGGACAGACCATCGCGCGAGGCACTGTGCCACGTTTTACAATAGTTAAAGGTAATAAAGTCTCAGGCCTGCTCTTGAGCCCATGAACTAAAAGGGAAGTAGTTGACCACACCCTCAAATAAATTCAAGGTGGAATCCAAGACATTCTGATAGAGGGAGCACAAAATACCATGGAGAAGTGAAAAGGGGAGTGATTTGTGATTGTTGACCCATGAAGTTGTGGAGGCCAAGAGTAATTGCTTCTAAAGAGAGCCTTTAAAGAATGGAATAATCACCAGGCAGAAATACAGAGAGAACGTGCCAAGAGAAAGATAGAGGAGGCACAAAGGCATAGAATCAGGAAAGCATCTTCTAGGAATAATGAATGTTTCTAGTTTGCTGGACCATAATTACACAAGGGGAAGTGGCGAGGCCTAAGAATTTTATTTTAATTTTGTTCGATGTTATGTAGGGTTTTGAATGCCCAGCCAAGAGGCTTGGACTTGATCCTGCAGGCAGTGAAGAGCCATTGAGAGATTGTGAGGATTTGAAGGAAATATTTGGAGCTGTGTTTCAGGAAGATTGTTCTGATGCTAATTTGGAGCAAAATCTGCATTTAACAACCTAGAAATAATTTTGATGACTCTGTTATTTTCATGCATCTATCCTAAGGAGTTAAATTCTCAGCAGTTCATATTTCCTGTTCTCTCTTCCACCTAATCACTAAGGATGTATTTTTTTAAAAGTCTGGGGGGAAGAGAAATACACTACTATTTGTTGAGTACTTCCTACCTAATAAATATTATTCATTCTTCATATCTGTGATCGCTCAATGTGGGACTTATACCCCTGGTGTTCACACAAGGAAACTAGCAATGAAATACCTTGTCCAAGTCACACAGTTAGTAAGGGATAAAGGTGAGAGCCTGACTCAGGTCTGTAGACTCTAAAATGTGTGCTTCTGCTCTCTATGAGTCTCTAGAACGGAATTAAGCAATCAGAATCACAGCTGTCTCAAGCAGCGTCTGGAAGCTAAGAGTGACCTAGAGGCAGGGCACAGATTTTCTCTTAATAAGGAAAGTGTTTCTTTAACAGAATTCCCAACAGCGTTAGTCACTGAAGATTCACTCTCTTCAAATCCTGTTGTGAGGTTGCATTAAGACCTGGGAACTTGTGCAAGGCCCTGAGGATAACAAGCAAAATAAACGGAGCTAAAATCAGGGGAGGCTTGGGGAAAAAGACAAAAGAACCTTCTGGGAAATGGCATGCCTGAAGAATAGCACCCTAACCGGTGAATACTTTGAAAAAACATTTGCTGTTACTTGAGTCTGGGCCACAGGGTCTTCTGCTAACATGGTCTGAATGTGTCTGTTCAGGGAAGGGTTCACCCATGTGCAGGGAGGAAGTTCGCTTGGACTTACGTCCAGGAAAAGAGAAACATACAAGCTCATGATCCATTGTCACTTCTTCCTCATCTTATTCACCTCTGTTGCAAACAAAATTTCATCTGTATAGATGACTCGAAACACTGAAATGGAAAATTCTTCACCCCATATAGAATACTCTCACTATATTAGTGCGGGATAGTCATGAGACCAGGAGCTATCTATTTTGATTGCTTGAGTTCAAACATTGGTTCTCATACTTACTTTTTAGATGATTTGGGGCTTATTCATAAACTCCGTTAGTCCTCAGTTTACTCATCTGTGAAATGGAATGCTAAAACTGTTTACCTCGTAGAGTAGAATAAGTTAATACATGTAAAAGCGCTTAAAACAATGGCGGGCACATAGTATGCACTACATAATAAAAGCTTTGCTATTGTTTTAATATTATTATTGCCCCTAATGATGTTATGATAATGACGATATATTCTCCTGCCTGGAACACTACTGTACAAAATAGATACTAAATGATACTTGTTGAGTGAATAAATGGAGTAATGAAAATTCTACCGAAGGCATTTCTACCAGAAATTTAATTAATTGTTATCAAAATAATATCAAGCCACAAAGATCTCAGGATTGACTGTTCACTGAGGCAAAGGTAAGTATTCAGTATATTAGGATTCTTGGTACTCAAGAGGACAGGTGATTAGGGATTCATATTCTTTAGATCTTTAAGTATAGAGGACCTAAATAAAAAGTGATGTTTGGGGTAAACACCGCAAATAATGTTGCATTCTGTACAGTACCCGAATATTTCCTATGATGACCCCCAAAATAAAAAAAATATATATATACCCATATTAAAAAATATATATGATATATATATATATATATACACCCATATTAAAAATATATATGATATATATATATATATATATATATATAACTGATTTAGCACTGTTAGCAACAAAATTCTTTATGGTACAAAATTTTATTTATTTAATTTTTTTATTGGAGTATAGTTGATTTACAGTGTTGTGTTACTTTGTGCTGCTGTACAGCAAAGTGAATCAGTTATACATATACACATATCCACACTTTTTTAGATTCTTTTCCCATATAGCTCATTACAGAGTGTTGAGTAGAGTTCCCTGTGCTATACAGTAGATACTTATTAGTTATCTATTTTATATATAGTAGTGTGTATATGTCTATCCCAATCGCCCAATTTATCCCTCCCCCCCGCTTTCCCCTGGTAACCATAAGATTGTTTTCTACATCTTTAACTCTATTTCTATTTTGTTAATAAGTTCATTTGTACCATTTTTTAGATTCCACATATAAGCAATATCATATGATATTTGTCCTTCTCTGTCTGACTGACTTCACTCAGTGTGACAATCTCTACGTCCATCCATGTTGCTGCAGATGGTATTATTTTGTTCTTTTTTATGGCTGAGTAATATTCCATTGCATATATGTACTACATCTTCTTTATCCATTCCTATGTTGATGGACATTTAGGTTGCTTCTGTGCCCTGGCTATTGTAAACGGTGCTGCAGTGAATATTGGGGTACATGTATATTTTGAATTACGGTTTTCTCTGGGTATATGCCCAGGAGTGGGATTGCTGGATCATATGGTAGCTCTCATTTTTAGTTTTTTGAGGAACCTCCATACTGTTCTCCATAGTGGCTGTACCAATTTACATTCCCACCGGCAGTGTAGAAGGGTTCCCTTTTCTCCACACCCTTTCCAGCATGTATTGTTTATAGATTTTTTGATGATGGCCATTCTGACCAGTGTGAGGTGATACCTCATTGTACTTTTGATTTGCATTTCTCTAATAGTTAGCGATGTTGAGCATCTTTTTGGCCATCTGTATGTCTTCTTTGGAGAAATGTCTATTTAGGTCTTCCACCCATTTTTCGATTGGGTTGTTTATTTTTTTATTATTGAGCTGCATGAGCTGTTTGTATATTTTGGAGATCAATCCCTTGTCAGTCACATTGTTTGTAAATATTTTCTCCCATTCTGTAGGTTGTCTTTTCATTTTGTTTATGGTTTCCTTTGCTGTGCAGAAGCTTTTAAGTTTCATTAGGTCCCATTTGCTTATTTTTGTTTTTATTTCCATTACTCTAGGAGGTGGGTCAAAAAAGATCTTGCTACAATTTATGTCAGAGAGAGAGCCTTATATTTAAGTCTTTAATCCATTTCGAATTTCATTTTTTTAACATCTCTATTGGAGTATAATTGCTTTACATTGTTGTGTTAGTTTCTGCTGTATAACAAAGTGAATCAGCTATACGTATACATATATCCCCATATCCCCTCCCTCTTGCATCTTCCTCCCACCCTCCCTATCCCACCCTTCTAGGTGGTCACAAAGCACTGAGCTGATCTCTCTGTGCTATGAGGCTGCTTCCCACTAGCTATCTATTTTACATTTGGAGATGAATATATGTCAATGCCACTCTCTCACTTTGTCCCAGCTTACCCTTCCCCCTCCCCGTGTCCTCAAGTCCATTCTCTATTTTTGGTGTTAGGGAGTGTTCTAATTTCATTCTTTTACAGGTAGCTATTCAGTTTTCTGAGCACCATTTATTGAATAGACTGTCTTTTCTCAACACTATATTCTTGCCTTCTTTGTCATAGATTAGTTGACCATGGGTACATGGGTTTATCTCTGGACTTTCTGTCCTGTTCTATATTTCTGATTTTGTGCCAGTATCATACTGTTTTGAGTACTGTAGCTTTGTAGCAATAGTATAGTCTGAAGTCAGGGACCCTGATTCCTCCAGCTCCATTTTTCTTTCTCAAGATTGCTTTGGCTATTCAGGGAGTTTTGTGTTTCCATACAAATTGTAAAAATTTTTGTTCTAAATCTGTGAAAAATGCCATTGGTAATTTCATAGGGATTGCATTGAATCTGTAGATTGCTTTGCGTAGTATAGTCATCTTGATAATACTGATTCTTCCAATCCAAGAACATGGTGTATCTCTCCATCTGTTTATGTCATCTTTGATTTCTTTCATCAGTATCTTACAGTTCTCTGAGTACAGGTCTCTTGCCTCCTAAGGTAGGTTTATTCCTAGATATTTTATTGTTTCTGATGTGATGGTAAATGGGATTGTTTCTTTAATTTTTTCTGATCTTTTGTTGTTGGTGTTTAGGAATGCAAGAGATTTCTGTGCATTAATTTTGTATCCTGCAACTTTAACAAATTCATAGATAAGATCTAGTAGTTTTCTGGCAGCATCTTTAGGATTTCCTATGTATAGTATCATGTCATCTGCAAACAGTGACAGCTTTACTTCTTCTTTTCCAATTTGGATTCCTTTTGTTTCTTTTTCTTCTCTGATTGCTGTGGCTAGAACTTCCAAAACTGTGTTGAATAAGAGTGGCGACAGTGGACATCCTTGTCTTGTTCCTGATCTTAGAGGAAATGCTTTCAGTTTTTCACCATTGAGAATGATGTTTGCTGTGTGTTTGTCATATATGACCTTTATTATGTTGTAGGTTCCCTCTGTGCCCTCTTTCTGGAGAGTTTTGATCATAAGTAGGTGTTGAATTTTGTCAAAAGCTTTTTCTGCATCTATTGAAATGATCACACGGTTTTTATCCTTCAATTTGTTAATATGATTTATCACATTGATTTGCATATATTGAAGAATCCTTGCATCCTTGGGATAAATCCCACTTGATCATGGTATTTGATCCTTTTAATGTGTTGTTGGATTCAGTTTGCTAGTATTTTTGTTGAGGATTTTTGCGTCTATGTTCATCAGTGATGTTGGCCTGTAATTTTCTTTCTTTGTGATATCTTTGTCTGGTTTTGGTTATCAAGATAATGGTGGCCTTGTAGAATGAGACTGGGAGTGTTCCTTCCTCTGCAATGTTTTGAAAGAGTTTCAGAAGGACAGGTGTTAACACTTCTTTAAAAGTTTGATGGAATTTGCCTGTGAAGCCACCTGGTTCTGGACTTTTGTTTGTTGGAAGTTTTAAAATCACAGTTTCAATTTCAGTAGTTGTGATTGGTCTGTCCATATTTTCTATTTCTTCCTTGTTCAGTCTTGGAAGGTTGTACCTTTCTAAGGATTTGTTCATTTTTTCTAGGTTGTCCATTTTATTGACATGTAGTTGCTTGTAGTAGTCTCTTATGATCCTTTGTATTTCTGTGGTGTCAGTTTTAACTTCCTTTTCATTTCTAATTTTATTGATATGAGTCCTCTCCCCTTTTTCCTTCATGAGTCTGGCCAAAGGTTTATCAATTTTGTTTATCTTCTCAAAGAACCAGCTTTTAATTTCATTGATCTTTGCTATTGTTTTCTTTGTCTCTATTTCATTGATTTCTGCTCTGATCTTTATGATTTATTTCCTTCTACTAACTTTGGGTTTTGTGTGTTCTTTCACTGTCTGCTTAAGGTGTAAAGCTAGGTTGTTTGAGATTTTTCTTGTTTCCTGAGGTAAGATTGTATTGCTATAAACTTCCCTCTTAGAACTGCTTTTGCTGTATCCCATAGGTTTTGGATCATTGTGCTTTCATTTTTATTTATCTCTAGGTATTTTTTGATTTCCTCTTTGATTTATTCAGTGATCCATTGGTTTAGTAACATATTGTTTAGGCTTCATGTGTTTGTGCTTTTTACATTTTTTTCCTGTAATTGATTTCTCATCTCAGTTTTGAGGTTGATATGATTTCAATTTCCTTAAATTTACCAAGGCTTGATTTGTGGCCCACAAAGTGATCTATCCTCGAGAATGTTCCATGTGCATTTGATAAGAAAGTGTAATCTGCTGCTTTCAGATGGAATGTCCTGTAAGTATCAATTAAGTTTATTTGGTCTAATGTGTCATTTAAGGCTTGTGTTTCCTTATTGATTTTCTGTCTGGATGATCTGTCCATTGGTGTAAGTGGGGTGTTAAAGTCCCCCAGTATTATTATGTTACTGTTGATTTCCCCTTTTATGGCTGTTAACATTTGCCTTACATATTGAGGTGCTCCTATGTTGGGTGCATACATATTCACAATTGTTTTATCTTCTTATTGGATTGATCCCTTGATTATTCTGTAGTGTCCTTCCCTTTCTCTTGTAACAGTCTTTATTTTAAAGTCTATTTTGTCTAATATGAGTATTGCTATTCCAGCTTTCTTTTGGTTTTCGTTTGCATGGAATACCTTTTTCCATCCCCTCGCTTTCAGTCTGTATGTGTCCCTAGATCTGAAGCGGGTCTCTTGTAGACAGTGTATATACAGGCCTTGTTTTTTGTATCCACTCAGCCAGTGTATGTTTTGGTTGGAGCATTTAATCCATTTACATTTAAGGTAATTATTGATAAGTATGTTCCTGTTGACATTTTCTTAATTGTTTTGGATTTGTTTTTGTAGGTGTTTTTTCTTCCCTTCCTCTTTTGTTCTCTTCTCTTTTGATTTGATAACTATCTTTGGTGTTGTGTTTAACAAAATTCTTAAAAAGCTTTCTTCTTTTGATCCTTTGATCCAGTTATTCCAGTTATGAGAGAAAATACATAGTCACAAAACAAAAAGTTTTATGCACAAAGATGTTCACCATTTTATAATAGCAAAAAAAATCTTCAATCAGTTAAACATCTAAATATAGCAAAATGAATAAACAAATTGGCAAACATTCCATGAAAAGCATATTAGCCAGACTTTTAATTTCATATGTTCAGAATATTGTTCACTTTACCCCAAGTTCTTTTAGAAGAAGATATTTGTATCAGTATGTAGGAATGATTGGCCATTTGGGGGTGGGGGGGTGGGTGTGGGGAGAGAATAAGAAAATAACGCTTATCTAGAACATGTTTCGATTAACCTAGGGTCTATGAACAGATCTAGACAGTCAATGAGCCTTCTGAATTTTATGCAAAATTCTGTTTGTATGGATAGGGTCTGTGGTATATAGCAAATTTTATGTGCATGTCCATGACTGCTCCACAAAGTAAGTAAGTAAGCAGTGGTGTTTGGGAGAACTTCTAAGTCCAGACTGATGTACTATGAGTAGATTAGCTATAGACCCATGTACCAAGAGATGACAAAATATATCTGATATCAAATCTATAGACATGTCACTCAAAGACTCATAGGGATGGGCAAACTATTGCCCATGGGCCAAACATGGCCATGTTTATTTTTGTATGGCCCATAGCTAGAACTTCAAAAAATATTTTTAAAGGTTTATCATCAGGGGTTGGGGGGTAGGGATAAGGAAGAAAGGTATGAGACAGAGATCACATGTGGCCTGCAAAACTTAAATATTTATTCTGATCCTTTACAGTTTGCCAACCTCTGTCATTAGAACACTGCCAAGTTGCAGAAGAATTTCAATAGACAATCTCAAATCTGTCCTTCAGTTTTCCACAGAAAGTGAAATTTGACATAATTTTTCTCAAAATCATTTGAAATAGTTGACTGATTGGTGAATGGCGTTAAAGACTACTGAATTGAATTCTCTGAAGTTGAATTTTCCCAACATTAAGTTCATTGAATCTTAGATCGGAAAACAAAAGGGAGATAATAAAGAGTGTTCATTCTTTACACGAATAGGAATCTATGTACAACCAAACTGAGTCTTTGGTGTAGATCTACTAGAACCTTCATTAGGTAAGAATGTTGAAGGCTAGCGATTATGTATATTTGAAAAAATTAAAATTTTTATTTATATTTAAGTAATGCAGACTAATTTAGGACTTAGCAAGGGATTTGAGCCTCATAAAATATCTGGAAGTACTTTGGCATTCTAGTTCCATAGATTGCTATTCGTGCTTCTTTACACTAAAGAGGCCTGTCCTGGTTTTTGGGTCAGGGTTTAGTTTGGCTCACATATCTTATTTGATAGGTAGGCCTTCACTGATTCACTCAAATTAATGAGGCTTTCGAAAGGCCTTTGCAAAACGTATGAGTTCTGCTCCACTTGTCAGATGTGACCAGAACATTCCTAACAGTTTCAGGAGGGAAAAGAACATCATTTGATGGTACAATTTGGAGGGTATTTTAGGAGAAGGCAGTCTAGCAGAGCACCGTGGAAATCTTTGAGACTGCCACAAACCAAGGGGTTTTCTGGGGTCTTTGTCGATTTATGAGTGAGCCAGTGTGAAGCAGTGGAAAGATCAGAAGACCCATACTCAGCTCTCTATTTGTGTGAACTTGAGTGAATCACTTTATTTCCTTGGGCCTCAGTTTCCTTAAACATAAATTGAGAGGTGTGTTGGGTGGGGCTAAGTGACTTAACATGATCTCTACCCCTAGGTTCCTTGTTGCATGGTTATGGCACTGTTCTGAGACCATCCTTGGATCTCATAGTAATCCAGGCCCTGAATCCTGTTTTTTTCTCTGGCTCCAGACCAGGTCTGAGCTCTACCTATTGGTCACTAGGAATCAAGGATTCCATCTACACATCAGTGCTGTGGTATTTCTTCAACAGGCTGGCCTTCCCCACACCAACCCTAGAGAATGTTGTATATGGCTCTACTCCATGATCTCTCTCCACTTCACTCCACTCCAGCCCACATCCATTCTCTATTTAAACTTTTCCTGAATTCTACAGATGTGAAACATAGGATTGATCATTCATTTATTCAATCTAATATTTTTAAAATTCCAAATATCAGAACAATTTAACCAATATTCATTTTTGTCTCAATAGCTATGTACCAGGCTTCTGAAGACTTGAGGTCCATCCTCATGCTGGCCTCAGGAATAACAGAACCCATATCAACTTTTTTTTTTTCTTATTTTTTGAATTGAAGTATAGTTGATTTACAATATTGTGTTTATTTCTGCTATACAACAAAGTGATTCAGTTATACATATGTATATATCTTTTTTAAATATTTTCCATTATGGTTTATCATAGGATATCAAATATAGTTCCCTGTGCTATGTAATAGGATCTTGTTGTTTATCCATTCTATATATAATAGCTTACATCTGCTAGCCCCAGCCCCCCACTCCATCCCTCCCCCAGCCCCCTCCCCCTTGGCAACCACAAGTCTGTTCTCTATGTCTGTGACTGTGTTTCTGTTTCATAGATAGATTCATTTGTGTCATATTTTAGATTCCTCATATAAGTGATATATGGTATTTGTCTTTCTCTTTCTGATTTACTTCATTTAGTATGATAATCTCTAGTTTTATCTGTGTTGCTGCAAATGGCATTATTTCATTCTTATGGCTGAGTAGTATTCCATTGTGTAATATACCACATCTTTCTTATCCATTCATCTGTCAGTGGACATTGAGGTCATTTCCATGTCTTGGCTATTGTGAGTAGTGCTGGTATGCACGTAGAGGTGCACGTATCTCTTTGAGTTAGAGTTTTTGTTTGGATATATGCCCAGGAGTTTTTGTCTGGATATATGCCCTGGATTGTATGGTAATTCTAGTTTTCTGAGGAACCTCCATACTGTTTTCCACAGTGCTTTCCACCAACTTACATTCCCACCAACAGTGTAGGAGGGTTCCCTTTGCTCCACACCCTCTCCAGTGTTTATTTGTAGGCTTTTTAATGACTGCCATTCTGACTGGTGTGAGGTGATACCTCATTGTAGTTTTATGCGGGCCTCTCACTGTTGTGGCCTCTCCCGTTGCGGAGCACAGGCTCCAGACGCGCAGGCTCAGCAGCCATGGCTCACGGGCCCGGCCGCTCCGCGGCATGTGGGATCTTCCCGGACCGGGGCATGAACCTGCGTCCCCTGCATCGGCAGGCGGACTCTCAACCACTGCGCCACCAGGGAAGCCCCTCATTCTAGTTTTGATTTGCATTTCTCTAATGATTAGAGATGTTGAGCATCTTTTCATGTGCCTATTGGCCATCTGTATTTCTTCTTTGGAAAAAATGTCTATTTAGGTCTTTTGCCCATTTTTCAATTGGGTTTTTTGTTGTTTAGTTGTATGAACTGTTTGTATATTTTGGAAATTAAGCCCTTGTCGGGTGCATCATTTGCAAATATTTTCTCCCATTCTATAGGTTGTCTTTTTGTTTTGTTTATGGTATGTCCTTTGCTGTGCAAAAGCTTTTAAGTTCATTTAGGTCCCATTTGTTTATTTTTGTTTTTATTTCTATTGCTTTGGGAGACTGACCTAAGAAACCTAAGAAAACATTGGTATGATTTAGGACAGAGAATATATTGCCTATGATCTCTTCTAGGAGTTTTATGGTGTTGTGTCTTATGTTTACGTCTTTAAGCCGTTTTGAGTTTATTCTTGTGTATGGTGAGAAGGGTGTGTTCTAACCTCACTGATTCACACGTGGCTGTCCAACTTTCCCAACACCACTTACTAAAGAGACTTTTTCCCACTGTATATTCTTGCCTTCTTTGTTGAAGATTAATTGACCATAGGTGTGTGGGTTTATTTCTGGGCTCTCTCTTCTGTTCCATTGATCCATATGTCTGTTTTGCCGGTTTGATTACTGTAGTGTTGTTGTACTGTCTGAAGCCTAGGAGGGTTGTGCCTCCTGCTTTGTTCTTTTTCTTTAGGATTGCTTTCTGGGTCTTTCATGGTTCCATATGCATTTCAGCATTATTTCTAGTTCTGTGAAAAATGTCATGGGTAATTTGATAGCGATCACATTAAATCTGTAGATTGCTTTGGGTAGTATGGCCATTTTAACAACATTAATTCTTCCCATCCAAGAGCATGAGAAACCATCTCAATTTACTGCCCTAGCCAACCAGACACACTGCACCAGGTGGAATTCTCTCACCTCACACTGAATTAGCATTGTATCAAAGTAACTTTACACCAAAATATTGTTTCAAACCTTGGGATTAGTTACTCTACCACATGACTGTCATCTTAGGTTACTCCACATACTGTTGGTTTCTAAATACTTTCTCTTCACATTGTTCTACACTTCCCTAAACCCCCTTCTTGGGTTCTTTCTGCTGTTTCATTCAAATCTGCATTTTTTTCTGGTGAACATGCTTGCCTACACATGGAAATACTTGGCTGTGCATTTCCTCTGATCTAACCACAAGTTGGCTTGGCCCTGAGAATTCCCCTTCCCATGTATCTCTAACAAAGGACCACTAGTCAGTATCCTTCCCTCACCCCGTATTGCTCCAGATCTTTCCATCTTTATGTGAAGCCCTGTCATAATTGGAAATCATACATTTACCTCCACACAGATCACATGAAATAACAATTGAAGTTTTTTGCTTTTAACTGGAGAGTCACACTGATGATTATCACTGTTTTACCAAAAAGCTCATATTAACAATTCAATATCTCTTTGTCAACACAAATACAAAGGAATAGAGTCATTACATAAATAATGAAGTTTGCTTGGCAAAACTTTAAAAACAAAGAAATTCTTAAAGGAACAATTTAACAAAAAAGTTCCTAGTGGTATAAAGTTGGAAACCAGAAACTTTAATTGCAGCATATTTACTTCCTCTAAGACCCCCTACGCAGAATGCTTGAACATTAGAAGGGCTGCCAGGAAGTTTGGTCAGGAGTCAAGCAGGCAGCCAAGCTGTGATGCTAGGCTGGGAAAGATATCAATCAGGTCAAACCCACCTGGCTGGTTTATGACTTCTTGGAAACCTCCAAGTTTGATACACACTAGCCCTCAGCTACAACCATCCCACTTTTCCTTGCCTGTAAATTTGAGAGTTAGTTGGTGAAACTGTAACACTTATTTAGAAACTGTAACACTTATTTAAAGTAACTCAGTCACTTTACAGATGAGGAATTTGATGCATGAGGAGGAATGACTTGTTCAATGTCACAGAGTCAGGAGAGAAACTAAACTCAAGTCACTTGTTATCTCACTTGTTTCTGTTATGCAACATGACAATGGGGTGAAACAGACATTTTAAAAATACTGCCAGGGAAGAAACCAAAATGACTTTAATAATTAAAGAATGATAAATAATATAAAATATATATAGATATATATCACATAAAATGCGTATTGATACATAAAATAATATATAAATAACAGTAAATTGACTAAAAACAGATTCATTGCAAAGATAAATAAATAAAATACCTGGGGCTGAGACTATCTAGTAAGAAATGTTGGTTTCCTGTTTGTGTTTACTTACTGTATAAGATGAGCACCTACAAATACTAAGCCTTCACAACAGGGGACCATCCACATTAAATCTACGTGTCCAATTGTTTAATCATTCTGAATAATTGAATCCACTGATTTTCTTGTGAATATTTTTTTGAAATGCCTAGTTGTTTATTGTGCTATAGATGTAGTCAGAGTTCTTAACGTATACTTCAGTTAGGTATATCAAGATGTTAGATGAAGATCTAGAACTTAGGAAAGCATATATATATATATATATATATATATATATATATATATATATTTTTTTTTTTTTTAAACAATCATCCTGATCTCAAACAGCTCTCAGTCAGGTGTGGGAGGGACACTAAACACATCATTCCAGGATAAGGCCATCATTCCTGGGAGGGTGTTGTGTATAGGACATCTGGTTGTGCATGTGAGAACAGATGACATCAAGGTGGAAAAAAAAGAAAAAGGAATTTAATTACAACCTGCCTTTCAAGGTTCCAAAATGTAAATACTATGAAGTATATCTTTCCCAGAGCACCCGGAAAGGGAGAAAAGGCTCACAGGTGTGTCATATCGTGGGATCACCACGGTGGAACTCAGGAAGGAGAGGACTTCAATTAACGTTCTGATTCGCTTTCCCAGCCTTTTGGGAAGAGTGGGAGTGATGAGCTGACCGCGTTTGTGTGTCTGTGAGGGGGATACGAGCTCTGTTGTTGGCAGTTGCAACGTGGAGGTTGAATCAGGACATGCAGTAACTTTGTGCTCATGAGCTCCCAGCAGCCTGACAAAGTGGAAAGAACAGGGGATTTAGAGCCAAGAAAAGTTCTACTAAAATAGTAGTCTTTTGACGTGAAGCTCATTATCATACTTGCCCAAGCTTCAGTTTCTTCATCTTTAAAGTAAGGAGAGTCATAGCCACTGTGCAGGATTTCCAGAGGATAAAAACAAACGGGATCATATATGAAAAGCATCTGGCACTTAAGGGGGCCACTCATCATTCTCCTGCCCTCTTCTCTCACTGCTGGGTCCATTAAAGGACCTCCCCAGCCGGACACCCTATTCCCTGTCCCTGTATCGCTCAGAACATCCTGTTCACCACAGCCAGTGCCCCTCAGCCCATACTTTCGTACCTGCCACTACTCTGATTTAAAAAAAAAAGAAAAATGCTGCCTTAACCTGAAGAACCCAGTGTAAACTTTTATGAAAGCACTCAAGGCCTTGCCTAACCTGCCTCTGCAACCCCTTTTCCAACCTCTCCAATTCCTCCCGGACCTACCTGGGGACGGGCATGCAGCAGCCTTGCCACCTAGAATGCCCTTGTTTTTCTCCTCTACCCCTTCAATTCCTACAGATTTGCTTAAAGTTCAGCCTATACACTCACTGCCTTCTCGAACATTCCCAGGTAATTTTGGCCCATAGTCGTAGCACCCTCTTTGGAAATATGGCATGTATTGGCCATGCCATTAATTTAGCAGATTCTCTTTTATAGCCAAATAATTCTCAGTTCTTTAATGTGTTAAGCCTTTATGGTAGATGCCTTAAGTACTTCTGGATTGTTCCACATGTGAGGTCTCTTCTCCCCAATTAGACGACACGTTTCTCAAGGGCAGGATAATGCCAGTTATCACATATGTTTAATATTATCCACAGGATGTATGAAGTGGCGTGGTCTAGAGAGAAGATAAAACAGTATTTTCTTTGAAACAGGAGGCGCTTAGGTTTTGAGTACACTGGTTATATTTAATTAAAATGATTAATATAAATAAATAAAAGTATGAATTTTCTCACCTCCAACTTCTTGGGGATAAAATACATAGGTCAACCCTAAAAGATACAAATCTCTTATCTGCTGGTTCCTTAGTCACCACCTTCCATTCCAGATGAATGTGCATAGCCTGAGATGGAAAGGAAAAAACCCAGGTGGCAATTTTGTAAAGTTTTGACAAGGAGTTGTGCTCCACCACCCTTGTCAGTTCCCAGCACAGCATGAGGTCACCTGAGCAATGGACTTGAAACACAATTGAAACAAACAAGAGTAGATGGTGAATTTCTAGCCTGACTGCTCCTAAACCTGTTCTTTCTTGGCCTCCCTTTGAAGTTCTGCAAAAATAAGGCTGATGAAGGGATTCTTTCATGTTCCCCAGGCCTCATGAAACCTATCATAACACCTCCCACATTCTGTACCTTTTCAGAATCCGGCTAAGGAAAGCAAACACACACGCATGCCCCCTACAGTCCTCCATCACTGTGTGGGCCTTTCATTTCACAGTCCTCTTGAAAGTGTTACTTGTGAAGCTTAAAATATGTGAGCTTTCAGGGGGAGGAGACAAGTGCTCTGGAGAAAATAACACACCGGGATAAACCACATCACTGTGGTTTCTTCTGGGACACATTTTGTTCTGGGAAAACGTCCTAATAGACTCGGAGTTCAGTGTTACTGCACATCACAGCACTGTGCCTGGGAAAATACAATGATATCTTGTATGATGATATTGTAGTGAAATACTAATTCTTCAGTACCATAAGCAGCAGACTGATGTGCAACATCTATTAAAAATAGTGAGCAATGACTAATGTATCAAACAGCTCTGTGTACAGGATTGGTTTTAGGGAGGGGAGGCAGATTTCATAAACGAAGGTGTGATACAAATTTTTATTTTTTTTATTTTTTAACATCTTTATTGGAGTATAATTGCTTTACAATGGTGTGTTAGCTTCTGCTTTAAAACAAAATGAATCAGCTATATATATATACATATGTTCCCATATCTCTTCCCTCTTGCGTCTCCCTCCCTCCCTCCCACCCTCCCACCCTCCCTATCCCACCCCTCTAGGTGGTCACAAAGCACTGAGCTGATCTCCCTGTGCTATGCGGCTGCTTCCCACTAGCTATCTACCTTACGTTTGGTAGTGTATATATGTCCATGCCTCTCTCTTGCTTTGTCACACCTTACCCTTCCCCCTCCCCATATCCTCAAGTCCATTCTCCAGTAGGTCTGTGTCTTTATTCCTGTCTTACTCCTAGGTTCTTCATGACATTTTTTTTTCTTAAATTCCATATATATGTGTTAGCATATGGTATTTGTCTCTCTCTGACTTACTTCACTCTGTATGACAGACTCTAGGTCTATCCACCTCATTACAAATAGCTACATTTCATTTCTTTTTATGGCTGAGTAATATTCCATTGTATATATGTGCCACATCTTTATCCATTCATCTGATGATGGACACTTAGGTTGTTTCCATCTCTGGGCTATTGTAAATAGAGCTGCAATGAACATTTTGGTACATGACTCTTTTTGAATTATGGTTTTCTCAGGGTATATGCCCAGTAGTGGGATTGCTGGGTCATATGGTAGTTCTAGTTGTAATTTTTTAAGGAACCTCCATACTGTTCTCCACAGTGGCTGTGTCAATTTACATTCCCACCAACAGTGCAAGAGGGTTCCCTTTTCTCCACACCCTCTCCAGCATTTATTGTTTCTATATTTTTTGATGATGGCCATTCTGACTGGTGTGAGATAATATCTCATTGTAGTTTTGATTTGCATTTCTCTAATGATTAGTGATGTTGAGCATTCTTTCATGTGTTTGTTGGGAGTCTGTATATCTTCTTTGTTTAGGTCTTCTGCCCATTTTTGGATTGGGTTGTTTTTTTGTTATTAAGCTGCATGAGCTGCTTATAAATTTTGGAGATTAATCCTTTGTCAGTTACTTCATTTGCAAATATTTTCTCCCATTCTGAGGGTTGTCTTTTGGTCTTGTTTATGGTTTCCTTTGCTGTGCAAAAGCTTTGAAGTTTCATTAGGTCCCATTTGTTTATTTTTGTTTTTATTTCCATTTCTCTAGGAGATGGGTCAAAAATGATCTTGCTGTGATTTATGTCATAGAGTGTTCTGCCTATGTTTTCCTCTAAGAGTTTGATAATTTCTGGCCTTACATTTAGGTCTTTGATCCATTTTGAGCTTATTTTTGTGTATGGTGTTAGGGAGTGATCTAACCTCATACTTCTACACGTACCTGTCCAGTTTTCCCAGCACCACTTATTGAAGAGGCTGTCCTTTCTCCACTGTACATTCCTGCCTCCTTTATCAAAGATAAGGTGACCATATATGTGCATGGGTTTATCTCTGGGCTTTCTATCCTGTTCCATTGATCTATCTTTCTGTTTTTGTGCCAGTACCATACTGTCTTGATTACTGTAGCTTTGTAGTATAGTCTGAAGTCAGGGAGCCTGATTCCTCCAGCTCTGTTTTTCATTCTCAAGATTGCTTTGGCTATTCGGGGTCTTTTGTGTTTCCATACAAATTGTGAAATTTTTTGTTCTAGCTCTGTGAAAAATGCCAGTGGTAGTTTGGTAGGGATTGCATTGAATCTGTAGATTGCTTTGGGTAGTAGAGTCATTTTCACAATGTTGATTCTTCCAATCCAAGAACATGGTATATCTCTCCATCTATTTGTATCATCTTTAATTTCTTTCATCAGTGTCTGATAATTTTCTGCATACAGGTCTTTTGTCTCCTTAGGTAGGTTTATTTCCTAGATATTTTATTCTTTTTGTTGCAATGGTAAATGGGAGTGTTTTCTTGATTTCCCTTTCAGATTTTTCATCATTAGTGTATAGGAATGCCAGAGATTTCTGTGCGTTAATTTTGTATCCTGCTACTTTACCAAATTCATTGATTAGCTCTAGTAGTTTTCTGGTAGCATCTTTAGGATTCTCTATGTATAGTATCATGTCATCTGCAAACAGTGACAGCTTTACTTCTTCTTTTCCGATTTGGATTCCTTTTATTTCCTTTTCTTCTCTGATTGCTGTGGCTAAAACTTCCAAAACTATGTTGAATAAGAGTGGTGAGAGTGGGCAACCTTGTCTTGTTCCTGATCTTAGTGGAAATGCTTTCAGTTTTTCACCATTGAGGACGATGTTGGCTGTGGGTTTGTCATATATGGCCTTTATTATGTTGAGGAAAGTTCCCTCTATGCCTACTTTCTGCAGAGTTTTTATCATAAATGGGTGTTGAATTTTGTCGAAAGCTTTCTCTGCATCTATTGAGATGATCATATGGTTTTTCTCCTTCAATTTGTTAATAGGTTTATCACGTTGATTGATTTGCATATATTGAAGAATCCTTGCATTCCTGGAATAAACCCCACTTGATCATGGTGTATGATCCTTTTAATGTACTGTTGGATTCTGTTTGCTAGTATTTTGTTGAGGATTTTTGCATCTGTGTTCATCAGTGATATTGGCCTGTAGTTTTCTTCCTTTGTGACATCCTTGTCTGGTTTTGGTATCAGGGTGATGGTGGCCTCAAGAATGAGTTTCCCCCCTCTGCTATATTTTGGAAGAGTTTGAGAAGGATAGGTGTTAGCTCTTCTCGAAATGTTTGATAGAATTCGCCTGTGAAGCCATCTGGTCCTGGGCTTTTGTTTGTTGGAAGATTTTTAATCACAGTTTCAACTGCAGTGCTTGTGATTGGTCTGTTCATATTTTCTATTTCTTCCTGATTCAGTCTTGGCAGGTTGTGCATTTCTAAGAATTTGTCCATTTCTTCCAGGCTGTCCATTTTATTGGCATAGAGTTGCTTGTAGTAATCTCTCATGATCCTTTGTATTTCTGCAGTGTCAGTTGTTACTTCTCCTTTTTCATTTCTAATTCTCTTGATTTGAGTCTTCTCCCTTTTTTTCTTGATGAGTCTGGCTAATGGTTTATCAATTTTGTTTATCTTCTCAGAGAACCAGCTTTTAGTTTTATTGATCTTTGCTATCATTTTCTTCATTTCTTTTTCATTTATTTCTGATCTGATTTTGATGATTTCTTTCCTTTGCTAACTTTGGGGGTTTTTTGTTCTTCTTTCTCTAATTGCTTTAGGTGCAAGTTTAGGTTGTCTTGTCTCTTGAGGTAGGATTGTATTGCTATAAACTTCCCTCTTAGAACTGCTTTTGCTGCATCCCATAGATTTTGGGCCATCGTGTCTCCATTGTCATTTGTTTCTAGGTATTTTTTTATTTCCTCTTTGATTTCTTCAGTGATCACTTCATTATTAAGTAGTGTATTGTTTAGCTTCCGTGTGTTTGTATTTTTTACAGTTCTTTTCCTGTCATTGCTATGTAGTCTCATAGCGTTGTGGTTGGAAAAGATACTTGATATAGATACTTGATACAGTTTCAATTTTCTTAAATTTACCAAGGCTTGATTTGTGACCCAAGATATGATCTATCCTGGAGAATGTATCATTTAAAGCTTGTGTTTCCTTATTTTCATTTTGGATGATCTATCCATGGGTGAAAGTGGGGTGTTAAAGTCCCCTACTATGAATGTGTTACTGTTGATTTCCTCTTTTATGGCTGTTAGTATTTGCCTTATGTATTGAGGTACTCCTATGTTGGGTGCATAAATATTTACAATTGTTACATCTTCTTCTTGGATCGATCCCTTGATCATTATGTCGTGTCCTTTTTCGTCGCTTCTAAAAGTCTATTTTGTCTGATATGAGAATTGCTCCTCCAGCTTTCTTTTGGTTTCCATTTGCATGAAATATCTTTTTCCATCCCCTTACTTTCAGTCTTATGTGTCTCTAGATCTGAAGTGGGTCTCTTGTAGACAGCAAATATACGCGTCTTGTTTTTGTATCCATTTAGGCAATCTGTGTCTTTTGGTGGGAGCATTTAGTCCATTTACATTTAAGGTAATTATCAATATGTATGTTCCTATTCCCATTTTCCTAATTGTTTTGGGTTCGTTATTGTAGGTCTTTTCCTTCTCTTGTGTTTCTTGCCTAGAGAAGTTCCTTTAGCAGTTGCTGTAGAGCTGGTTTGGTGGTGCTGAACTCTCAGCTTTTGCTTGTCTGTAAAGGTTTTAATTGCTCCATCAAATCTGAATGAGATCCTTGCTGGGTAGAGTAATCTTGCTTCTAGGTTGTTCCCCTTCATCACTTTAAATATGTCCTGCCAGTCCCTTCTGGCTTGCAGAGTTTCTGCTGAAAGATCAGCTGTTAACCTTATGGGGATTCCCTTGTGTGTTATTTGTTGTTTTTCCCTTGCTGCTTTTAATATGTTTTCTTTGTATTTAATTTTTGAGTTTCATTAATATGTGTCTTGGCATATTTCTCCTTGGATTTATCCTGTATGGGACTCTCTGTGCTTCCTGGACTTGATTAACTATTTCCTTTCCCATATTAGGGAAGTTCTCAACTCTAATCTCTTCAAATACTTTCTCAGTCCCTTTTTCTCTTCTGGAACCCCTATAATTTGAATGTTGGTGCATTTAATGTTGTCCCAGAGGTCTCTGAGACTTTCCTCAGTTCTTTTCATTCTTTTTTCTTTAGAGTATTTTTCATTTATTGTGTTGTTCATCGTTGTTTGTTTCATCTTTAGCTCTTCTAGGTCCTTGTTAAATGTTTCTTGTATTTTGTCTATTCTGTTTCCAAGATTTTGGATCATCTTTACTATCATTATTCTGAATTCTTTTTCAGGTAGACTGCCTATTTCCTCTTCATTTGTTAGGTCTGGTGGGTTTTTGCCTTGCTCCTTCATCTGCTGTGTGTTTTTGTGTCTTCTCATTTTGCGTATCTTACTGTGTTTGGGGTCTCCCTTTCGCAGGCTGCAGGTTCGTAGTTCCTGTTGTTTTTGGTGTCTGCCCCCAGTGGCTAAGGTTGGTTCAGTGTGTTGTGTAGGCTTCCTGGTGGAGGGGACTAGTGCCTGTGTTCTGGTGGATGAGGCTGGATATTGTCTTTCTGGTGGGCAGGTCCACAGCGGGTGGTGTTTTTGGGGTGTCTGTGGACTTTTTAGGCAGCCTCTCTGCTAATGGGTGGGGTTGGTTGTGTTCCTGTCTTGGCATAGGATGTCCAGCACTGTAGCTTACTGGTTGTTGAGTGAAGCTGGGTGCTGGTGTTGAGACGGAGATCTCTGGGAGATTTTCGTCATTTGATATTATGTGAAGCTGGGAGGTCTCTTGTGGACCAGTGTCCTGAAGTTGGCTCTCCCACCTCAGAGGCACAGCACTGACTCCTGGTTGCAGCACCAAGAGCCTTTCATAAAAGGGAGAAAAAGTAGAAAGAATTAGTAGAAGTAGAAAGAAAGAAAGGAGGGAGAGATGAAGCAAGGAAAGAAAGAAGTTATTAAAATAAATTATTAAAAGAGAAAATAAAAACGGATGGATAGAACCCTAGGACAAATGGTGGAAGCAAAGCTATACAGACAAAAATCTCACACAGAAGCATACGGACTCACAAAAAGAGGAAAAGGGGAAAAAAATCATAAATCTTGCTCTCAAAGTCCACCTCCTTAATTGGGGATATTCCACAGATGCAGGGTACATCAAATAGGGTCCATCAAATTGATTGTGGAGATTTAATCCACTCCTCCTGAGGCTGCTGGGAGAGATTTCTCTTTCTCTTCTTTGTTCGCACAGCTCCTGGGGCTCAGCTTTGGATTTGGCCCCACCTCTGCATGTAGGTCACCAGAGGGTGTCTGTTCTTCGCTCAGACAGGACGGGGTTAAAGGAGCTGCTGATTCAGGGGCTCTGGTGCAGTCAGGCCGGGGGGGAGGGAGGGGCACAGATGCAGGTCGAGCCTGCAGAGGCTGGCATGATGTTGCACCAGCCTGAGGCGCACCGTGCATTCTCCTGGGGGAGTTGTCCCTGGATCATGGGAGCCTGGCAATGGCGGGCTGCACAGGCTTCTTGGTGGTGGCAGTAGCAGCCTTAGCATCTCATGCCCGTCTCTGGGGTCCACGCTTTTAAGCCGCGGCTCGCGCCCGTCTCTGGAGCTCCTTTAAGCCATGCTCTTAATCCCCTCTCCTCACGCACCAGGAAACAAAGAGGGAAGAAGAAAGGGCTTCCCTTGTGGTGCAGTGGTTGAGAGTCCGCCTGCCGATGCAGGGGACATGGGTTCATGCCCTGGTCCAGGAAGATCCCACATGCCGCGGAGCGGCTGGGCCTGTGTGTCCGGAGCCTGTGCTCTGCAACAGGAGAGGCCCACATACCACAAAAAAAAAAAAAAAGAGGGAAGAAAAAGTCTCTTGCCTCTTCAGCAGCTCCAGACCTTTTCTTGGACTCCCTCTTGGCTAGCCATGGCACACTAACCCCCTGCAGGCTGTGTTCATGCTGCCAACCCCAGTCCTCTCCCTGCGCTCCCACCAAGGCCCGAGCCTCAGCTGCCAGCCCCACCTGCCCCAGCAGGGGAGCAGACAAGCCTCTAGGGCTGGTGAGTGCCAGTTAGCACTGATCCTCTGTGTGGGAATCTCTCAGCTTTGCCCCTGCACCCTTGTTGCTCTACGCTCCTCCACAGCTCTTGAAGCTTCCCCCTCTGCCCCCCGCAGTCTCTGCCCGCGAAGGGGCTTCCTACTGTGTGGAAACCTTTCCTCCTTCACAGCTCCCTCCCACTGGTGCAGGTCCCTATCCTTTTCTCTCTGTTTATTCTTTTTTCTTTTGCCCTACCCAGGTATGTGGGGGGTTTCTTGCCTTTTGGGAGGTCTTCTGCCAGTGTTCAGTAGGTGCTCTGTAGGAGTTGTTCCATGTGTAGATGTATTTCTGGTGTATCTGTGGGGAGGAAGGTGATCTCCGCGTCTTACTTCCCGGAAGCCTCCAACCAAAGTCTTCGTGAAAGAAATTTTTGCCAGCTGCTTTTTTATTCCAAAATGAAAAATAGAGGTGCAGCTCCCTGGGGAGACAGTACAAATATAGTGTACAAAGCACAGTCTTGGGTCACAAAGACCTAAACCGTTGTAAAGGCACCATGATTTTATGTGTTCTACACCTGTGGGTGAGTCAGTACAACTTCTTTGTAGTTTAGTTTCCTGGTTTTACACGTAGGTGTAATAACTCCTTCGTATGATTTTTCTCTTTATGGTCAGTATAATAATGTACAGCTTCTGAAGTATGCTAAACAATAATGGTCATTATGGTTCTTGTCATTATCATGATTTATCATGATGAAGGATCAACAGATGTTGTGCAGCATCTGACAGAACTGCTGCCCCAACATCTTTCTCACCAGCACTGAATCATCTACCCTTCCACACAAGGGAGAGCAAGACCATGCCAGGCCCCTAGCATTCTCATGACTGCTGAAGGCACTCTGACTTTCCCTGAAGTCTGTAAAGAATGAGAAACATATAAGCTGTTAGGATTTATGGGCTATGAGCATTCATGATCTCCTCAAGAAAATCCATTTCTTTAGGCAGTTTTAACTACCAATACAGTGCCCCATAACCAAAACTTTAGAGTCCTATCCATCAGAAATTCAAAATTTTTTTCCTTCAATCTTTGCATATTAATTTTATATTACTGCTGTAACAAATTGCTGACTTAGCGGTAACACAAATTTATCATCCAACAGTTCTGTCAGCCATCTGACACGGGTCTCACTAAGTGTGTGTAGGGCTACATTCCTTCTAGAGGTTCTAAGGTTAAATCCATTTTCTTGCATTTTTAATTCTCTAGAAGTCACCCACCTCCCTTGGCTCATGACTCCCTTCCTCCACCTTCAAAACCAGCAACATTACATCTCTCTGACCCCCTCTTTGCCTCCCTCTTCCTCTCTTAAGAACCCTTGTGATTATGTTGAGCTCACCTGGATGATCCAGGATAACCACTCTGTTTATCTGCTACCTTAATTTCCCTTTGCCATGTAACCTAACATATTCACAGGTTCTAAGTATTAGGATATGGGCATTTTGGGGCTAGCCATTATTCTGCCTAACTCAGTTTGCCTTTAGATCTTTTTCCAAGGAAAGAAACAACTGCAAAGAACCAAGAAACATGTAACAAAATAGCAACAAGTACATACCTATCAATAATCACTTTAAATGCTCCAGTCAAAAGATAGGGTGGCTGAATGGTTAAAAAAAAAAAAAAGACCCATACAAATTCTGCCTACAAGAGCCTCACTTCAGAGCTAAAGATACACACAGATTAAAGGTGAGCAGTAGATTTCCATGCAAATGGAAGTAAAAGGAAAGTTGGGGTAGCAATATTCATATCAGTAGACTTTAAAACCGAGTCTATGACAAAAGACAAAGAAGGGCATTATATATCATTTATCATTACATATAATGATAAAAGAGTCAATCCAAGAAGAGAATATAACATTCTCAAACATATAACCTAATACAGGAGCACCTAAATATATAAAGCAAATATTAACAGACATAAAGGGAGAAATTGTAATACTCCACTTACATCAATGGATAGATCATCCAGACATAAAAGCAATAAGGAAACAGTGGCCTTAAATGACACATTAGACCAGATGGACTTAATAGATCTAGAACATCCATCCAAAACCAACAGAATACACATTCTTTTCAAGCACACATGGAACTTTCTCCAAGATAGATCACCATGCTAGGCCACAAAACAGGTCTCAGTAATTTAAGAAGACTGAAATCATATCAAGCAACTTTACTGACCACAACAGTAAGAAACTAGAAAGCAACTCTAGGAAGAAAACTGGAAAAAAAACACACAGAGACTAAACACCATGCTACTACAAAAGTAATGGGTCAATGAAGAAATCAAAGAGGATATCAAAACAATACCTTGAGATGAATGAAAATAGAAATACAACTTTCCGAAATCTGTGGGACACAGCAAAAGTGTTCTAAGAAGGAAGTTCATAGCAATACAGGCCTACCTAATGAAGCAAGAGAAGTCTCAAATGAAAAGCCTAACTTTCAACCTAAAGGAATTAGAGGCAAAAATTAGCAGAAGGAAGGAAATAATAAAGATCAGAGCAGAAATAAATAAAAGAGACCAAAAAACAATAGAAAAGATCAGTGAAACTAAGAGCTGGTTTGTTGAAAAGATAAACAAAATTGATAAATCTTTAGCCAGACTCATCAAGAAAAAAAAGAGAGGGGGCCCAAACAAGTACAATTAAAATGAAAGAGGAAAAGTTACAATCAATACGACATAAGTACAAACAATGATAAGAGAATACTATGAACAGATGTACGTCAACAAATTGGAAAACCTAGATGAATAACTAGAAATATATAATCATCCAAGACCAAATTAGGAAGAAGTAGTAAATCTGAACAGACTAATCACTAGTAATGAAACTGACTCACTAATCAAAAAACTGCCAACAAGCAATAGTTCAGGACCAAACAGCTTCACAGAGGAATTCTACCAAACAGTTAAAGAAGAGTCAATACCTATCCTTCTCAAACTATGTCAAAAAAAATGAAGAGGAGGGAACACTTTCAAACTCATTCTACAAGGCCAGCATTACCCTGATACTAAAACCAGACAAAGACACCACAAAAAATGAAAATTACAGGCAAATATCCCCAACGAACCTAGATGCAAAAATCCTCAACAGAATATTAGCAAACTGAATTCTACAATACATTAAAAAGATCATACATTATTGTCAAGTGGAATTTATCTCAGGGATGCAAGGATGGGTCAATATCTACAAATTAATCAACATGCTACACTACATTAACAAAGGATAGAAATTACATGATCATCTCAATAGACATAGAAAAAGCATCTGACAAAGTTCAACGTCATCTCATGATACAAGTTCTCAACAAAGTTAGTAGAGATGGAAAATATCTCCACATAATAAAGGCCATTTATGACACACCCTAGCTAATATTTATTGGAAGTTGTAGCCACAACAGACAACAAAAAAGAATAAAAGGCATCCAAACTGGAAGGCTAGAAGTAAAACTGCCACTATTTGAAGATGATACAGAAAGAGTCTACCTAAAGCCTTCATAAAAAAAACTGTTAGAATAAATGAATTCAGTAAATTTGTAGGATAAAAAGTTAATGTACAGAAATTTGTTGCATTTTTATACACTAAAAATGAACTATCAGAAAGCAAAATCAAGAAAACAGTCCCATTTAAAATCAAATCAGAAAGAATAAAACACTTAGAAGTAAACCAAGGAGGGGAAAGACCTATAGGCTGAAAAATAAGACACTGATGAAAGGAAGACAGCACAAATAAATGGAAAGATATACCATGCTCATGGATCACACGAATTAATAGTGCTACAAATCCCAAAGCAGTCTACAAATTCCATGTACTCACTATGAAAATACCCCTGGCATTTTTGACAAACTTGTAGGTGACCACAATAGACCCCAAATAGCCAAAGAAATCTTGAGAAGACAAAGTTGGAGGTATCACATGTCCTGATTTCAAACTATACTACAAAGCTACGGTAATCAAAACAGTATGGTACTGGCACCAAAAAAGACACATAAATCAATGGAACAGAATAGAGAGCCCAGGAATAACTAAAACCATACAATTAATCTACAACAAAGGAGGCAAGAACATACAATGGGGAAAAGACAGTCTCTTCAATAAGCAGTGTTGGGAAAACTGGGCAGCCATATATAAAAGAAACTAGAGCATTTTCTCACACAACATCCAAGAAGAAACTCAAATGGATTAGACTTAAACATAAGATCTGAAACCATAAAAATTCTAGAGGAAAACACAAGCAATACACTCTTCAAAATCAGTTTTAGCAATATTTTTTGGATCTCTCCTCAGGTAAGGGCAGCAAAAGCAAAAATAAACAAATGGGACCTAATAAAACTAAAAAGCTGTTTCACAGTGAAGGAAATCAACAAAACAAAAAGGCAACCCACTGAGGAGTAGTAAGCAAATGATGTGTATGATAAGGGTTTAATATTCAAGATACATAAGGAAGTCATACAACTTAATATAAAAAAAGCTGATTAAAAAATGGGCAGAGGACCTGAACAGTCATTTTTCCAAAAAAGACATGTAGATGGCTAACAGGCACTTGAAAAGATGCTCAACATCATTAATCATCAAGGAAATGCAAATCAAAACCACAGTGAGATATCGCCAACACACTTGTCAGAATGACAGTAGTCAAAAAGACAGAAATACCTGTTGGAGGGAATGTGAAGAAAAGAGTACCATAGTACACTGTCAATGGGAATGTAAATGGGTGCAGCTGCTATGGAAAACAGTATGGAGGTTCCTCAAAAAATTAAAAATAGAACTACCATGTGATCTAGCAGTTCTGCTCCTGGGTATATATCTGAAGAAAATGAAAACGCTAATTTGTAAAGATATACTCACCCCAGTGCTAATTGCAGCATTATTTATTATACAGTAGCCAAGATACAGAAGCAACCTAAGTGCCCATCAGCAAATGGATGGATAAAGAAGATGTGAGATACACACACACTGGAATATTATGCAGCTATATAAAAGAATGAAATCTTGCCATTTGCAACAAGTATAGACGTGGAGGGTTTTATGCTTAGTGAGAAAAATCAGACAGAAAGACAAACACTGTATGTTTTCACTTATATACGGAATCTAAAAAACAAAACAAATGAACAAATATAACAAAATAGAAGCAAACTTTCAGAGAACTAGGGCTTACCAGAAGGGAGAGGGGTAGGAAGAGAGGCAAAATATCGATAGATGAAGGGGATTAAGAGGTACAAGCTGCCAGCTATAAAATAAGTCACAGTGATGTGCTGTACAGCACAGGGAATATAGTCAATATTTTATAACTTTGTATGGTTTGTAATCTGCAAAAATATTGAATCACTACATTGTATACCTGAAACTAATATAATATTGTAAGTAATGTTGTTAAGTCCACTATACCTCAAGTTAAAGTATGTGTTAAACCATTATATAAATAGTCTCCAATATGTTCAGTCACAGAGCATCTATTGAAGACTAAAGCTTGAAAGGATTTGAATTCAAATTGAAAACAACATATTTAAGCCGTATCAGGATCAGTGTTTGGCCTCTGCTGATGATTTCACTGAAGGACAAAACACTCCTTTGGAATATGGTAAGCAGAGGATGTTCAAAGGGAGAAACAGGACCCTTCGCCCAGTAGAGGGGAAGAGGCGTACATTTGGGAAGAGACAATGACTGAACAGTGAGGCGGAGGAAGGACAAGCGTACCAAAAAGAAAACGGCACGTGTAAAGGCACAGAGATGTCAGTACTAGTGGAACATAAGATGTGAGAAAGAAAATGAAATGGAATAGGTAGACAGAGACCAAAACATTTCGGTCTTTGAAGGCCATGCAAAGAGTTGAAACATTCTGAGCAGAGAATTAACATGGGCAGATTTATAGTTAAAAAGAATGTTGGGCAATTGCGATTGAGTGGAATGGGGTCTAGACAGACACCAGACAGAGACTTGTTAGCCTGACGCCAGAGCCTAGAGAAGAAATCTTAAGGCTTGAGCTAAGGTTAATTAGTAGTGATCGAGAGAAGGGACCAAAGTGAGAACCATCCAGGGAATTTTAGAATCTCAGCCCGTCCTGAGACAGTTGGGATGCTGTGTTCCCTGGATAAGTGGCAACTTCTCTGAGCAGCTTGATACCTGTGGTGAGGTACACTGAGGTGTACCTTTTCTCTAAGACTGTAATTGAATTGCTCTAATGTGCCAAACCTCCTCTGAAGAATAATAATTTAGAGCCTGTCTTAGCCTTTACAGCTGTCCTCAGCCTTTCTGGAAGATTTTATTTTCCAACTGAAGTCAGTAAGAATTGTTACGGTTTTTACATCCAGCCCACGATGGAAACTCTAGGTAATGGTCGCACTGGATTGCACACAATTCATGGTGTTTTTGTCTGTCCAGGGAGAAAAAACATCATTGGACTTCTGTGTTATAGACACGGGTAGGGAAGGCACACACAGATCAACCTAAGTACATTTTCACATTTCCTTGCTAATGGCTTGACAGTGCTTTCACAGATGGATCAAGATTTTACTGAAAAGGACAAAGTTTATCCTTCAGCCTAATAATAATGGTGCAGACCTACCATTTTAGAATTTCTCTGAACATGCATTGATTTCATCACGATCTCGTTGCACAAGAAGTATTTGCTGAAAGACTTCTTCAAGGAACAAACATGTTTTGGACCCTTCTATGAATCAAACTCTGGGGAGGTAATGACTAGTTACATGGCTACACCATACATGTGACTCAACCTCTGATCTCCAGTTCATCCTCTATGAAACAGGATAGTATGAACTAATGTAGCAAACACAACATCAGAGAGAAATGATTCACCAGAAATACACCTAAAGTTACAACACTGGGCAGGTAAAGTTTGGAAGAGAATGTTTGATTTAAATAGTATTGTACAAAGAGGGTCAAGACATCCATTTTCTGCCCAAACAGTAGTTCATTTCTGTGTAAAAGAAGATAAATCCCCCTTCAGGCACAGAAGACATAAGCAACAGGTTGGAGCACAGAACATTGAAAGAAGAAAAAGGGAGCTGTGGGTTTTGCAAAGGTGTGACTTTATTCCTAAAGTAATAAATAATTAGAGACAAGCATTCACAATTCTTTTTGGAAAGAATAGAAATAATGAGATTATTATATGAGCAATAATGAGATCATAAATGAGCAACTTGCATTTGTTGAGCGCTTTCGATATGCCAAGCACCGTGTTAAATGCTCCTCCTAGATTTCAATTTTAATCTTCACAATACTTATTACTTGTTCCTTATTTTACCATAAGAAAAATAAAGCTTAAAGAGGCAGCATGCTTGTCCAATGTTGCATAGCTAGTATATTAACATGAGTCAAGTTGGCACTCAGCTATTCAGCCTACCTAGAGTCGTCCAATGCTCCCCCGATGCTATAATGCAGAACCTCAGCCATCTCCTTGACTAAGCTAAAAAGACAAAACATTTTCTTCAAATGATCCATACAAGTGAAAGTAAGTATACACAGGCCAATGTGAAGTAGGGGCAAATATGGAACATACGCAAGTGAGTTGGTAGAATTGGACAATGCCCAAAATGAAGTGAAAAAGCATCTTCTTAGAGTTTCCTTCCACTTCTTACGAAATATTTGAAAAATAACAGAATATTACTTCATAATAGACTTCGTGTTTCTGTGTAGTATGTGAATATGCAACAGGAAAAAAAATTTTAAGTAGATACATGAAACCAGATCTGATGGTAGAAGCTTCTCCCTTTGAATATTTTGGGTGTTGGCATATGGATAGTAAGGAGAGAAAATGGTCAATTTCTTATCTTTACAATGATGAGGACTTTGAGTGGAAGAAGAAATGATGAAACTTACAGGTTTGCCAGGCTACTGAAAGATGACTAAAGAGGTAAATGGCCTTTTTCTTTGGAGAGCATGTTCATAAGCCACTTAGAGAAGATAGAAAAAAGTGAGGGGGACTGAGCTACAAGGAGGCTTTTGAAGAGGAGTGGTGAACCTGAGCATGGCTGGGTCCTGGTGCCTTGAGAAAGGCAGCAAGAGGAAGGATTTCCAAGTGGTGAGATGTCAGAAAGACAGGCATCTCACGTATGATATATTAAAGATAAAATATATGATATAAAGTGAAAGACAACTTTGATTTTTATTCTGTTTCTACACTGTGAACTCTAGCTACTCTATTCTTCCTGTAATAAAATTAATATATTTAATTTTATGGTATGCTTAATATTTAATTTTGTTTTCACTGCTACAAATTAAAACCCAATCACTGCCCCCCAAGTTTTTAACGAAGTCTATGTTTTACACACAACCATTTCTAAGAGAACTCATAGAGCACAAATTGCATGCCACTCCTGGATGGGTAAGGAGAAAGCAAACACGGGACATAAGAGTGAGTTTAGTGCAAACAGAAAATTGGATCAATTTTATCCAAATCTCAAAGGACAGATGACCATAGCTAAGATCTGTCCTCTATTAAGTTGACTAAAATAACTGAATTATATGTTGTACTTGTCATAAGCACCCAGCAATCCCTTTGTCATATTCTTAAAATCCTAATTAGAAGGAAACTTCCAGAAATTATTTTACACAGGTATCTAATGTAACTTAGAGCAGTGAATAAGACAAAGACCTTAAGTCAGACAGCCCAGGACTGCGAACTAAGCAATTCCATGGACTAGTCCTGTAACTGAGGCAAGTCACGGAACATCTTGAAACTTTGATTTCCTCATTGGTAAAATTAGGTTACCAGTACTTCTCTCCAGGGTTATTTTAGGAGTTAGATGACTTAAGAATGTAAATTACTTACTTCAGAACCATATATATTGCAGGTGCTCACCCTAGAGAAGGGCAATGGGGCAAAGTCTGGTACAGAAATTTGAGAAAACCAAATCATCAACCCTCAGAACAACTTATACCCCAGGCCAGCTGGTGTGCCCAAGTAACACTAACATCCAAAAGTGTTCAAAGGACATGTGTGTGAAAGTGTTTCTTCAGCTCTACAATACTTTAATTTTTTTTTATTGGAGTATAGTTTCTTTACAACGTCGTGTTATACAATACTGTAATTTTTAACGTTGCTCTTTTCCCAACAATACAGAGCTATACGGTAAACTCTTTGAGACGAGACCCATCTCTGCACTATTCGCCATTCAATAGATAGCCAGAAGTTTTAACTATCCAGGAAGGATTTGTTTTTCTAATTGAATAAAAACTAAAAAACCAAAGATCTTAACAATGGTGGCTGAATTTAAACTATCCTCCTGGCACCCTAAAAGACCTGAATGGAAAAAAAAAATCATAAAGCATGTAGAGCCCCATCAGCCTTACAGAAAAGAAGAAATATGGGAAAATTATGGGTTTTCTGGAAGAATTGTCCTTCATTGCTGAGGATGATGAATGAAGAGGCTTCAGGCAGATCAGATAAGCTGAACCAAAGGAAGCAGTGCCGATGTGTGAGAGCTCATTAAGGATCCCATGGTCCCCTCAGCACAGCATCCTATGTCACAAGGGATGTCACGGGTCATGAAATATAGGCACTTGAAATTCCCCACTGGGATCGTATTTATCTTGAATTATTTACCACCGCTTGCAATTCCCCACTGGGATCGTATTTATCTTGAATTATTTACCACCAGATTTCCTAACGGTGGGAACAGGCTAATAAGGTGGTTTTTGTATAGGGCTTGGGGGTCCTCAAACTGTAATTAATCCACCTCTAGGAGATCAAATGGGTCTGACAGAGCCACAGTCCATAAATTACTACAATTAGTGTCTTTATGGCGTCATGCAAGTTTCATGGCATGAGAAACCACATTTCCAGAAAGAACAGTCAGTGGAAAACACTTCGGAATAGATTGCTTCTGATTCCTGTAAGGTGGCATTTCTTTCAGCTACATTAGGTCCAATCATTGGGGTGAATACTATCCACTGGGGAGATGGATGACAGAATTTTAAAGTAGGCAAAAGTGAGATGGCTTTTCATCAAAGATTGCATTCTAGTCCCAGAAACCATACCTAGAGAAAATGGCTGTGGCGGAAATAATTACAGTTTGAACGTGTAGACTGAATAATTGGTGACCTTTCAAAGATTCTCCCTGTCACCTTTCGGATGCAGTCCAAACTCCTCAGCAAGCTGGTTCCTGCTTCCTTCTCCAGTCTTATCTTCCCCCCTTAAATATTGCTCTCTGGATCTACTGAACTGTTTGCTGTTCCCAAAACATACCATGTTTTATGTTTGGGGGCCATTTTTCTTTCTGTCTCCTGTGCCCGGAAGTCTTTTTCTGCCTGGCACAACTGAGTCCTTAATGATTCAGTTAAAAGGCTGCTTTCTCAGATCCCCTCAGGCATGGTTGCTAACTCCCTCCTTCCTGCCTTCAGCATCTCGTAATTCACCTCTCTTATAATGCCTAGTCCCCTGCACTGCCACTGTGAGGTTAAGATCAGGACTATGTCTCATTCTTCCCTTTTTTACCAAAGCCTTCCAGAGGTTCAGGCTCATGGCAATGTGCTTTTCGACTACAGGGGATGCCACAAATCCCAGCAACTCTCAAAATAATATATATCAAATATAACAGATATGAATTCCAAATTGGATGCGAAAATATAGTGTTAATTTTGCCGTAAGACGGATTGACAAAAGATGTCACAGAAATGCTAATCCTGTAGCATTTGAACTGGCCATAGGGTTTGAACTGTCCTCTATAATTGAGAAATGTGCAAATTTATGTATTGAACTAGTTGTACATTTGTGGGTAACTTGTTCCTTCTACCTGGAATTTTCTCACCTCTACATATCCAAATTTCATTCTTAATTTAAGCTCACCCAGCAGCTCCTCTTTGAGGTTTTTGATGGTAGTTTCTGGAAGACCTTTTCTCACCTTTCTCTGAGTTCCTGTACTTTAGTAGCTTTTCTCTTGTAGCACTTATAACTATCTCCTTTCATAATGTAATTGTTATTGTAATTTATTATGTAATTTATGTAAATTATTAAAAGTGATATTTCTCACTAAATTAGAACTTACTGAGGGCAGTATTCTGTGTGCTCTGTTCTGGATATCTATTACTGTGTAACAACCCCCCCCCCCAAATTGCTTAAAACAACAAAAAGCATTTATCTCTGTGATTGCTGGGGGTCAGGAATTTGGGAATTGCTTAGTTGGGCAGTGTTGGATTGGCATTTCTCATGCAGTCATAGGCATACAGTGGCTGGAGCTAGAATAGTGGAGGGCTAAAACAGCTGAGGGCTAATTGGGCATCTCTTCTCTTCACGTACTCTCAGTTCTCTGTGTGTTTTCTCCACATGAATTAGTTTGGGCTTCCTCACAAGATGGCAGCCTCAGACTTCTTAAATGGCAGGTCAACAAGTAGCAAGGCAAGGCAAGTGTCCTGAGACAACCAGAAGCTGTATTGCTTTTATGACCTTAGTCTCAGAAGTCAGGGCTGCTGCATTCTATTAGTTAATCCAGTCACAAAAGCCTAATTCAAGGGAGGAAGGTACACATTCTACCTCTTGAGGGGGAGAGGGAAAGTTCTGGAAGAGCATGTGGGATGGGAAATATTGCTGTGGCTGTGTTTAGAATGTGCAGTTTGTATTCTGCATATTTTTTATCCTTATTCCATTGGTTCTAGTTGCCTGGGCTTGAGCTCAGTAAATACAAATGGATGAATTAATGATAGCTGAGTTCCATTAATCTTGACTGGTACTAATATTTGTATCAGAAGTACTACATACTTCTTTTATCTAATCTCAGCTATCAGTCAGTTGCTTGTCCAGAAGAGGGGAAAAGTAAAAGATGCATGTTTTATTAAACCTAATGATCAGGAAGAGTGGAATATATATTACTCCTCTCAAAAAGCAAATTCAGGTCAGACAAAGAAATGTCAGTTTCAATTATTTTAATAGTTTTTCGAGTAGCTATTCAGAAAACGTATCTGGTTATTTTTCCTCTTTCCTAAAAGTATAAATTTTTATTTACAGTTCTCATATCTACCCAGTTGATAGAAGGTTCTATTTCAGTGTTTTATTATGTAAGATGGGAATTTCTATAGCCCAAGTATTAATATATGTATGTACGGGTGTGCATTATGTGTGAGTATGTGTGTGTGTGTGTATGTATATTAGTTGTCAAGGCAAACATTTTGCTCTTTGGCAAGAGTGGAGTTCATTGAGTTCAAGAATGTTCTGCACAGCTATTCTACATTTTGAAACACATATTTGTGTGGTGTGGTATTTGTAAGTTGTGTGTACAAATCTAATATATATTTAAGAAATAATATATATCTAAGAAATATATACACAGCATACATATTTGAGCAGAAAACCTAAAGTAACAAACTCTCGTATTGTTTGTTTAAAATTTCTCTGCCCAAGACTATTTATTTGAATAACTTATTACCTTTTACTAGAAATTACACAAAAATATTGTCTTCTTTCATCAATTGTCGGTTTCTTGAATGCAGGAATTGTGTCTGACGCTTCACTATGACCTGAGCAGAGTCTCCATGCCTGCTGAGGGACTAGCGGACACTACACGAGTGAAGGAGAGCCCAGCAAAGCCGCACTTGGCACCCAATAAAAGAAGAAAGATCGCAAAATCCAGCCATGGGTTCCTGATGAGTTATAATGGCACAAAGCTTTGTTTAACAGTTAGCTTTGGGATGAAAAGGTAAACACAAACACAGTATTATAGTGTATGAATGTGTATTGTAGATTTTTTTCTGCCGTGGACACCTTGGAAAAGTTATATAAAATTTAGGGGAAAAACATTCAGGACCACACAACCTGTTCCAGGAGATTCTAGTTCTTTCTACAAGCAGGTAACAGAGAAGCATCCTGCAGGATGGTGCAACTTGATACCACCTTGAGGCTCCAGCTTCAGGCTCTTAAAGTCACCTAGCATTTTTCTACCTCATAAGGTAATTTAAAAAGATGAAAACATATAATATCTATAAGAGCATTTTAAATGTAAATGAGGACAAGCCAAATGTAAAAGACTGTCACAAAATATTCTAATTTATAGTTGTCCTATAGCAGTTTTAGGTACCACCAGCTCACACTCAAGACCCTTCAAAATCAGACCCAAATCTACCCAACTATTTTTGTTTCCACTCTTCCCCAGCTTAGACTTTAACTCCAGTTAAGCAAAATGAGTCATTAACGCCTACATGGACCAAGTCCATATCCAAGTTCTGCCCCTGTACCTCCCCACTTCACCTTCTACTCTCTGATATTTTCTTCCATCTTCCCTGTACTGATAGAAATTTTATCCATTTGTTAAGTCCCAGCTTCATGTTCATTTTCTCCCACATATGCTGTTCTTTTATGGATTGTATGGTATAGTATAAATAAATGTTGTGGTATGAATAACTAGGTTACCAGAATATCTGGGATTTCATTCCATTTGGGCAATTTACTAGTTTAGAGTCCTTGGTCAGAACACTTGGACTCCCTCATATAAAATGGGGCTAAAGACTATCTCTTACTGAGTCTCATCACCAGACCAGTCAGTGAGTCAGTCAACCTTAGGAGCTACACGAGGAGCTGCAGGATGTAAAAATGAATGTGACAAAGCTACCGTTCTCAGAAAGATCCGTCTCCTAGGAGAGAGAGACAATTAAACTAACAGTAATATCATTGAGTCCTGGATACACCATGCTCTGGGAGTACAAAATAGCCTGCAGTTATTTTCAGCAATAGTATTTATCTTAATAATAAGACAGATCCACACACCTGCTAGTAAGGAATGTTCAGATAGACATGGAAAGTCTGAGTTCACTTGCCATAGACTGAATACCTGCAGTAGGAGAAATGCAAACATGCAGGAAAAACTCTTCCACCTCAGTGTAGCAAGTCAGCATGGCCCCACTGGCCCTGCATCATTCCTTGAAGGTGGTGTGCTGTGGATTCTGAAGGAAGAGGTGGAGACAGAAATCAGGTCCACTTCCCATTTGGAGAAAGTGGAGAGACAGCAGAAGCAAGGAGAACTACAGTCCTGCAGCCTATGGAACAAAAACCACATTCACAGAAAGACAGACAAGATGAAAAGGCAGAGGGCTATGTACCAGGTGAAGGAACAAGATAAAACCCCAGAAAAACAACTAAATGAAGTAGAGATAAGCAACCTTCCAGAAAAAGAATTCAGAAAGATGATAGTGAAGATGATCCAGGACCTCAGAAAAAGAATGGAGGCAAAAATTGAGACGACGCAGGAAATGTTTAACAAAGACCTAGAAGAATTAAAGAACAAACAAGCAGAGATGAACAGTACAATAACTGAAATGAAAAATGCACTAGAAGGAAACAATAGCAGAATAACCGAGGCAGAAGAACGGATAAGTGACCTGAAAGACAGAATGGTGGGATTCACTGCTGCGGAACAGAATAAAGAAAAAAAGAAAGAAAAGAAATGAAGACAGCCTAAGAGACCTCTGGGACAACGTTAAACGTAACAACATTCACATTATAGGGGTCTCAGAAGGAGAAGAGAGAGAAAGGACCCGAGAAAATATTTGAAGAGATTATAGTCGAAAACGTCCCTAACATGGGAAAGGAAATAGCCACCCAACTCCAGGAAGTGCAGAAAGACCCATACAGGATAAACCCAAGGAGAAACACGCAGTAATCAAACTGGCAAAAATTAAAGACAAAGAAAAATTATTGAAAGCAGCCAGGGAAAAATGACAAATAACATACCAGGGAACTCCCATAAGGTTAACAGCTGATTTCTCAGCAGAAACTCTACAAGCCAGAAGGGCATGGCATGACATATTTAAAGTGATGATAGGGAAGAAACTACACCAAGATTGCTCTACCCAGCAAGAATCTCATTCAGATTTGATGGAGAAATCAAAAGCTTTACAGACAAGCAAAAGCTAAGTTCTCAGCACCACCAAACCAGCTCTACAACAAATGCTAAAGGAACTTCTCTAAGTGGGAAACACAAGAGAAGAAAAGGACCTACAAAAACAAACCCAAAACAATTAAGAAAATGGTAATAGGAACATACATATCGATAATTACCTTAAACATGAATGGATTAAATGCTCCAAGCACAAGATACAGACTGGCTGAATGGATACAAACACAAGACCCATATATATGCTGTCCACAAGAGACCCACTTCAGACCTAGGGACACATACAGATTGAAAGTGAGGGAATGGAAAAAGATAGTCCATGCAAATGGAAATCAAAAGAAAGCTGGAGTCGCAATACTCATATCAGATAAAATAGACTTTAAAATAAAGAATGGGTCTTCCCTGATGGCACAGTGGTTGAGAGTCCGCCTGCCGATGCAGGGGACACGGGTTCATGCCCTGGTCCGGGAAGATCCCGCATGCCGCGGAGCGGCTAGGCCCGTGAGCCATGGCTGCTGAGCCTGCGCGTCCGGAGGCTGTGCTCCACAACAGGAGAGGCCACAACAGCGAGAGGCCCATGTACCGCAAAAAATTAATAAATAAAGAATGTTACAAGAGACAAGGAAGGACACTACGTAACGATCATGGGATCAATCCAAGAAGAAGATATAACAATTATAAACATATATGCTCCCAACATAGGAGCACCTCAATACATAAGGCAACTGCTAGCAGCTATAAAAGAGGAAATAGACAGTAACACAATAATAGTGGGAGACTTTAACACCTCACTTACACCAATGGACAGATCATCCAAACAGAAAATTACTAAGGAAACACAGCTTTATATGACACAATAGACCGGATAGATTTAATTGATATTTATAGGACATTCCATCCAAAAACAGCAGATTACACTTTCTTCTCAAGTGCACACAGAACATTCTCCAGGATAGATCACATCTTGGGTCACATATCAAGCCTCAGTAAATTTAAGAAAATTTAAATCATATCAAGCATCTTTTCTGACCACAGCGCTATGAGATTAGAAATCAATTACAGGGAAAAAAATGGAGAAAACACAAACACACGGAGGCTAAACAATACACTACTAAATAACCAAGAGATCACTGAAGAAATCCAAGAGGAAATCAAAAAATACCTAGACACAAATGACAATGAAAGCACAACAATCCAAAATCTGTGGGATGCAGCAAAAGCAGTTCTAAGAGGGAAGTTTACAGCAATACAAGCCTACATCAAGAAACAAGAAAAATCTCAAGTAAACAATCTAACCTTACACCTAAAGGAACTAGAGAAAGAAGAGCAAACAAAACCCAAAGTTAGTAGCAGGAAAGAAATCATAAAGATCAGAGCAGAAAATAATGAAATAGAAACAAAACAGTAGCAAAGATCAGTAAAACTAAAAGCTGGTTCTTTGAGAAGATAAACAAAATTGATAAACCATTAACCAGACTCATCAAGAAAAAGAGGGAGAGGACTCAAATCAGTCAAATTAGAAATGAAAAAGAAGAAGCTACAACAGACACCGCAGAAATACAAAGCATCCTAAGAGACTACTACAAGCAACTCTATGCCAATAAAATGGACAACCTGGACGAAATGGACAAATTCTTAGAAAGGTCTAACCTTCCAAGACTGAACCAGGAAGAAATAGAAAATATGAACAGACCAATCACAAATAATGAAATTGAAACTGGATTAAAAATCTTCCAACAAACAGAAGTCCAGGACCCAATGGCTTCACAGGTGAATTCCATCAAACATTTAGAGAAGACCTAACACCCATCCTTCTCAAACTCTTCCAAAAAATTGCAGAGGAAGGAACATTCCCAAACTCATTCTATGAGGCCACCATCACCATGATACCAAAACCAGACAAAGATACTACAAAAAAAGAAAATTATAGACCAATATCACTGATGAATATAGATGCAAAAATCCTCAACAAAATACTAGCAAACAGAATCCAACAACACATTAAAAGGATCATACACCATGATCAAGTGGGATTTATCCCAGGGATGCAAGGATTCTTCAATACATGCAAATCAATCAATGTGATACACCATATTAACAAACTGAAGCACATATATACAATGGAATATTACTCAGTCATAAAAAGAAACGAAATTGAACTATTTGTGATGAGGTGGATGGACCTAGAGTCTGTCATACAGAGTGAAGTAAGTCAGAAAGACAAATACTGTATACTAACACATATATATGGAATTTAAGAAAAAAAATGTCAAGAAGAACCTAGGGGTAAGACAGGAATAAAGACACAGACCTACTAGAGAATGGACTTGAGGATATGGGGAGGGGCAAGGGTAAGCTGTGACAAAGTGAGAGAGTGGCATGGACATATATACACTACCAAATGTAAAATAGATAGTTAGTGGTAAGCAGCCGCATGGCACAGGGAGATCAGCTCAGTGCTTTGTGACCACCTAGAGGGGTGAGATAGGGAGGGTGGGAGGGAGGGAGACGCAAGAGGGAAGAGATATGGGAACATATGTATATATGTATAACTGATTCACTTTGTTATAAAGCAGAAACTAACACACCATTGTAAAGCAATTATACTCCAATAAAGATGTAAAAAAAAAACCAAAAAAATACTGAAGAATAAAAACCATATGATCATCTCAATAGATGCAGAAAAAGCTTTTGACAAAATTCAACACCCATTTATGACAAAAACTCTCCAGAAAGTGGGCATAGAGGGAATCTACCTCAACATAATAAAGGCCATATATGACAAACCCAGAGCAAACATCATTCTCAATAGAGGAAATGCTTTCAGCTTTTCACCAAGATCAAAAACAAGACAAGGATGTCCACTCTCACCACTATTATTCAACATAGTTTTGGAAGTCCTAGCTATAGCAATCAGAGAATAAAAAGAAATAGATGGAATCCAAATTGGAAAAGAAGAAGTAAAATTGTCACTGTTTTCAGATGACATGATACTATACATATAGAGTCCTAAAGATGCCACTAGAAAACTACTAGAGCTAGTCAATCAATGAATTTGGTAAAGTTGCAGGATACAAAATTAATGGACAGAAATCTCTTGCATTCCTATACACTAATGATGAAAAATCTGAAAGAGAAATTAAGGAAACAGTCCCATTTACCACTGCAACAAAAAGAAAAATACCTAGGAATAAACCTACCTAGGGAGACAAAAGACCTGTATGCAGAAAACTATAAGACACTGATGAAAGAAATTAAAGGTGATACCAACAAATGGAAAGATATACCATGTTGCTGGATTGGAAGAAACAATATGGTGAAAATGACTATACTACCCAAAGCAATCTACAGATTTAGTCCAATCCCTATCAAATTACCAATGGCATTCTTTTACAGAACTAGAATTTAAAAATCTTAAAATTTGTATGGAGACACAAAAGAACCTGAGTAGCCAAAGGAGTCTTGAGGGGAAAAAACAGAGCTGGAGGAATCAGACTCCCTGACTTCAGACTATACTACAGAGCTACAGTAATCAAGACAATATGGTACTGGCATAGAAACAGAGATATAGATCAATGGAACAGGATAGAAAGCCCAGAGATAAACCCACACACCTATGGTCAACTAATCTATTACAAAGGAGGTAAGGATATACAATGGAGAAAAGGACAGTCTCTTCAATAAGTGGTGCTGGGAAAACTGGACTGCTACGTGTAGAAGAATGAAATTAGAACACTCCCTAACACCATACACAAAAATAACTCAAAATGGATTAGAGACCTAAATGTAAGACCAGACACTATAAAACTCTCAGAGGAAAACATAGGAAAAACACTCTTTGACATAAATCACAGCAAGATCTTTTTTGATCCACCTCCTAGAGTAATGGAAATAAAAATAAGCAAATGGGACCTAACGAAACTTAAAAGCTTTTGCACAGCAAAGGAAAACTACAAACAAGATGAAAAGACAACCCTCAGAATGGGAGAAAATATTTGCAAACAAATCAACGGACAAAGGATTAATCTCCAAAATATATAAACAGCTCATGCAGCTCAATATTAAAAAACAAACAACTCAATCCAAAAATGGGCAGAAGACCTAAATAGACATTTCTCCAAAGAAGACATACAGATGGCCAAGAAGCACATGGAAAGCTGCTCAACATCACTAATCATTAGAGAAATGCAAATCAAAACTACACTGAGGTATCACCTCACACCAGTTAGAATGGGCATCATCAGAAAATCTACAAACAACAAATGCTGGAGAGGGTGTGGAGAAAAGGGAACCCTCTTGCACTGTTGGTGGGAATGTAAATTGATACAGCCACTATGGAGAACAGTATGGAGGTTCCTTAAAAAACTAAAAATAGAACTACCGTATGACCCAGCAATCCCACTACTGGGCATATACTCTGAGAAAACCATAATTCAAAAAGACACATGCACCCCAATGTTCACTGCAGCACTATTTACAATAGCCAGGACATGGAATCAACCTAAATGCCCATCGACAGACAAATGGATAAAGAAGAAATGGTACATATATACAATGGAATATTACTCAGCCATTAAAAGGAATGAAATTGGGTCACTTGTAGAGACGTGGATGAACCTAGAGACTGTCATACAGAGTGAAGTAAGTCAGAAAGAGAAAAACAAATATCGTATATTAACACATATATGTGGAACCTAGAAACATGGTACAGATGAACCAGTTTGCAGGGCAAAAATTGAGACACAGTTGTAGAGAACAAGCATATGGACACCAAGGGGGGGAAAGTGGCGGGGGGGGGGGGGGGGGGGGGGAGGGGGATGAACTGGGAGATTGGGATTGACATGTATACACTGAAGTGTATAAAACTGATGACTAATAAGAACCTGATGTATAAAAAAATAAAATAAAATTCAAAAAAAAAAAAAAGCAAGTGGAAGCAGAGTGAGCGATATACCTCGTTTTAATGCAAGCAGATGGTGAGGTCATGGGAACTTGTTTAAAGCCTTAGTGAACTGTCCCTTCAAATTAAGGACTTTTGAGAATTATTAAAGGTTCTGAGAAACCCCCATTACTCAAAAGATTGTATGTTCTTGCTGAGTGATCAGGCTTCTAACCCCCTGTACGTTCAAACACAAGGAATACATAAGGGCATGGCTGATTGCTTTAATGAAATGCACGTATCCACAGCCAAGATAACATGTGGTGAAAGAGAGACAACCAGAGATAGCAAGCATTTCCCACTGAGCTGCCCTCCAGTTAATGCAATTACAGGCTTTGAAGAATCGCAGAGCTATCTGGTAAAAATAAAGTAACAGTTTCTGGAGAACCTTTCAAATGTGAATGGGTTTGGATCCCGTTTCAAAGTTTCTTGGGCTCATGTTCGGTAGGGCAACATTCTTATATATGGGGATGACTGAGAATCTACCTTAAAAACACAGCTAAGCTTTAAAAGGAGTTAATCTAAAATCACATGTGGCCTGTGCCAATATATATATTTTAATCATATGAGTCATTATTAAACAAACAATTTAATTTTAAAAATAAAGTGAAAAACCATGGTCTTGTCTGGACTAAGAAACCATTATTTACCTAGTTAGGGAAATAGCTTTTTTTTTTTTTTTTCATTTTTCTTTTTTTAAATTTATTTTATTTTTGGCTGCATTGGGTCTTGGCTGCTGCGCGCGGGCTTTCTCTAGTTGCGGCGAGCGGGGGCTACTCTTTGTTGCAGTGTGCGGGCATCTCATTGCAGTGGCTTCTCTTGTTGTGGAGCACGGGCTCTAGGTGCATGGGCTTCAGTAGTTGTGGCGCACGGGCTTAGTTGCTCTGGGGCATGTGGGATCTTCCCGGACCAGGGCTCAAACCCGTGTCCCCTGCAGTGGCAGGTGGATTCTTAACCACTGTGCCACCAGGGAAGTCCCAGGGAAATAACTTTAAATTGTGGTTCTTTTTGGTAACCACAAAAAAGATGAGCTATACAAGATATTTACACTAACTCATTGTGTTTTTGCAAGTTTAATACCCGACGTTTTTAGATCGGCAATTTGGAGCTAATATAAAAGAGACTGTTAGACCTGAAAAGGCCACTGGCCATGAACTAATTCAAATCCAGTTTGTTACAGATGAGAAAAATGAGGCCAGGTAAAGGAGTGACTCTCTTTAAGTCTTTAAGCTGTGCAGCAGTAGCTGGTAGAAAATATGCCAGAACTCAGGAACAGGGAATAGATGTAATTTCAAACGCAGGTCTGATATTATCAAGCTCAAATTACAAAATTGTAACCTTCAATTTCCATATAAGATAGGCATTTTCTGTGAAGTACATCTTATAATACATAATCCACTGATTTAAACGAGAAAAAAAATACACAGTGACTAAGAAAGGGGAAGAAATCTAAACTCAGCTGGTTTTCTTCACTGAATACAGCAAACCAAAAACTTGTTTAATTTATTCAGAAGCTAAAATAATCCTCTACATGAAAAATATCAAAATTAAATTCTGGTCTAATCCAAATGATTATTATCACAATCTCACCATCTGGAAACCCACGTTCTCTAAAAAAAAATTTTATCATGAAATTGAGAGTTCTATAGAAAACACAGTAGTTACTTTCTTAGTCTGAAAGTTGAGATCAACAGCATAACATTTCATAACATTCTGATGAAGAAATATTCCTCAGTCTTAAAATAAGTGAACTCGTGGCCTGAGTTAAAATATGCCAGATTTTATGACTGATCCATACAAGAAGTTGGCTGTTTTCTCTTCCTCATGAAAGCTTTCTTGAGTAGGACAGAGAACTCCTGAAGGAGACGGAAAGTATATCCTACCTTAAGAAGGGTCTGTGCCTCAGTTATGGGGAGCTGGACACATGGGAGGATGGAGCCAGAGGAAGGGCAGCCTTTGGTTGGCACCACGTCCAAAGCCGGGTGTGTAAACCACGTGAAGACTTCAAGCATACACTCAGATGATGATCAAGGGCAACATTCCATACGAGAACCTAAGTGCCAAAAGGCAACTGGAGGAAATGGGTGGAGTCTCGAGGTTGTGAATTATTTCCTTTTCCTCACAGATTCAGTGGCAGCTGGAGATTTGGATCCAGTGCTTTGCGAGAGGAAGTCAGCTTGAACTCAGAAGGGTGTTTGGGCTCTCATCAAGCAGCACTGGGACCAGAGTCAAACTCATCTCAATCAGGACAAGAGGAGGCTTCCCTTGGGAAAAATAGGTAGCGCTCAAGGAGAATGACAGGTGCTCTAGGGAAAAAAGAGGCTGTACCTGTGTGAAATTTCCAGATTTGTTACAGAAAGCGGGAAAGAGAGTAGGATATAAAGAAAGCCAAAGAAAGAACACAAGAAAGTGGATGAAGGAAGGAAAGGAAGGTGTTAGGGAGGGGAGAGAACAGATCTTAGAAATTCAAATACTCTCACAGCAGACACTACAAGATTATGAGTCACCCAGTCCTATGGGACTCATAGTTCACGCCCCAGATGTGAGCCCGGTACAGTGGGGATATGTGGAATTCGTCACGGGAGAGAGGGAGTCCTTGCTCAGCCACTTACTGGATGAATACCATTGAGTGAATCACCTTCTCTACGCGTCAGTTTTCTCTACCACAAAATTCAAATAAAAGATGCATTCACAGTCTTACTGTGAACGCTAAGAAATGTACATGAACACATTTTGTAAGCCATACCTTGTTCTGCATGTGACCATTATCACGCTACTTGCAGACCACATAACATTCAGTGATGTTTTCCTTCAGTCTACTTCTTTCTAAAGCACAGTTATTAAGAGTTGGTTGTGAATGGACAGCTAAGAACTTGGGGTGAACCCTCACAAATCTGAGGTCAGCCATGGGGTTAAATGCTAGCGCAGGTGTGACCTTCAACCTGTCCCGTCCCAAACCTTCCTACCAGGGGTGTAACAAGAGCCAGGGGTGCTGTAGAAGACATTCTCAAATCCTTGGTTTTCTTAGTAAAGTGGTAGAAGGAAAGTTACTGATAGTGAATTATAGTAAAACATGCCCTGCCCTTCTACCTTTTCTCTGCTAGGTAGTTCAACTTCTAGATTCTGTGCCTCCAAATACCAGCCTTCTTGGTATGTTTATAAATACCAACCAGTAAAAAAAAGGAAAAAATAAAGAATTTCTTTATGTATTTTTATTTTAAACAGTTTAAAAGCTTTTTCATGGATTTTTTTTTTTTTTCAAAGCAGCTTGGAGATAGAGCTAAGAGATTGATTTTTCCCTCTGTGCTGAGCCTGGAGAGCATAGCATCTGAAATCTGGCCTTCATTCTACAATAAACGGGGAACTGAGTGGGAAGGGGACTTGCCCAGGGACACAATGATCGATTATCAGATCGGGACAAGCATTCCACTCTCCAGTATTCCTGGCGCCAGACTTCACCTACTGTGAGCTCCTCTAGAACAGAAGCTGATTCTCCATTTTGGCTGCGTACTAGAACCACCTGGGGACTTTTTAAAATCCCAGTGCCCCAGCTACACCGCATACCAAGTGAATCAGAATCTCTGGGGGTGGGACCCAGGCGTTACTACTTCTCGTAGCTACTCAGCAGACTAGTTTGAGAACTCACGTTCTAGAGGACAATATTGAGTTTGGTATTCATGTAAATAATAATGGCTCAGTGGATGGAGCACTTTCTCTGTTGAGGCTATCGCGTCAAGCGCTTCCCTGCTTTATTCCACCCAGGTCCTTGCTGCAGCCTTCTCAAGTAAGTTCTGCTATTACTCCCACCTTACAGCAGAGCAACCTGATTCCTATCCAAGAGGGACACCTTGCTCAAAGACAAGTAGTTCTCAAGAGGCAAAGTGCAAACTGCAACCCGGAGCTCTTACGGACTAGGCTACACTACATCTCAAACCTGACAGGCAGCCCTTCTTTGGCTGAGAGAGGAGTCACCAAAGTTTGTCCAGTGACTATTTCTTAATCTCTACTCATAACTTGACAAAAAATTCATTATAGACCAAGACAGCTGACCTTAAGGTGTGAATCCGCCATCAGTCACACAAGTAACCTGAACTTATACACGATGCCAGATGCGGGATTCCGTAGAACACTGACTTTTGTGTAGCAGCCCAAAGGGCTATTTTCAGGAAAATATGGGGCCCTAACACATAGTTTTGCTTCAGGGTTGGTTCCACTTGATTCTGTTGACTGACTACCCACATACTAATATTTCATAGGACATGTCCATCCATGTCATCCCGATCCAGCTTCTCACAGGAGTACCTGGTGTCCAGCCCAGCATTTACCTGTGGTCTCCTCCAAAGTAAAACAAAGAGGATGGAAACAATGTACAGTGAGAAACGGCTCTCCATTATAGTTATTTTAGGATTGATTTTGATAAACAGAAGTCCAAGGACAAGTTCTCAGAGGTCTTGGAATTCCCTAGAAGACTCCTTTAACAATTTAAAATACCATATTCTGAATTATTGGCACAATTGCTTTATTTCTAAATCCTTTCTTATAGTTCCAGTGTCCAAGTTTGCACTTATATTTATAAACGAGTTGTCACCAAACAGGGCTACTTTAACTGTCCCAGGCTAATGAGAAAAGAACAAAGGCAGATTTAGCAGGCAAATGACGAACTCCTGCCATGGGAACTCTAAATGACATCACCGTGAACTGCGGGGTTGAAGGTTCTGAAGCAGTGCAAGAAGTGGTGAAAAAAAATTGACTCCAGTCCGACAGACTGGCAAAGGCCTACTCAAGTTAAAGGAATAGTCCACACCGTAGCCCTAGTGCAAGCGGCAGTTTAGTTTCAGCACAATTAATTACTCTTGGTGATTTGAATTATTTTTGCCTTTGTAATTTGGTTTTAGCTTGTTAATTTGTTCTGACTTCAAAGTAGTATGAATTAAAAGCATGAGGAGTTTAGACCTAGTTTTGTGTGTATGCATACTTAAACAACATGAGGATAAAACAGTCTAGTTCCATACTGCAGGGTCTGTGAAAACATTTACCTTTAAAAGGGTCCACACACAATGGAGTCTGATCCTGACCAGCATGAAAGCTTAGCTTTCATGGGTCTGGGTGAGTTCCCCAGAGGTACCATGCACTGCCCGAATCAGCTCGCCATGGACCAAGGATGGGAAATGCATGTAACACTTTGCACAATTTTATTGGCGTTTAAGATATTTTGTTTTAAGCTGCTAATCTAATTTTTCTATTCTCAGACTCATGTTAATGTTCCAGTTAAACAGAAAATTAGAAAATGAAGAAAAAAGATGTTTTTAATAAATTGAATTTCCACTTGGGCTATATTAAAATCACCGTGGAAATGACCATGAGAAAGTTTGTCTCAGAAAATGATGATATCAATGATCATTTCTATTCTTGTGATAAAAAAGAGGCAATATTAGGTATGGACAAAATGTAGGCAAAATAGTAGACAGTGCCACTCACTGGGGAACAGTCCCAGGGCAGGAATGACCTTGCTCCCCTGTGAATTCCTCGCACCCCAAACAGTCCTAACGTGTGATGGGTAAGTGCTTGCTAGGTAATTGCCATGACTTGCTTGGCCTGCTGCCCTCCAGGACTCATAGCTGGAATGTTCCCACAGCCCTGCCCCTATATTTAGGATCCAGTGAAGCAACCTCAAGACAGAAATCCTGCAGCTCAGCATCAAGTCAGCCTAGAGGCACATCCCATCCTCTGCTCCTGGTAACTTGTCTCCCTGATTCTGAGCCTCTAGTTCACGAAAAGGGGCCCTGAACTGGTCTGTTTCTCTCGAGATTGGCGTTCTTTCCCTGAATTTAGCCCCCCGAGGTCCTCTGGGTGTCAGTCACCTGCCCACCTCTACCTCTGCCCATTCTACTGCTAGATGATGCCATCACTCATGCAGGAGGTGGTAGATACAGAGGTTGAGACTCTGGGCTGAGTAGACACATGCGGGGTGCCTTGTTCAAGAAGGGAGATAACAGATGTGCTGCTTTCTACCCGTCTGGACCTGGCCAAGTTATTTACCATCTATGGCTACGAGTTTTCATCTGTAAAGTGAGCTTAAAAATAATTTATAAGCCAGTTATGAGGAACAAATGAATTAATTTGTATAAAGCATTTGGAACAATGCCTGACGCATAGTAAGCACTCAAAAGTGAGGGCTGTACTTCTTTTAGGTCTCTCATGTGCCCACACTCATGCCAAATAGCCCTGGTACTGATAACCTACCACCCTGGATGCCTCTCCAGCCACTGAATTCTGGTTTTCTGACCTACTTTCTTCTACTTCCTTTGGTTAACTGCTACATGCTTCCCTACCTGAGGGCCCCATACCATCAAGTGCATCTTTAAATAATACCTAGCTACTATTTCATAGTCTTTAAGCCCTGCAGGGCCCTAGCTTGGCCTTAACCTCCCCCTGAACAAACTTCATTTTGACACCTGTTCAGGTTTAGACACTAGGGCTTTCCAACAAGAGAATGCATCCTTAAACCTGGTGCTATAGGCCCAACCCACTGGGTCCTAAATGCATCTATTCCCTCATTGTCCTGTAAGCAATCCCCTAGGAGTAAGGACACAGTGACAGATCTGCACAGACAGATCACAGATGAAGGTCTGGAGCAGAAGACAAGAGAAAGCTAAGAAAGCTGCCTAAAGACACTGTCAAAGGAGCAATTCGCCTTTGTCATTTTTCAGAGCTTTGTATTTCACAAAGTACTAGATTCTCTCATTTTGTCCTCACAGAAACACAGCGAAAGAGCAGAATATCTGGATGACTAACATAGTGCTGGGTACAATTTTACCAGATGTGGACCCTCTAAAAGTAGCTGATATGCTCCCGAAATGAGGTTCAAGTGTCGTATTAAAAACTGGCTGTCGCTTTTTGCACTTTTGCTCATACCTTTAGCCCATGGTGCTCTTGCTGGTAACTTTAATAGTCTATAATCTTCTCCACTGATGATTCTTGACTGCTGATTCAGTTCTTGCTTCTCTGACTCTTTCAATTCAACAGCCTCCATCTGGGAACATTCTCAGACTGGACATTGGCTTCCTTAGATCCCCACTTCTACAACCCCTTTGACTTCTCATATCACGAATACCTCAACTTAAGATCCTCCTCTTGCTCCCACAATGTCAATTTTGTTTACACCTGTGGTGGGTAGACCAAAGGTGAGCCCCGAAGATCACCACACCCTAGCGGTCACGCCTTGTATAAAAACTTCCCTCGAGTGTGGGAGGGACCTGTGATTTGCTTCTAGCCAACAGAATATGGCAAAAGTGAAGGGATTTTGCAGATGTAAAAAAAAAAGACCTCAAATGGGTTGATTTTGAGTTAGCCAAAAGGGAGTATATCCTGGGGTGGCCTGACTTTGGTGAAAGCCCTTACAGGAAGGACTGGGTCCTCCTTAAGGAGAGCTTATCTTTCCTGGCTTGAAGAAGCCCACATGGCAAGGAGCTGTGGGTGGCCTCTAAGCTCTAAGATGGCTGCCTTCAGCCAGCACAAAGCTGGGGCCCTCACTCACAGAGCCACAGGGAATTAATTCTGCCAACAACCTAAATGAACTTGGAAAAAGTATTCTTCTCCAGTTTAGCATTCAGATGAGAGCACAGCCCACACCTCGATTGAAGCCTTGTGAGAACCTGAGCCGGGGATTCAGCTAAGTCCTGCCTGATCCCCCAACTCACAATAAAGGCCACAGTCACAGCAGCTGATCAACAACATCACAGTTGTTTAGAAAAACTATAAAATGATACCAAGTCGAAACAACCAGGGTGATAAGCCTTAGGGGGGACAACATAAAAAAAAACCAAACAAACCCAAACCAAATGTAGAATGGCCAGTTCAATAAAATCATACAAAATTTAACTTGAGGTTTGGCACATTTACTATTTTGAGTTAGTCCCCAAATTCCTTCTCAAAATGCATGACTATGTGCAGTCTTATTAAAGAAACAAGCTAGAGCATCCCTGCATTGACAAGCAGACAGAATGTAAACCAGTGGGCATGTGAGAATCCAATAGGATGCATAAGAGTACAAAGGATAAATGGGCACCATCCCATGGTGGTGATCAGGAGAGCCAGGCAGCCCTATACTCCTAAGTGGAGTCAAGAAATGGATGCTTGTAGAAAGGCAGAGACAATGGGGAACTATCACTGAAAAGCCCTCTTTGCCTCTGCACACACTGAAAAACACAGATCACAATATCTACAGAGGAAACTACAGAGTTCCTTTCTATTCTTTTGCGAAGATCTCTCATACCATAGAAAAGGGGACTGAAATTAAGCAAATGTATGGTACTTTAATAAATATGGTACGTTAGAAACTCTGAGTTTGGGGTCTCTTCATTTTTTATAAGGTTGTAATTGAAAACTTAGTTTAACGACACATTTACTTTAGGGATCCCTATCACTGGTCACTGTGATGCTCCCCTCTGTGCCTCTAGGACAGTGGGAAGTGGCAAGATAGAAAATGAATGCTAGTCAGTGGTGTGTATCTATCACAGAAGGGCCAGGTGTATGCAGTTGCCCACAGACACAGAATTCAATGCTGGGAGGGCTTTTGTGCTCTCTACTCCGATTTTTATATGTGGGGCAGGAAAATCTATCTCACTTTCAAAATCAGCATTGACCTTGTTTGTAGAATGTTCTTCCTTCTTATTTGTTTAATCACTGTCATTCTAGATCTATCTTCTGGAATGATTTTGAACTATTCTCATCAGCCTCCACATGGCAGCCCTTCTGGTGTGTAAAGACAGTTGTCATTATCCCTGAGTATTCTCATTTCCTCTTGGGAGCTCAGCGCAATGAACAGCAGAGTAGGAAAGCCATTGCCTGAGATAAGAACCCTGTAGTTAGGCTAATTGTTTCTCAGGTTTCTCCCTCTTCTTCATTCTGAGATTGATCCTGATGACCAATATGTTAATGCTGCTCCTAGTAGATCAGTCAACTCAGGATAACTCAAGAGTGAGACCACGGATACTCAAACTATGCTCTGAAGAAAAGAGGGAGTCATGGGCAGGGTGTCTATTCAGAATTCAAAGGAGAAACTCTGCTTTGATGTGTATACATATTGAGTTTCTATACAAAGTTTTATTTTAAGGAAGTTCTCCTATTTTTTATTTTTATTTTATTTTATTTTTTTGCGGTACGCGGGCCTCTCACTGTTGTGGCCTCTCCCGTTGTGGAGCACAGGCTCCGGACACGCAGGCTCAGCGGCCATGGCTCACGGGCCCAGCCGCTCCGCGGCATGTGGGATCGTCCCGTACCGGGGCACGAACCCGCGTCCCCTGCATCGGCAGGCGGACTCTCAACCACTGTGCCACCAGCGAAGCCCTCTCCTATTTAAAAAAAAAAAAAAAGTTAGAAAACCATCACCCTAGTCCATCTGTAATATGTCTAATTTGAATAACCTTTTTGCAAACTTGACTCAAGACTTTAAGGCCAGGAAATTTTCATACCTGATTAGAATGCAAAGATTTTGATGTGCTGTATATGTACAATGAAAGAGTCACACCAAAAATTGTGACAGAGAAATCTTGAAATTAAAACCATGAACAGAGTTTAAAAAAGGAAAAGATGTAGGTTTGAATATAAAGAACCACTCAATAGAATTCCTTTTCACTAAAAACCAGAAACACATCTGACATTTTATTTGCGATGATTTTATTTACATGATATTCCTGAGAAAGCAAAAATTTAGGGACAAAAAATAGATCGGCAGTACCCCAAGTGAATTTATTGGGGTAATGAAACTGTTCTATCCATCTTGCTTATGGCTGTTGGTATATGACAATGTGTATGTGTCAAAATGTACAGAACTTTAAGAAAAAAAGGTGAATTTTATTGCAGGTAAATTATACACAGATGATATAATTTTGTTTGCAGAAAATATATAATATTGATTTTATAAAAATTAAAACTTTTGTACTGGAAATGACACCATTCCATAAAGTGAAGAAAATATTTGTAAATCATTTGTCTGATAACGGACTATATCCTGAAATTATGTAGAGGGTACTTAATAAGATTAAAAAGCCAAGAAATAGAGAAAGTACATGACCAGACATTTCTCCAAAGATACACAAATGGCTAATAAGCACATAAAAAGATGATTACCATCATTAGTATCAAAACCACAATGAGACGGCACTTCATGCCCACTAGTATGCCTACATTCAAAAAAAGAGAAAATAACATGTTGACGAGGATACAGAGAAACTGTAACCTTCATAGACTGCTGGTAGGAATAAAAATGGTGTAAATGCTACTTTTAAAAAGTTTGGCAGTTCCTCAAAATGTTAAACATGGAGTTTATATATGACTCAGCAATCCCACTCGAGGTTATATACAGAGAAGCAGAAGTATATGTATACACAAAAACTGTACATGAATTTTTCCTAGTTTTTTGTACTGAGGTAAAATACATAGAACATAAAATTTACTATCTTAACCATTTGTAAGTGTACAGTTCAGTAGTATAAAATACATTCATAATGTTGTGTGACCATCACCACCATCCATTTCCAGAACTCTTTGTAACCTTGTACCACTAAATCTCTGTACCTATTAAATACTACTTCCCCATTTCCTCCTCTCCCTAGCCCCTGGCAACCACCATTCTACTTTTTGTCTCTATGGTTTCGACTCTGGTAAGTGTCTCATATAAATGGAATCATACGGTATTTGTCTTTTTGTGACTAATTTCACTTAGCATAATGTCCTTAATGTTTATTCATGTTTTAGCATATGTCAGAATTTCCTCCTTTTTCAAGGCCAAATAATATTCCATTGTGTGTGTATGCCACGTTTTGCTTATCCATTCATCCCTCAGTGGGCACTTGGGTTGCTGCTTCCACATTTTAGATATTGTGAATAATTTTGCTAAGAACATGGGTGTACAAATATCTCTTCAGAACCCTGCTGTTAATTCTTTGGGGCATATATTCAGAAGTGGAATTACTGGATCGTGTACATGAGTGTTCATGGCAGTGTTATTCATACTAGCCAAAAGTGGGAGCAATCCAAATGTTCATCAACTGATAAAATAGATAAATAAAATATGGCATATCCATGCAATGGAATATTACTCCACACTAAGAATTACTCATACATGCTACTACATGGAGAAACCTTGAAAACATAGGGCCAAGTTAAATTAGCCAGCCACAAAAGACAACATATTGTATAATTCATTCATATAAAATATTCATAGTTGGCAAACTTACAGAGACAGAAAGCAGATTAATGCTTGCCAGGGAATGGGGTGGGGAAAAATTAATACGGAGTGATTGCCAGTACAGAGTTTCTTTTTGGAGTGATGAAAATATGCTAAAATTGGATTGTGGTGATGATTGCATGAATCTGTGAATGTACTGATCCTAAAGCCAATTCAATTGCACACTTTAAATGGTGAGTTGTATGGTATATGATTTATATAATCAATCAATAAAGCTGTTAAAATAATTGTACCTCAACAAACCTGACTCAAAAGAGAAAAAATTTTAAACTTCCAAGGTCCAAAGAAAAGAGGGCAAAACACACAAGCAGCAAGTTTCTCTTAGAAAGGAATATAAATAACCAATACCATATAAAATGATGCTCAACTTATCAAGAGTCAAACTAATGCAAATAAAACAAAAATGAGATCTATTTTTCCCAATAAGATTCACAAAAATCAGAGATTGGCAATAACCAGCGTTGGTGAAGTTATAATTAATCTTCCCACCCTCAGGACTCATAAATGCTCAGCTGAAACAAATTTTGTAGAAAGAACTTTTGTAATACATTTCCAGGTGAGTCATGTGCATAACTTTTTATCTAATTTTAAGGCCTTAGTAGCACAGGTTTTATAATCAAACATTCAAAACTGTTCCAGCAGTGCTTGGCATGGAAGTGACCTCCCAACAGCGTCTGTCCAGAAGGGACCCTGCTGAGGCAGGGATTGACCTTTGGTTCCAGGCTGTGAGGAAGGTGTGAAGGGTCCTGAGACAGAGGCTGGGACAGACAAGGGGGCTGAGACTTGACACACATAGTGGTCCTGGTCAGTTGTATATAATTTGGTACAGATTTTATATATTTCAACAATTACTCTTGTCTTACTGACCAAAAGTTGGCCCTATAAAAATACAAGTGTTGAAAATGCATGCAGTGGACATCATCACAGGATGTTTATAATGTCAGAAAAACAGTGCTCATCTTTAGGGGACTGGTTACGAAAATTGTGGTACATCTAGAAAATACGCTAGCCTGTGGCCATTACACATGATTTGAAAATATACACTGTTAACATGCAGAAGTCTCTGCAACACTGAATGAAAAAAATTACTTAATATTGATAGTAAAATTATAAAAATGTGAAAGTATTCATTCACATATGCTTGTGTGCACGAATAAAGAAATATCACCTGGAAGGCACCAGTGACACCTCTTCCATGAAGTATTTGCTAATTAAGTCCAAGTCCTTGCCATCATGTAGCTCGTATCCCAATGTTGTGGGAAGAGGAGGAGGAAGGGTGAGTTTGGGGAAACGGTAAGCAATAATAAAATACGATAAATTCAGAAAAATGAAAAGTTCGGTGAATAAAACTTACAAAAGTGAGATATGAGAGGAAGGGCTTTGGGTGGACTGGGGTGGGGGATGATATTTAGCAAGGATGGTCAGAGGTGACATTTAAACTGAGATCACAGTGATGGGAGCGAGCCAGGTATGTAAAAATATGGAGCAAAGAGTTCCTGCAGAATGAACAATACACAAAGATCCAGAGACAGAAGTGTGGTGGTTGTGCTCAAGCCACACAATCAGGCCAGGGGAGTAGGGGGGCAATGAGCCAGGGAGAGCTGGCTGGAAAGGCAGATTGAGACCAGATCACATGGACCCACGTGGGTTTTGTCAGCCACGGCATAGAAACTTGATTATTATTTTAAGTGAGATGGTAATCTATGGCAGAGAAAAAATATATCATTTACTTTAAAAAAGATTACTAGGCTGCTGGTCAGTGAATTTACTGCAGAGTAGAAGCTAGGAGGACAGCAGGTGTCATTGCAGTGGCACAGGCAAGGGATGCTGATATGCACAGGGATGGCAGCTGTAGATGTGATCAGGTAGTGAGAAGGGGTCAGATTTGGGGGCATTTTAGAAGTAGTGCTCACCAGACAGCTGGTGGATTGGAGGTGGGGATGAAGGAATGAGAAATATCAAGGCTTTCTGCTAGATATTTGACTTGCACAACTGTGAACAATAATGGCACTGACCAGGGGAGGAGCATGTTAGGGTGTTTGGGAGTATCTACAACTGAGCAGGACCCTGTGGGGCCCTCGCGGGTACAAATCCTTCCCGTGTTCCCCATTTCTTGTTTGTAGGAAATAGGCTTCATTCAGCTTCCTTAACCTTCCCTGAGTTCCAGAGGGCAGATTCAAACAGTTGCTGATCAGGGAAGGGAGGGGACAAAGAAACAAGGGAGAAGCAGTCAAGAAACAATAGTGCAGCCTTGGGGCAGGGTCCTGGTTCCTCAAAGAATAGACAAAACATTATCTTTGAGCTCTTCTACAGAACCAAGGCTGCCACCTCGGCAGAGGACGGCAACTTCAGGCTGAGCACAAGATTCCTAGAGCACCACCCTTTTACCTCACCACCAACCAATCAGAAGAAAGTCACTCACCCTGCAACCCTCACCCCAAATTTTGCCTATAGAACTTTCCCCCCAAAACCATTGGGGAGTTAGAGGTTTTTGAGCATGAGCCACCCATTCTCCTTGCCTGGCCCTGCAATAAACCTTTCTCTGCTCCAAACTCTGATGTTTCAGTTTGTTTGGCTTCACTGTGCATCGGGCACATGGACTTGTGTTCGGTAACAATTTCAAGAGTTCCTTTTGGAAACATTAACTCTTGGATACCCTATTAATTATCTAAGTGGAGATGCTGAGAAAGCTGATATTTGTATCTGGAACTCACAGGGGAGGGGTCAGAATTTGCCATACAAATTTGAATGTCATCAGCAGTAAGGTTGTAGTTAAAGACAGGAGACTGACTAAGGTCACTTAAAGAATGTAGGTAGAAAAGGGAAGATGAATAAGATTGAATTCTGAGCCCTGTAAAGCGAGGAGAGAAGAATCCAGCCAAGTAGATCAGGGATTGGGAAACTTTTTTTCATAAAAGGCCAGGCAATAGATACTTTCACCTTTGAAGGCCACACTGTCTTGCCTGTGCCTCCTCAACTCTGCTATTATATCACTGAAGCAGCCACAGACAAAAACAAACAGGCATGGCTGTGTTCCAAGAAAACTTTATTTACAAAAGGAGGCAACAAGCAGAATTTGGCCAGCAGCTGTGATCTGCCACCTCTGGAGTTGATGAGAAGGAACAGAAACAGTGGTTAAAGGAAAACAAGCCAACTGTGGTGTCATAGAAACTTGGAGAAGATGCTTTAAGATGGAAAGAATAGTCTATCAAGTGAAATTGAGAAAAATGAAGCCTGAGTATAAAAGCTTTCAGCTGCATGGGTCTATGTGGTTTGCTGAATGCACTATTGTTTCCCACAATATCCTGGGGATGCAGCTCCTTCTGCCTGCAGTGTCCTCCACCCCAAATCTCCATTTGATGAATTCCCCTTCATTCTTTTTTATTTTAACTTTTTTTTAATTGAATGATTCTTTAAATTCTACAGTGCTTTACAATTTTCAGAAATTTCACACACATGATTTCATATAATAACCCATTTCTTTCATCTTTAAGTCTTCAATAATACCTGACCCCAGAAGCTTCTGTAGTAGACAGAATAACAGCCCCCCCAAAGAGTTCCACATCCTAATCCATGGAACCTGTAAATATCTTACCTGAATTAAGGATCTTGTGATAGGGAGATTATTCTGGACTACCTGGATGGGCCCTGTGTAATCACAGGGGTCCTGGAAGAGGTTGAATTGTGTCCCTCAGAATTCACATGTTGAAATCCTAATCCCAAGGACCTCAGCATATGATCTTATTTGGAAATAGGGTGATTGCAGCTGTAATTGATGAGGTCATACTTGAGTATGATGGTCCCCTAACCCAGTATGACTGGTACCCTTATAAAAAGGGGAAATTTGGACACAAACAAACATATATAGAGAGAAGGCCATGAGAAGTTGAAGGCAGAGGTCGGAGTCATGATTCTACAAGGCAAGGAATGCCAAATATTGCTGACAAATCACCTGAAGCCAGGTAAGACACCTAGAACACATTCTCCCTCATAGCCCTTAGGAGAAACCAACACTGCCAACACCTTGACCTTGGACTTCTAGCCTCCAGAATTGGAAGACAATAAATTTCTGTTGCTTGTAGCTTTGTACTTTCTTTCTGCAGCCCTAGCAAATGAATACAGGTTCTTAAGAGAGAGAGAGGCAGGGGAGGAGGTAAGAGTGATACAGAGGGAGAAAGACAAGCTGAACTTTGAAGATGGAGGAAAGGGGCCATGAGTCAAGGAAGGAGGACCACCTCTAGACAGTGGATTCTCCCCTGGAGCCTCCAGAAAGCAATGTAGCCCTCCCTGCACCTTAATTTTAGCCCAGTGAGACCTGTGTTGGACTTCTGACTTACAGACCTTCATGATAGTAAATCTGTATGGTTTTAAGTCACTAAGATAGTGGTAATTTGTTACAGCAGCTAATATACTTTCCAAGTTTCAAATTCTTCAAATACATTCCCTGCACAAACCTAACTTCTGTCACTCTGGCTGGACCAGGAATATCTTAAAGGCAAGTGCCAGATTTTACTCGTATTCTGATCCCTAAAACACAATAAATACTCAGTAAATAAATGTAGGTAAATGTATGTTGAATGCATATGTCTTTCACCACGTTCTTCACTGCTTTTTTCTGCCTGGCTATAAGCTACTCAAGTTTTAATTTTCTGGCCTTGAAACTCATTTTAGTTACATGCCTTAATCAGCTGTATTACCTTTTATTGGACTACTTTAAACTGTCCTAAGTGCTTTTGAAATTCGGAAAAAAAAAAAAAAAGACGACTTTGAAAACCCAGGAAGAAACAGGATCCATTAGGAAAGTGTCTTTAGCAGAAGATTGTAATGTGAAGTCACTTGACCTAATTTGCTGCAAATCACTCCTGAATATATTGCAGTAGGCAGATCTGAATGGGCAATTTCACAGGAGGAGCTGAGCTGAGCTGATCCTTATCCCTCTGCAAATCTATTTAGTTTTATAGGTGAAATAATAATAAATTTCATGAAGGTTTATTGAAAACATCTTATAACGATTATAGATAAGTTTATGAAGTCATTGATTTTTTTTAAATGTTGCAACTGCAAGTCTAGCTATTCATGTACTTGTGCTAAATTCCTAAGTATGAATGATATCCTACTAAACACTGAGTTAACTATGGATTCTCCAGGATGTCCTTAAGCTTGCAAGCTCAGCAGCAGCCTTGCCACTGAGTTAAAATGTGTTATAACTTATCTCTGCAACAGAAACTCCCTCATTTCAGAAAATGGACAGTCAGCTGATAGTTACAAGTATGTCCAGTCCAACCAGGTAAAAGCTCAATTGTAACAACAAGTGCTGAACATCTCCTTTGTGTGGTTGTAACTCAAACATTTTTCAAAGTTATCACATGTGTTGCATCTTTACACTTTATCTCATTTAATCCTCCCCACTGTATATGACATGGCTATTCTTATCACTAATTTGTAGGTGAGGAAACGAAAGCTAAGCATGTGGAAAAGACTTAACCAAGGTCATGTAGGAAGTTAACAGTAGATCCAAAACCTGTAGAGGAACCCCTGACAAGAGTGCCATTTGCCTCTAATTCAGTGGAAGGGCACAGATTCTAAGAGAAAGAGTGAACTCATTCTCCTACTTCAAGGTGATGGCAATCTCTCAAAACCATAGGCTCTTGCTTCTCAGATTTGGAAGGGACATTTGATCCAATATCCCATATCTTGGCAGTTGAGCAGCCTTACCAAAGAGGAGGCTGGCACTTGTCATAGGTCAGTGAATGGTGAACTAGAACCAGAATCCAGGTTTCTGTGACCTCCCTTTGCTTTCCTTAGCCGCATACACAGATCGAAAGGTCTGCAGAGAGTTACAGCAACTATATCACCCAGGGCCAAACTGTGAAGAAATCACAGTATAAAGGTGTGGTTAGGGCAGGCTGGGGTAGGTTCAGGAAGGATTCTTGAAAATACCAGGCTCAGAAGCAAGTGAGCAATCAACCAACCAACCAACCAAATGGAAGTACACCCACAGAAGTAGAAGATGGCATGTGTTTAAGTTATCATATAAAACCATCAATAAATATCATGCAGGGCTAGACATGTAGGTAAACTGGGCCATAGCACAGTGTCGTAAGAGAGGAATGGCAGGAATGGGAATACATAAGAATATACTTGTACAAGTGACTCCTTCTGCATGGAATGTATTGTCCCAACCTCACCCCTTCTGCCTACTACAATATCACTTATCCTTCAAGGCCCAAACCATAGGTCACTTTTTTCATGAGCATCTATTACCTTCCTTTGGCAGAAGGAAGTTCTTCTCCAAACTCACTTTATTTGCTCCAACAAAAGAGCTTGCATCTTGTTTTCACTCAACTTTTATCAATGAGTTGGGCAGGTGTTCTCTTTCTGAAAAATTCTTAAGGGCAAAGATTCTGTGTTACTCACATCCTGTGATAGAATGCAAGGTCAGGAGGAGACAGAATAAGAGATGAGCCTGGAGGTGGTGGAAGGAGAAGTCTCTGAAGATGTGGTGGAGCAGAAGGGGTATTAAAAAGAAAATCTTTGATCAACTGACCAAGCTGAAGAAAGAGGAGAGAATTGAAACTGTAAATAAAAATCTTCCAACCAAAGCCCAAGACCAGATGGCTTCACAGGTGATTTCTATCAAATAGTTAGAGAAGAGCTAATACCTATCCTTCTCAAACTCTTCCAAAAAATTGCAGAGGGAGGAACACTCCCAAACTCATTCTATGAGGCCATCATTACCCTGATACCAAAGCCACACAAAGATATTACAAGAAAAGAAAATTACAGACCAATATCACTCATGAATATAGACAGAAAAAACCTCAACAAAATACTAGCAAACAGAATCCAACAACACATTAAAAAGATCATACACCATGATCAAGTGGGATTTATCCCAGGGATGCAAGGATTCTTCAATATACGCAAAACAATCAATGTGATACACCATATTAACAAATTAAAGAATAAAAACGATATGATCGTCTCAATAAGGCGGAAAAAGCTTTTGACAAAATTCAACACCCACTTATGATAAAAACTCTCCAGAGGGGCTTCCCTGGTGGCACAGTGGTTGACAGTCCACCTGCCGATGCAGGGGACACGGGTTCGTGCCCCAGTCCGGGAAGATCCCACATGCCGTGGAGTGGCTAGGCCCATGAGCCATGGCCACTGGGCCTGCGCGTCCAGAGCCTGTGCTCTGCTCCTGTGGAGAGGCCACAATGGTGAGAGGCCCACGTACCACAAAAAGGAAAAAAAAAAAAAAAAACCTCTCCAGAAAGTGGGCATAGAGGGAATCTACCTCAACGTAATAAAGGTCATATATGACAAACCCACAACAAACATCATTCTCAATGGAGAAAAACTGAAAGCATTTTCTCTAAGATCAGGAACAAGACAAGGATGTCCACTCTCACCACTCTTGAAAATTCAACATAGCTTTGGAAGTCCTAGCCACGGCAATCAGAGAATAAAAAGAAATAAAAGGAATACAAATTGGAAAAGAAGAAGTAAAACTGTCACTGTTTTCAGATAACATGATACTATACATAGATGATCCTAAAGATGCCACCAGAAAACTACTAGAACTAATCATTGAATTTGGTAAGGTTGCAGAATACAAAATTAATGCACAGAAATCTCTTGCATTCCTACACACTAACACAAAAGATCAGAAAGAGAAATTAAGGAATCAACCCCATTTACCATCACAACAAAAAGAATAAAATAACTAGGAATAAACCTACCTAAGGAGGCAAAAGACCTGTACTCAGAAAACTATAAAACACTGATGAAAGGAATCAAAGATGACACAAACAGATGGAGAGATATACCATGTTCCTGAACTGGAAGAATCAATATTGTGAAAATGATCATACTACCCAATGCAATCTACAGGTTCAATTGAATCTCTATCAAATTACCAATGGCACTGTTTTACAGAATTAGAACAAAAAATTATGCAATTTTTATGCAAACACAAAAGACCCCAAATAGCCAAAGCAATCTTGAGAAAGAAAAATGGAGCTGGAGGAATCAGGCTCCCCGACTTCAGACTATACTGCAAAGCTACAGTAATCAAGACAATAGGGTACTGGCACAAAAACAGAAATATAGATCAATGGAACAGGATAGAAAGCCCAGAGATAAACCCACGCACCTATGGTCACCTAATCTATGACAAAGGAAGCAAGAATATATAATGGAGACAAGACAGCCTCTTCAATCAATGGTGCTGGGAAAACTGGACAACTACATGTAAAAGAATGAAATTAGAACACTCTCTAACACCATACACAAAAGTAAACTCAAAATGGATTCAAGACCTAAATGTAAGACTGGACACTATAAAATTCTTAGAGGAAAACATAGGAAAAACACTCTTAGACATAAATCACAGCAAGATCTTTTATAGCCCACTTCCTAGAGTAATGAAAATAAAAACAAAAATAAGCGAATGGGACCTAATTAAACTTAAAAGCTTTTGCACAGCAAAGGAAACCATAAACAAGACGAAAAGAAAAACCACAGAATGGGAGAAAATATTTGCAAATGAAGCAACGGACAAAGATTAATCTCCAAAATATAAAAACAGCTCATGCAGCTCAATATCAAAAAAACAAACAACCCAATCAAAAAATGGATGGAAGACCTAAATAGTCATTTCAGCAAAGAAGCCATAGAGATGGCCAAGAGGCACATGAAAAGATGCTCTAAAGCACTAATTATTGGAGAAATGCAGATCAAAACTACAATGAGGTATCACCTCACGTTGGTCAGAATGGCCATCATCAAAAAATCTCCAAACAATAAATGCTGGAGAGGGTGCAGAGAAAAGGGAACCCTCTTGCACTGTTGGTGGGAATGTAAATTGATACAGCCAATGTAGAGAACAATATGGAGGTTCCTTAAAAAACTAAAAATAGAACTACCATATGACCCACAATCCCACTACTGGACATATATCCTGAGAAAACCATAATTCAAAAAGCCACACGTCCCCCAATGTTCATTGCAGCACTATCTACAATAGCTGGGACATGCAAACAACCTAAATGTCCATCAACAGATGAATGGATAAAGAAGATGTGGTATATATATATATATATATATATATATATATATATATATATATATATAAAATGGAATATTATTCAGCCATAAAAAGAGATGTAATTGGGTCATATGTAGAGATGTGGATGGACCTAGAGTCTGTCATACAGAGTGAAATCAGTCAGAAAGAGAAAAACAATTATTGTATATTAACGCATATATGTGGAATCTAGAAAAATGGCACAGATGAACCTATCTGCAGGGCAGGAATAGAAAGGCAGCTGTAGAGAATGGGCATGTGGATACAGTGCGGGGAAGGGGAGGGTGGGATGAACTGGGAGATTAGGTTTGACATAAATACACTACCATGTGTAAAACAGATAGCTAGTGGGAACCTGCTGTATAGCACAGGGAGCTCCGCTCAGTCCTCTGTGATGACCTAGATGGGTGGGATGAGGGTGGAGAGGGAGGTCCAAGAGGGAGGGGATATATGTATACATAAAGCTGATTCAGTTCACTGTACAGCAAAACTAACACAACACTGTAAAGCAATTATACTCCAATAAAATTTTTAAAAAATTCTCTCCTATCCAGAGCAAAAAAAAAAAAAAAAAAAAAAGTTGGAACCAAGTGAGAATCTGAAAAAGAGCAGATCTTGTTTCAGCTGCAGGAAGGCTCAAAGGTTTAACCATCACTTTTTGAGCAGAAGGACAGTCCTAGGAACCTAGAAAGACTGACCTGGAGTGAGCTGTGTGGTTGGTAAGGCCACATGGCCCAGGATCTGAATATAAAAAATGGACATTGCAGGCTTCCCTGGTGGCGTGGTGGTTGGGAGTCTGCCTGCCGTTTCAGGGGACACAGGTTCGTGCCCCGGTCCGGGAAGATCCCACATGCCACAGAGCGGCTAGGCCCATGAGCCATGGCAACTGGGCCTGCACGTCCGGAGCCTGTGCTCCGCAACAGGAGAGGCCACAACAGTGAGAGGCCCACGTACCGCAAAAAAAAAAAAAAAAAAAAAAAAAAGATATTTCGTGGTATTTCTTTGATGTTTCTGAGATACTTAGGTCAGATAGAGTAGGAGCAAGACAGATATTTAAGAGATACATAAGGATCTGTTTGCTCTGAATCCCCACAGAGTCCAGCATGTAGAAGGTCTTCAACATGTGCTCTGGTACGTTCAGTACATGGATATCCTCAGTTCCTTCCTACTCTCCCTGTGCTTCCTTCCATACTCCACCTGTGCTCCCCACAGATGCAGGCACTGCTGTGCATCTTTGCATCCCTTACTGATGCTGCTTCCATTCCAATCATCTAAACACATGCTGAGCTTACTTTTATCCCAACGCCTTTGTGGTTCTTGCTCCATTACCTGGAATGCTCCTAGCAGGTATCCACATGCCTTGCTCCTTCACTTCCTTCATGTTTTCCCTCAAATATCCCTTTATCAGCAAGGTCTTCCCAAATATTAAAATGAAAAAAAGCAAATCATCCCTCTAGCCACCCTCACCCCCTCCATCCCTCTTACCCTGCTTTACTTTTCAGCATTGTTATTTTCATTATCTGACTTCCTATTTACTTTTAATTTATTTCTGTCTCCCAGTAGCAAGTAAGTTTCCTGAGGGCAAAGACTTATTCATTTTGTTCTCTGATGTATCCAAATGCGTGTGGCAATGCTTGGGTTGCAGTAGGCACTAAAGGAACATAAGTTGATTGAAGAAACCATCATGCTATACTACTTCTAGCTAGAAAAAGTCATTGTATAGAAAATTGATGCTGCCTGGCTCCACCTACATCCATTTCCTTAACACCAGCTTGAATCCAGATGAAATTCACTGCCTATTTGAATACAATGCATGTTCAGCTGCTGACATTACAACCTTTCAGTCACTCCAAAAGCCCCAATTCTAACTGAACTGTAGATCTTGCCTCTCCTTCTGAATTAAGTCCCCGCATCCACGGCTGCTGAGCCCACCCAACTTATCACAAAATGTGGGTCTGATGCTCAATATCTCTTTCCCAAAAGAATTGAAAGAATACAGCAGAAAGCACCAGTTGGAAAGCTCTCGCAGCATTCCTGCAACAATTCCAGCTCATTTTGAATGGAAGCTGATAAAGATTGACTACCTTTATGTGGTAGCAATTCATCATGCTTAGAGTCTCTTTGTTGAACATCAATCTTACAATTTTACCGGGAGACATAATAGTGTAAATATATTATTCATAAACTAGAGTGAATCCCCACTCACCACCATAACCATTTTGACAATAAATCATAACATGTAAATGGCTTTTTCTTCTTTGTATTTTTTTTCTCATTTGGAGACTCAACAAAATACATCTATAAACAGAACAAAGAGCAGCAGAAAGAATTCTCTGAGCAAGAAGAGAAACTCATAAAAAGGAACCTGGATTAAATGTACAAACACAAGGGAACACTGTTGAACTGAGATGATTTTTCTTTTCAGAGCTGCTAAACCATTTAAAAATCTTTCTTATTGTATCTTTTAGTTATACCAAAAGCTACAGTTATTCTATGCCACTGAGCATTCTGGGTGAATGCTACATACCTCATAACTCTCAAATGGTTAGAAGATATGTCCACTGATTATAAAAAGCAGTCCCAAAAGTGGTATCTTAAAGTAGTTATCATACAGTAGAGAAAAAAAAGATAAACGCTGTAGTTAGCAGAACTGAATTCACAATTTCTCAAATTACTACTAGCAACAATCTTAAATTTACTTTTTCTCATGTGTAACAGGAAAATCATACTTTATTTTATTCCTATATCATAAGATGTATAGGAGTTAAATAAAGTGATGCACATGGATATTTTTATGACAAGGTATAGTACAAATATGGTCAATCATTAACCCATTTTGGTGTTACCTACCAAATTAGTAGAGAAACTCAAATTTCATAACATACTTTGGGAAAGGTTGGAAGGAAATACAACAAAACAAGAACTGAAAATGTTAAGATGAACCAGCTTACCTCCATTAGAGATAAGGGGAATATGTGGTTGAATCTGGGATGGAGATTTCTAATTAGCATGTTTGGTTTATTTTTGTAACTCTCATTGGAATTTAGCAGCCATCACATAATTCAGATCAATAACGTTCTCAATGCATAGCATTCATGTACAAGTCAAAATATCAGATTGAAGTAACTTGACACTCCATGTGGGGCTATACTGGTATGCAGCTCAGAAATGACCTGTATGTAAAGACTTCAGTGAATGACATCTGGCTTCGGGAACTATCCTCTGTCATTGAATGACGTTGATTTTAAGTACCTTTGGGGTTGATGAGATGATCTTTCCCTTGGTATGTCTTGATAATTCCAAGAGGAATGAAATAAGTACAAATAGCATGACCCCTCTGCTTTGTTTTCTAATTTCGATCAATTCTATGAAATAATTATCTCAGAAAAGATGATGAATCGATGGAAATACAGAAGTAATTAAAGAAACTATTCATACAGTTTCCAAAGTGCTGAAAGAGAGACTTCAGGGAATTAAATTCTTGAATCTGCTACTTACTATTTTTAGGAACTTGGACAAACAATTTAATCTCCCAGAGATGAGGGCTCTTCAGCTGTAAAATGGGCTGGCAAAGTTGAATTTTACTTCACTGCGCTACTTATAGATGCTATAACATTATTTGGAGAGAGTTTGGAACATTGAAGAGGACCATATACTTTGTACTACTAATAACGATCAGTGCTGTTACGAATAAGAAGGAAGGTAGACTCAGTCATTTAAAATCTCTGAGCCTGAGATACACCCTCAGCAAAAGTGAAAAACAATCCGTGCCTGCGTGATTCTCAGGATGGCTGGAAAGCTCAAATGATACCATGTTTTGCAAAGTACTTTGCCAACTATAGTGAGTTTGACAGAGTGGTTAATGTGCCAATATCTCCTCAGAGGCACTGTCTTAAGAAGTTGAATTTTTCAGACCTTTTAGAGCCAGAAGTGTCTGATCACAGCTTAGGCTCTCTCCCCTTTCATTACATATTTACTCATCATCGCTCCGTATAATTAACTGAAAGCAAAACAAGCAGGAGGTAGACCAGAAGTAAATGTTCCTGTTAGATGCACTGAACATTACAATGTGGAGGAGAGGAGAAGGAAATTAACAGACTAGGTGCCAGTTAATTTGAACGAGACCAAAAATAAATATTGGGGCCAGAATTCAAGCCCAAATCTGCCTCCCAAGGATCCGTACTTTGGAAAACATTAAGGGTCACCGTATCATATCACCTTATTTTGCAGGTCAAGAAAGCAAAGATTAGAGAGAGAAACTGACTTGCCCAAGGTCACACAGCTATGAAGGTCAGAGACTAAAACCCTAATATCCCAACCCCACCTCCAACCTCCAGTCAGTGCACTGTGCTCAGGGGCTAACTGTGGCTAACGCACTGTTTCAGGCTGAAGGGCACACACTAGAAACAAAGCAACCCCACTTCCTGCCTTCCAGAGACTCACAATTCAGCAGCCTCCATTTGAAAATATGCTTCATGTGAAACCCAGGATGGTCTCCTCCATCTCTACTTCTTTTTCATATCACTTTTATCCATTTTCTGTGTGTAGGGGTGTGGGGGGTGGTAGTGAAGGTGAGGGAGAGATAACTTAATAAGTCTAAGCTAGAACCTGGTTATTTGTGATTTTTAAAATTCACAACAGGTGATTCTGACACACACCGCCAGGGATAATCACCACATGTGATTCTTTTTTACATTTATTCATACTATTCTTTACTTATTTTTTATGAGTTAGTCTTATATCCTTAGAAGACTCTGGACTAGGACTAGACATTATTGTTTTTCAGTAGATCAGAAAAAGTTACACAGTGTTTCTAAGCCATTTGCCAAGAATCACACTGTGAGTTTGTGTCAGAACAGGAGCTAGGGCACCTCCTGAGTCCTGACCAGACCTCATTTCACTCCTTTCCACAGTGCCCTCCATATTTCTTGCCACTCTCTCCTACTCAAGCTCAAGTCTGCCATTGCTCAGAGAAGAATAGACAAGGGGTTAAAACGTATATATTTGGTCTTGTATACCCATAATATGCATTGACTTCACCAGTCCAGGGTCAGCCCCTGATTTTTTTTTTTTTTAACCCAGGATGCAAAGAAAGTCAGTCTATCAAGGTGGAACCCACACCATGTCATTTAATTAATTTACAATGAAAACTACAATCGGCAGGGAGAGCAGCTGTTCTGTGTCTTTTGACAAATACTTTTTATCCCTGTAGAAGAATTACACGGTAAATCAAATTTTAGCCAGGTATTTATTTCTCGTGAAGAGTCAGAGAGAGAGGAGGTAAGTGTCAAAGCTAAGCATCAAATAGCATTAAACTGTGACCGCCTGGTACATCTTAGGCTACATTAGAGACATGCCAGACAACATCAACCCTTGACCTGTGTCCTGGGAAGTGCTGGGATAGGCACAGCCAGTGGACAAACTTGCTTGAGGGGAAGAATATTTTCACATTGTATCTCCAGTCTGCTATACAGTAATACTCAGTAAGGGCTGGTTGATTGTTGGAATGAAAACCTATGTCTTAGGCATTGGTCGTCCATGCTTTGAATCCATCTGTACCACTTAATCTACACCATCTTAATCATACACACTGCTCCCCAAAATGCTTCTTCTGCTTTATCTCAGTCAGTCCAGGCTGCTGTGACAAAACACCATGGACTGACTGACTTATACAGAAACTTCTCACAGTTCTGCAGGCTGGAAGTCTGAGATCAGGGTGCTAGCATGGCCAGGTCTGGTGAGAGCTCCCTTCTGGGTTTGCAGACGGCCACCTTCTTGCTCTGTCTTCACATGGCAGGGAGTGCGGGGTGGGCAGAGTAAGCTTTCTAATTTCTCTTCTTTATAAGGGCACTAATGTCTACATGAGGGCTCCACCTTCATGACCTAATTACCCTCATGGGGCGGGGGTCGGGGGGAAAGGTTAGGGTTTCAACACAGGAATGTGGAAGAGACACAAACAGGAAACATGCCTTTCATACCCGCCACCCCCTTCTCCCTTTCTCATCCTCCACTTGACTTCACAATACCAATCAGGAGCTTTGCTGCCTCCTTAGGCCAACAACTACTTTTGGATTTAATATCTGCATATTGACTATGACATTCCCTCTACAGCATACCGACAATGTTCAGTCTCTGGCTTTGCCTGAGGAGACTGTTTTGCAAAAGGCTGAATGGGAACAAGAAGGCAAACTTGAGGAATCAGGCAGTCTCGCCTTGCAGTAGTTACTTCATAAATGTTATACAAAAGAATGCCAGAGTGAGTTAATTGTGTTTCGCTTTGGATGAGAAAAGCTGAAATCCTTAAATAAAATAAATCTGGAATTATTTTGTTAGTAAATGACAGACCGCCCTTTATTTCCAGAGATCTGTCTAAATAATGGAAACATGACATGACTATATAATTCACAAGATGAGAGATTAGATATAGACACATATACATATATATATTACATTCAAATAAAATAGTTTTGCAAGCTTCTTAGATATATGAGCATATAAATTAATTACTCAAACATGTCTCATCAAAGCAGCTGAAGGATTTATAGTTTCTAAAATACAAAACATCTCAGAAGCGCTACTATTGAATTAATGTATTCCTTAAGTGATTATTTTCTAGTACAGTATGAGAGATTCGTTAGTATTTTAACATGAAATATAATTTCCAATTAACCTGCATCTCATAGCAGAGGACCTTGATGGGAGTCAATAGGTTGAATAAATGAATGAATAAGTGTATGAGGAATATGTTCTTTTTGGCCTTTTAGGCAGGCTGTGAAACCATTTAAGTGGAAATAGTCCCTTTTGGGGACTGGGAAAGGGCAGATTCCCCTGCACAGGAAGGAAAAGCACCCTGATGTGGCAGACATTGGTCCACATGCAGAAAGTCTGGAAAGAAACACTACTATGAATTTCACATTTACTGTGTGACAAGTGCATCACACAGCAATGCAATGAGTAGGCAATATGGTCTCCCTTTTATAGACAGGGAAATGGACTTAGAATGATGAAATAAACTACCACTTACATTACAGCAGTGGAATGGATAATCTTGGACTTAAATCAACCCATCTGTCTGATTCCAAGGCTTATGCTTTTCAACACTGTGGTGACTCCTATTGTCTGTTCTCTGCCTGCCCGCCGAGGGATTAGGTAGGACAGCAGAGCTTCCTAGACCAGAATGACTGATTTTGCAGGAAGCCTCCCAAAAGCGGAAAGTCAGAGCTCTTTCTCACACTTACCTGGTTAATCCAAGAACGGAGAGACTGAAGTGGTGGATAAGGCTATTGGTTTATACTCACCCCCTGCTAGGCAGTAAGCTGTCAGCATGTATACTGTGATTAGCTGGAGATTATAACTGTATTTAAAAACCTGGGTGTGACCTAGTCAGCCCAGATCAAAGGCAGCCTTTGGGATTTAATGCTGTTCCAAAAAAGTTAAGGGAGTAGCCTCTAATTAAGGAGTGAAACTCTAAGCACCCAAGAAAGAACTAACGAACAATAATAATGAGACCTTTGAAGTTTACACAGCACGTTTCATGCCTGATCTCATTTGTCATAAAAGAAGAAATCACCATTTGCTGAGGGATTCCCATATTTCCAGCACCACGAGGGGCACTTCACATGTGCTACCTGATGGATGTTCAAAAGACTAGCAGGTCAGTGTCAGGATGCCCATCTTACCGACAATGATGCTGAGGGCCAGAGAGTAGAGAGATGTACCTGCGCTTCCTCCCCATTCACTGCCCTCCACTGTGCCAGCTGCCAAGAGCTGCTGACTCTCATCCATCCCTTCCCAACTCGTTTCTCATAATATAACTGAGGGAAAACATGCCAGTTCTCAATCGAAAAACTAAGCTTATGTCTCGTAAGTCTATTTTGTTTCAATATGATTGGAATTAGCCTAAAACTGAGAAACTACCTACGAACAGTTGGACACATTTCATAGGCAAGATTCCAGTGTGGAAATCAAACATGAATGGCTGTCATGAATTTGGGAAGCTACGTACAAACTGGAAAAAAACTATGTTTCCATTCTAAGAGATCTAGGCTAGATATGAAGTCAGGAGAGAGGAAGGGAGTTAGCTACTCACAATAGATACAATGTATAAAATAAAAAATCAGGGCTTCCCTGGTGGCGCAGTGGTTGAGAATCTACCTGCTAATGCAGGGGACACGGGTTCGAGCCCTGGTCTGGGAAGATCCCACATGCCGCGGAGCAACTAGGCCTGTGAGCCACAACTACTGAGCCTGCGCATCTGGAGCCTGTGCTCCGCAACAAGAGAGGCCACCATAGTGAGAGGCCCGCGCACCGCGATGAAGAGTGGCCCCCGCTTGCCACAACTAGAGAAAGCCCTCACACAGAAACAAAGATGCAACACAGCAAAAATAAATAAATAAATCAATTAATAAACTCCTATACCCAACATCTTCTTTAAAAAAAAACCCATGCACTTCAAGGTGGCTCTTATCAACAAGTCATGGGGGAGGAGAGTATAGACTTGGGTTGATTTTAGGGATGCAAGGAACCATCCCACATTCCCACAAAATGTCCATCCCCAAATGTAGTCACAGGTGCAAGACATTGCTTTCATGAAGACAGCACACGTAGTATTGTAGAAAACAAAACTGACCTTGAGTGATACTGATCAACGTGCAAGTCTGAAATCTCTTACCAGGTGAGTGGACGTCTGTGAATGAAGTAGCCTCCTTCAGCCCTCACTCAACATCTTCCATAGCAACATCTCCACACTGCCTCTTCCATGACGTTGTCGACACACTGAAAAAAAGAGAATACACAATCGCTAATCATCAAAATGAAGGCCAAATAAGTGAGAGTGTTCATTTTTACAAGTTGTTTGCCAAGCCCTTCAATAAGCTCCAATTTTTAGAACACTTGAACAGTTGATGGCACAAACAAACACAATAGAACAGGGTCAAAAATTAGGAGAAACCCAGAAATTTTTTTTTTTTTTGAGAAAAGTGTTTCTGGCCTAAGAATAAAGGATTTAAGTTTTCAAATAAGATTAAAAAAAATGAAGAAGGGCTAGGCTGACTTGAGCCGAGGGTACTGTGTTAAATGTGACTAATGAAAGGCAGAATGACTTAGAGTCAGCATGGGCTCTTTGTCACTGGAACTGTTAAAGGAAACTAGATGTTTACTCATCAGAAATGTTATAAAGGGAATTCCTGCATTGCGTGAGATGTTCAGGCATAGAACTTAAGTTGTCCTCTCATTTAAGATTTGATGAAAGGCCACAAAGTACAGCAGGATCAATGTCAAAATGTGTTATCAGTGGCCCAGATAAATGTTTAGGAAAAAAGTCAAGTTCACATTGAATATACAGATGGATTAATAACATTCTTCATGATACTGAGAAATGGTCCCTTGTAGTATGTGTACAATACAGGAAAAAAGGCAGGATATGCAACCACTAACTGGTTGTATGATCTTGGGCCATTAGGCTTTGGTCTCCTCACCTCTAGGAAGCGGGGGTTGGATTCTTCAGGATAATCTCTGGCTCTGACAATCTATTAATAGAATTTTATTATTCCACAAGGAATAATAAAAGGAGGGGTAGCCAGAAAACAGAACTCTTCCTTTGAAAGAAGAGTTCTCTATGTATTGAAGGAAGGTAATCCTAAATACGGGGCAACAAAAGGGTTCTCAAATTTCTCTTTGTAAACAACAAAGAACTGGGCATGGGGGAAAATTAAACTAATCTAAAAAGAGGAAGAAAAGATAATCATGTATAGCTTTGTTACCACATAGCAAAAGAAGATTATGTTAACTATCATTACTTTTAACGCTATCGTCCAAATGACAAGACCCTACATTATAAAGTGTTTTATAATCATAATCCCCTACAAATACTAGAAGATTCCTTTCTCAACCATTGCCTTTTCATTTAAGATGCTGAGCTCTCCACCTACATCTACCCCAAAGTGTGATTTCTCCTCTCTGTGCTGCTCATTCCTTCCTTCTAAAATGCCCTTCCAAGGACCTTCAAGATGGCGGAAGAGTAAGACGTGGAGATCACCTTCCTCCCCACAAATACACCAGAAATACACCTACACATGGAACAGCTCCTACTGAACACTGGAAGAAGACCTCAGACCTCCCAAAAGGCAAGTACCTGGTAGGGGGAAAAAAAAAAAAAAAACAGAGACAAAAGAATAGGGACGGGACCTGCACCACTGGAGGTGGCTGTGAGGGAGGAAAAGTTTCCACACACTAGGAGCCCCTTCACTGGCAGAGAAGGGGGGTGACAGTGGAGGAAGCTTCAGAGCCACAGAGGAGAGCACAGCAACAGGGGTGCAGAGGGCAAAGCGGAGAGATTCCTGCACAGAGGATCGGTGTCGGCCAGCACTCACCAGCCCGAGAGGCTCGGCCAGCACTCACCAGCCTGAGAGGCTTGTCTGCTCACCTGCCGGGACGGGCGGGGGCTGGGAGCTGAGGTTCGGGCTTCGGAGATCAGATCCCAAGGATAAGACAGGGGTTGGCTGCGTGAACACAGCCTGAAGGGGGCTAGTGCACCACAGCTAGCCAGGAGGGAGTCCAGGAAAGAGTGTGGACCTGCTGAAGAGGCAAGAGACCATTGTTTCGGGGTGCGTGAGGAGAGGGGATTCAGAGCACCGCCTAAACAAGCTCCAGAGACGGGTGCGAGCCGGGGCTATCAGCGCGGACCCAGAGATGGGCATGAAACGCTAAGGCCACTGCTGCAGCCACAAAAAAGCCTGTGTGCAAGCACAGGTCACTGTCCACACCACCCCTCCCGGGAGCCTGTGCAGCCCACCACTGCCAGGGTCATGTGATCCAGGGACAACTTCCCCGGGAGAACACACAGCCCACCTGAAGCTGGTGCAACGTCACGCTGGCCTCTGCCGCTGCAGGCTCGCCCTGCAACCATAGCCCTCCCTCCCCATGGCCTGAGTGAGCCAGAGCCCCCGAATCAGCGGCTCCTTCAACACCATCCTGTCTGAGCGAAGAACAGATGCCCTCTGGTGACCTACACGCAGAGGTGGGGTGAAATCCAAAGCTGAACCCCAGGAACTGTACGAACAAAGAAGAGAAAGGGAAATCTCTCCCAGCAGCCTCAGGAGCAGCGGATTAATTCTCCACAGTCAACTTGATGTACCTGCATCTGTGGAATACACGAATAGACAATGGATCATCCCAAAATTGAGGCGGTGGACTTTGGGAGCAACTATATATTTTTTCCCTTTGCCTCTTTTTGTGAGTGTGTATGCGTATGCTTCTGTGTGTGATTTTGTCTGTATAACTTTGCTTCCACCATTTGTCCTAGGGTTCTGTCTGTCCATTTGCTTTCTTTTTTGTTTTTGCTGTTTTGTTTTTCTTTTTCTTAGTAAAGTCTGTAGCACTTGTTATCATTGCGTTTCTGGATTTGTTTTTTGTGTTTGGTTGCTCTCTTCTTTCTTTGCTTTTCTCTTTTTTTATTACTTTAATAATTTTTTTTTATTTTAATAAGTTTATTTTCTTTTTTCTCCCTTTTCTTCTGAGCTGTGAGGCTGACAGGGTCTTGGTGCTCCAGTCAGCTGTCAGGCCTGTGCCTCTGAGGTGGGAGAGCCAAGTTCAGGACCTTGGTCCACTGGAAACCTCCCAGCTCCACGTAATATCAAATGGTGAAGGCTCTCCCAGAGATCTCCATCTCAACGCTAAGACCCAGCTCGATTCAACGAACAACAAGCTACAATGCTGGACACCCTATGCCAAACAACTAGCAAGACAGTAACACAACCCCACCCATTAGCAGAGAGGCTGCCTAAAATCATAATAAGCTCACAGACACCCCAAAACACACCACTGAACGTGGACCTGCCCACCAGAAAGACAAGATCCAGCCTCATCCACCAGAACACAGGCACTAGTCCCCTCCACCAGGAAGCCTACACAACACACTGAACCAACCTTAGCCACTGGGGGCAGACACCAAAAACAACAGGAACTACGAACATGCAGCCTGCGAAAAGGAGACCCCAAACACAGTAAGTTAAGCAAACTGAAAAAAAGAGAAACACACAGCAGATGAAGGAGCAAGGTAAAAACCAACCAGACCAAACAAATGAAGAGGAAATACGCAGACTACCTGAAAAAGAATTCAGAGTAATGATAGTAAAGATGACCCAAAATCTTGGAAATAGTTTGGAGAAAATACAAGAAACATTTAACGAGGACCCAGAAGAACTAAAGAGCAAACAAACAGTGATGAACAACACAATAAATGAAATTAAAAATTCTCTAGAAGGAATCAATAGCAGAATAACTATGGCAGAAGAACGAATAAGTGACTGGGAAGATAAAATAGTGGAAATAACTACCACAGAGCACAATACAGAAAAAAGAATGAAAAGAATTGAGGACAGTCTCAGAGACCTCTGGGACAACATTAAATGCACCAACATTCAAATTATAGGGGTCCCAGAAGAAAAAGAGAAAAAGGAAGGGACTGAGAAAATATATGAAGAGATTATAGTTGAAAATTTCTCTATATATGGGAAAGGAAATAGTTAATCAAGTCCAGGAAGCACAGAGGGTCCCATACAGGATAAATCCAAGGAGAAACATGCCAAGACACATACGAATCAAACTATCAAAAATTAAATACAAAGAAAAAATATTAAAAGAAACAAGGGAAAAACAATAACATACAAGGGAATCCCCATAATGTTAACAGCTGATCTTTCGGCAGAAACTCTGCAAGCCAGAAGCACGAGGCAGGACATATTTAAAGTGATGAAAGGGAAAAACCTACAACCAAGATTACACTACCCAGCAAGGATCTCATTCAGATTCAATGGAGAAATTAAAACATTTACAGACAAACAAAAGCTAAGAGAATTCAGCACCACAAAAGCAGCTTTACAGCAAATGCTAAAGGAACTTATCTAGGCAGGAAACACAAGGGACGGAAAAGACCTACAAAAACAAACCAAAACCAATTAAGAAAATGGTAATAGGAACATACATATCAATAACTACCTTAAATGTAAATGGATTAAATGCTCCAACCAAAAGACATACACAGGCTGAATGGATTCAAAACCAAGACCTATATATATGCTGTCTACAAGAGACCCACTTCAGATGTGGGACACATACAGACTGATAGTGAGGGGATAGAAAAAGATATTCCATGCAAATGGAAACGAAAAGAAAGCTGGAGGAGCAAGCTTTATTCTCATATCAGATAAAACAGACCTTAAAATAAAGACTATTACAAGAGACAAAGAAGGACACTATATAATGATCAAGAGATCAATCCAAGAAGAAGATATAACAATTATAAATATTTATGCACCCAACACAGGAGCACCTCAATACATAAGGCAAATACTAACAGCCATAAAAGGGGAAACTGACAGCAACACAATCATAGTAGGGGACTTTAACACCCACTTTCACCAATGGATAGATCAACCAAAATTAAAATAAAAAGGAAACACAAGCTTTAAATGATACATTAAACAAAATGGACTTAATTGATATTTATAGGACATTCCATCCAAAGACAACAGGATACACTTTCTTCTTAAGTGCTCATGGAACATTCTCCAGGATACATATCTTGGGTCACAAATCAAGCCTTGATGGATTTAAGAAAACTGAAATCATATCAAATATCTTTTCTGACCACAACACTATGAGATTAGATATCAATTACAGGAAAAAATCTGTAAAAAAAATATAAACACATGGAGGCTAAACAATACACTACTTAACAACCAAGAGATCACTGAAGAAATCAAAGAGGAAATAAAAAAAAATACATAGAAACAAATGACAATGAAAACACAATGACCCAAAACCTATGGGATGCAGCAAAAGCAGTTCTAAGAGGGAAGTTTATAGCAACAATCCTACCTCAAGAAACAAGACACATCTCAAATAAACAACCTAACCTTACACCTAAAGCAATTAGAGAAAGAAGAAAAAAACCCCAAAGTTAGCAGAAGGAAACAAATCATAAAGATCAGATCAGAAATAAATGAAAAACAAATGAAGGAAACAAGAGCAAAGATCAATAAAACTAAAAGTTGGTTCTTTGAGAATACAAACAAAATTGATAAACCATTAGCCAGACTCATCAAGAAAAAAAGGGAGAAGGCTCAAATCAATAGAATTAGAAATGAAAAAGGTGAAGTAACAACTGACACTGCAGAAATACCAAGGATTATGAGACATTACTACAAGCAACTATATGCCAATACAATGGACAAGCTGGAAGAAATGGACACATTCTTAGAAAAGCACAATCTGCCAAGACTGAACCAGGAAGAAATAGAAAATATAAACAGACCAATCACAAGCACTGAAATTGAGACTGTGATTAAAAATCTTCCAACAAACAAAAGCCCAGGACCAGACGGATTCACAGGCGAATTCTATAAAACATTTAGAGAAGAGCTAACATGTATCCTTCTCAGACTCTTCCAAAATATAGCAGAGGGAGGAACACTCCCAAACTCATTCTTCGAGGCCACCATCACCCTGATACCAAAACCAGACAAAGATGTCACAAAGAAAGAAAACTACAGGCCAGTATCACTGATGAATATAGACGTAAAAATCCTCAACAAAATACTAGCAAACAGAATCCAACAGTACATTAAAAAGATCATACACCATGATCAAGTGGGGACTATCCCAGAAATGCAAGGATTCTTCAATATACGCAAATCAATCAATATGATACACCATATTAACAAACTGAAGGACAAAAACCGTATGATCATCTCAATAAGGCAGAAAAAGCTTTCAACAAAGTTCAACACCCATTTATGATAAAAAAAAACCTCCAGAAAGTAGGCACAGAGAGAACTTACCTCAACATAATAAAGGCCATATATGACAAACCCACAGCCAACATCGTCCTCAATGGTGAAAAACTGAAACCATTTCCACTAAGATCAGGAACAAGAGAAGGTTGCCCACTCTCACCACTATTATTCAAAGTAGTTTTGGAAGTTTTAGCCACAGCAATCAGAGAAGAAAAAGAAATAAAAGAATCCAAATCAGAAAAGAAGAAGTAAAGCTGTCACTGTTTGCAGATGACATGACACTATACATAGAGAATCCTAACGACGCTACCAGAAAACTACTAGAGCTAATCAATGAATTTGGTAAAGTAGCAAGATACAAAATTAGTGCACAGAAATCTCTTGCATTCCTATACACTAATGATGAAAAATCTGAAAGAGAAATCAAGGAAACAGGCCCATTTACCACTGCAACAAAAAGAATAAAATACCTAGGAATAACCTACCTAAGGAGACAAAAGACCTCTATGCAGAAAACCATAAGACACTGACGAAAGAAATTAAAGATGATAAAAACAGATGGAGAGATGCACCATGTTCTTGGATTGGAAGAACCAACATTGTGAAAATGATTATATTACCCAAAGCAATCCATAGATTCAATGCAATTCCTATCAAACTACCACTGGCATTTTTCACAGAACTAGAACAAAAAATTTCACAATTTGTATGGAAACATAAAAGACCCCAAATAGCCAAAGCAATCTTGAGAAAGAAAAATGGAGCTGGAGGAATCAGGCTCCCGAACTTCAGACTATACTACAAAGCTACAATAATCAAGACAGTCTGGTACTGGCACAGGAACAGAAATATAGATCAATGGAACAGGATGGAAAACCCAGAGATAAACCCATGCACACATGGTCACCTTATTTTTGATAAAGGTGGCAAGAATATACAATGGAGAAAAGACAGCCTCTTCCATAAGTGGTTCTGGGAAAAGTGGACAGCTACATGTAAAAGAATAAAATTAGAACACTCCCTAACACCATACACAAAAATAAGCTCAAAATGGATTAAAGACCTAAATGTAAGGCCAGAAACTATCAAACTCTTAGAGGAAAACATAGGCAGAACACTCTATGACATAAATCACAGCAAGATCTTTTTTGACCCACCTCCTAGAGGAATGGAAATAAAAACAGAAATAAACAAATGGGACCTAATGAAACTTAAAAGCTTTTGCACAGCAAAGGAAATCATAAACAAGATGAAAAGACAGCCCTCAGAATAGGAGAACATATGTGCAAATGAAGCAACTGACAAAGGATTAATCTCCAAGATTTACAACCAGCTCATGCAGCTCAATATCAAAAAAACAACCCAGTCCAAAAATGAGCAGAAGATCTAAATAGACATTTCTCCAAAGAAGATATACAGATTGCCAACAAACACATGAAAAGATGCTGAAATATCACTAATCATTCGAGAAATGCAAATCAAAACTACAATGAGGTATCATCTCACACCAGTCAGAATTGCCATCATCAAAAAATCTACAAACAATAAATGCTGGAGAGGGTGTGAAGAAAAGTGGACCCTCTTGCACTGTTGGTAGGAATGTAAATTGATACAGCCACTATGGAGAACAGTATGGAGGTTCCTTAAGAAACTAAAAATAGAACTACCATGTGACCCAGCAATCCCACTACTGGGCATATATCCTGAGAAAACCATAACTCAAAAAGACACATGTCCCCCAGTGTTCACTGCAGCTCTGTTTACAATAGCCAGGACATGGAAGCAACCTAACGGTCCATCGACAGATGACTGGATAAAGAAGATGTGGCACATATATACAATGGAATATTACTCAGCCACAAAACCAAACGAAATTGAGTTCTCTGTAGTGAGGTGAATGGACCTAGAGTCTGTCATACAGAGTAAGTCAGAAAGAGAAAAATAAATACCCTGTGCTAACATATATATATATGAAATCTAAAAAAAAAAGGTTATGAAGAACCTAGAGGCAAGATAAGAATAAAGACACTGACGTAGAGAATGGACTTGAGGACATGGGGAGGGGGAAGGGCAAGCTGGGACGAAGTGAGAGAGGGGCATGGACATATATACACTACCAAATGTAAAATAGATAGCTAGTGGGAAGCAGCCGCGTAGCACAGGGAGATCAGCTCTGTGCTTTGTGACCACCTAGAGGGGTGGGATAGGGAGGGTGGGAGGGAGACGCAAGAGGGAGGAGATATCGGGATATATTTATAGCTGATTCACTTTATTATAAAGGAGAAACTAACACACCATTGTAAAGCAATTATACTCCAATAAAGATGTTTAAAAATAAAAATAAAATAAAATAACAAAATGCCCTTCCTTAAAAGTCTGAGTCATGATTTGTGTTTTAGCAGGTTTGCCAATGCACTTCTATTCTTCCATGAGATGGGCACTTTTTTCACTCGTATCCAAAAATCTGATTTCGTCTTTTCACCTGACCTTTGAGGGAACAGTCAAAGATAGTCCCAAGGCCTTACTGTCCAGATCAGGTGATGGCAACTCCAGGAAATGATGATTCCCTCCCCCTTTCCTGAGCCCTTAGCATCAAGAAATCGGGTGCCTTCTCCTGGCATGAGTTTACTTTCAGGTAGGTAAGCCAGTGCAATGTTTGGACAGGACACTGAGAGTAGCTAAGCAAGCAGTAAAGGTCTATCACTGAATTTGTTAGTGGTGATAAAGGAGCACCATGGGTAGAGAGGGTGAAAAGAAAGAAAGGAAACTCACTTTTGTTGGATACCTACTATGTGCCAGGCATTGTGTGAAGCACTTTACAGTTGTTAGTCCATATTCTAGTCATCCTGAAGTCATCATCCCATTGAATCAGCAAAACGCAGCAATGACTGTATGTGTACACGGCAACTACTGTATGTGAACTTTAAAGACTTCATCCGCTGACTCGTCACACTGCCCATTTCAAAAAAGTGACAGCATGTAAGTCATTTCACTAATACCACATAGCTGACAACTGGGTAAAGGAAGACTCAGACTCATATCTTTTCAACCTCATGTTTTATGTTCTTCTAGCTACCTCCAAATTAGAACATTAAAAGGCAAAATTAATGCTGTGTGGTTGCCCAGTAGAGGATGTGAACAACTTCCCACTCAAAATTAGTTCTGATATTGAGGCTGATAATGCTACACACGGACCAAAAAAGACAAGAAAATACTGAGTACTACTCACATAACAGAACTCACTAGGGTGAACAGGAAAGACACCCAAGCTGCTGGGGAATAGCTCGAGTGAAGAAAGGGGCAGGTGGCTAGGGGTTGGGGTGAAGGCCCTTGTGCACATGGCCCAGGGATTGCAGGTGGAGGGTGCACCAGGCTTTCTTATCAGCATGTCCAGAGAGGGGCAAGAGGGAAGGGGAAGGTATAGAGCCTGAAAGCCAGCAGTGGGCACACATCAAAAATGGAGTGAGACTCTTTCTTTCCTATGGTAAATTAACTCAATGGGTAGGCAACGTACTCAGAGTCAAGATGTGGCAACATCACCCGGGCGGTTGTATTTGCCCTAGCACATTCTTTCCCTTATGCCCAAGCTGGAGTGACAGGGCAGAGAGGCTGTGTGTGGTGTTATCACTCCACAGAGCAGCACCTGTTTCATTCTTTGGGCCTAATGAATCGACCCAGATGAAAGCCCAACACTCCATTGTAAACAATAATCAGCCCCAATCCATCAGGAACCAAATTATATGTTTGTGTGCACTAAAAAGGCTTAGAGTACCCAATTGTGAGTGGTGGTGTGAAACACTCTCAACCCAGTGTAGAAGAGGACATCCCAAGAACCAGCTTCAAACCGTAACGATGAACTGATGTTCATCGTGGCCTTAATATACGCCAAGTACTTTAAATACAATATTGTCAATCAACCTCCATAACCAGCACCTGTGGCAGCTGAGCAAATCCACATTTCATCGTAGAGCGATGCTCAGATGGGCTGCTGCAGTGCACAGCTCTAGGGGTGCTGTTTCCATGGTGGTCTGGATGAATGGCATCCACTGAGGCTGTGCAGTGAACGGCCCACAGAGCTGTGCCCTGCTCAGAAAAATGAAGTACCGTGCTCTTGATAAATACACTTAGGGAATGGCTGCCCTGTAATTTGAACCCAAGTCTTTCTGACTCCAAAGTCCATAGATTAATTCTTCTGTAAGATATCAGAAATTGATTTTTAAAATAGCTGAAAGGAATTTGGGGTTTGGGGAGGGCATATTTGTTGTAGTTGCTTTTCCCTGGGGTCTGTCTTCAGAGTTTTCAAGAAGAAAATTAGCATTTACTCCAGGACTCCCAAGTGGGGAAGTTGGCAAACCATACATACAAGCCTGTGAATTTTAAGGAGGAATCGACTAGGCATTTCAGTGGGGTATTGGCCCTCTGTGTTTGGAATTCCTCAGTTCTGAGTTCAGGACTTGTTTTTGGTGAGGGATTGAATGGATGATGGGGCTTGGGAAAGATTTAGAAAAGCTTATGAATATTCACTCATTTATGAACACCGATCAGACTTGGAGGAGGGGAGAGCTGGAAAGAGCATTCTAAAGTGTATGTTTGCATCTGTACCCTGCAAAGAAGTAAGAAAAGTAATTCAAATGATGCTAGAGACTGGAAGGCCCCCAGGCTTTGTGCAAGAAGGCAGTGCAGCACAGTTTGGGGTGAGCATTGTTCTGCGTGCAATGAGGCACGCCTTGGGAAGAGAGGCTCTGAGACAGCCTTCCCAGGAGTTGACAACTTAGCACAGAGTATCGAGGTGAACTCCAGGAGGGGACATTTGGAAAAGTGGCTCGGGGAGGTGACATTTACACAGAGCCTTCATTCACTATTGGCAGTCCCTGAGGTTACAATGGTAAACAAGTAGGTGAAAGCCCTGCTTCCAGTGAGAAGCCTTGGGGTCCTTACAAGTGGAGAAGCACAGCAGAAGAGAGGGCACAGAGATATGGCAGCGTGAGAAGAACTTGGCCGGACATGGCCAGTTTTGAACATGGAGGAAGACCATGCGTCATGGAAGACACGTGGCCTCTAAAAGCTGGAAGAGGCAAGGAAACAGATTCTCCCCTAAAGCCTCCAGAAGGAGCACAGCCCTATTCAAACCTCAATTTTAGTCAAGTGAGACCCCCTTCAGACTTCTGACCCACAGCACTGATAATAAATTTGCATCACTTTAAGCCATTAGCTTTATGGAAATATAGCAGCAATAGAAAACTAATACACATGTACTTAATGCTAGCTGTTCTTACAATTAGTATAGGATAAAGTTCCAAAATAAAGAAGAAGAGGAAGGGGAGAGGAAAGGACACAGAGAAGCTGGTTCTTGTTGGGAGTGAGAGATTCCTACTGAGAAGTGATGAGACAGTGCAGGGTATGTTTGGGAAGCAGCCAGTGATGGCGTGGACCTTGATTAGGCCATATCTGAAGTTGGCATTATAAAGATGGAAAAGTGAAGGGCCTCTGGTGCCAAGCTATTTGGGTGCAACTCTGTATTTGGTGCTGAAGGATATTCTGGGGAATCTGTGCCCATTGCAGCTTCCATTTATCTTTCCACTATCCCACCTTCTTTCCTTTCCCTTCAGAAATTAATCTTTTGAATACTGTTTGCCTTTTCAAAGGAAGCATAGGATTTTGGGATTAACAATACACACACTACTGTATATAAAACAGATCATCAACAAGGACCTACTGTATAGCACAGAGAACTCTACTAAACATTCTCTAATAGCCTATATGGGAAAAGAATCTGAAAAAGAATGGATATATGTATAACTGAATCACTCTGCTGTATACCTGAAACTAACAACATTGTAAATCAACTATACTCCTATATAAAATAAAAATTAAATTGAAAAAAGATTAAAAAATCTAAAAACAAAATAAAACAAAAAAGAAAGCATAAGAAATCAAATATAATTTCTGAAGAGAGTTTGCTGAGGAAGTTTCGTATCAGGAATGGGGACCACTACAGGCTACCCAAAGGTGTATGAGACACTTCTCCAGTTATGTTATAATAGAACAATGGCTTCACTTGTGGGGAAGGTGGACTCGATGAAAAGTGTAGAGGATTAGCTGTAGCTCGCTGGCAGAACTATCATGATTGTGTTAAAAACAAGCTGTATTTCCTTGGGCAAGTCACTTCTCTTGTCCATCTCATTTGTGAAATGGGTCTGCTTTCCTTGCAGATTGCTGAGAAGATCAAAGGAGGTTAACGTAAGTGAAAGAACTTTGTAAGCAGAAAAGGACAACACACGTGTCATCGGCCCTTAGTCCCCAAGCTCCTCATATCACCAAGAGGGACCAAGTCGGTCTTCCTGAGCCCTCAGCGCTGTCTGGTTTTGGGTTTGGTCATTAACACATACATCATCATCCACCCCTTCATTTCTCTCTTTTCCTAATTTTTTCGACTCCCCGTCTAATCAGCTGAACCCTTTGACCATTATTTTGCCTTCTCGTTAAACAGATCTCTGAAATTTATTTATTTGCAAACTGGTTTTACAACCCAAATTGCTCCTGCATAAGGTATACACAAGCATGTCAACGAAAGCCTGAGCGGGGATGGTATTCACCTAGAGTCTAGGTAAATAAAGACAAATAAATAAATAAAGACAAATATACTGAGAAGTATAACCAGAGGCAAGACTGTTCTCTGAAAGCAGGAGGTCTTCCTGGAATAAATATTCTTCTTGGATTTGATTCTCTATTTTAAGAAGGGGGAATAGCATCAAAGTGTTAAAAGGTAATTTCATTGGTGACACACTAATAATAATTTCATCATTAATCCAGAGGGTGACTGTTCCTAAAATTATCTATTCCCAGTACATTTCAAGGTTATGATTTTTACTGAGTTCATCTTCCCTTTACATGACCTCATATCGAGGTTTAAATTGGCTATTTGTAGACAATAAAACTACACATTGCTTCCACCATGATACTGCTTCTGCCACATGTAAATGAGGAGGTTTCCATTCAAACTATGCCTCCTCTCTTTCCCAACCTGGAGCCCTGGGCAGACGGCATGTTGACCCAGTCCCAGCAGGACCAAGCAGGTGGACTGTCAGAGAGGGAAAGTGAGAAAGCCAAAGCTTGGCACAGAATCTGCCCACGTGGGTAGGACACACACTGGGAGATGAACCTGTTGCAAAGATGAATTCTGGAAGCACAGCCAGGTAGGGAAATGGTGGTCTCCAAAGGATGTAGGCACATAGGGGAGTTTAACAATGTCACAGCATCTATGCCTGACACTGGACTTCTTAGGTGGGTGGAGCTCAGCACTGAGCATACAAAAAGAAGGGGTCTGTCCTAGCACAGCCAGCCAGCCATTCGTGGTAGTTCTCCCATTTACCTCTATTGTCACCCACTGGGCACATCCTCCTGGCCCCCTTGAGATGCATACTCCCACCCCACTCTCTACCAAAAGTTGCCCTGGGAAGATGAACTATATCAGTTACACCTCAAATTTAAACAGAATGTGAAATCTCAGAAGCTCCTTAGTGATCAGGAAGTTTCATATTCTCCTTTTACGAGGCTCCAGAGAGCCCGGATGGCCAGTTGCAGAGGGCAAGGACCTTGACACACAGAGCACAGAACACAGTAGCAGTCACTGAATCAACTCTTGCTGGAGCTTGGTTTCCTGAATTTCATCTCACCATTTGAAAGGTAGGGCTTTGTATGCCTGAGTGGGAAAACCGGGGGACAGGAAGCACAAAGCCTTCCAAGGTCTCCCTAAAACAACCCCCATCACCACCAAAGGCAATTCCCACATAGTTAAGTCAATCATGCCAAATGGAGTAGGTCACTAGGAAGGTATTCAAAACTGCAACATTAAGCCAGGAAATGGTGTCATTTCTCTATATTCAGGATCTTAGAGGAAATCCTGTGAGGGCTCTCTGGCTACACTGGTATGTGGTTTGCATCCCAGGTCTTTGTTTCATCTGTCACTCAGGATTCAGTCATGGTGGCATGGGCCGAGCTGTTGAGAGCAACAGTCTTGGAGCTCAGGATCTAGTCTTGATAATGAGACATTCGACGTCTCAAGGACAATCTTCTTTCAGGCACTTGCTTCTGCTTCCTCATCCTTTCAGAACAACCTGGCTATCCTCAGTCTCCAGCTTCAGCCCTAATCTGCTTCTATCCCCAGTAAAGCCACAGAATCTGCAGAGGTGAAGCGGTGAAATAAAGACAAATCACCCACGTTTACCACTACATCTCAGGCTCTTGCATATGCTCTTTCTCTGCTAGGAAATCCTTCCCAACACATTCCCCATCCTCTCTGCCACTCTGCCTGGCCCACTTCCACCATGGCTTCCCTGCACTAAAGACCATCCTGCCTTGATTGCCCAGGATGACTTTGGAAGCCTTCCCTTCTGACTTCCACCACAGCATGTGTGGTGTTGCTTCTTTGTACTGGCATTGATCCCTGAATTCCTTTCACACAGGACCCTGGTCTTACTCATCATAGTAAGAAATTGCTATACTAATAATCATTACTATTATGAAGAAACAAAAAACGGAAGAAGAGCAAAGAGAAGAAATAAATGAAAACATCAATGAGGATGCCACTGGTCCCTAAAAATGGCAGGAACTAGAATGCGGGGAGAAGAGGACTGAAAGAGGGGCCAGCAGACTGTGTCAAAGGCATAACAATGGCACCCAGGCTGGTTCCTTGCCATCCTCATAGTAGATGACAATGCATGGCTCCTTAAATAGTCTGGTTTCAAGATGTCTGCTCTTTGGAGGAGAAATGATCTTCTGCCTTTGCCTAGGGATAGGTAAGGATGACTTGAAGCTACTGATGTGGACCCAGAGTATAAGGGAGAGTTTAGTTGTCCAGCCTGGAATTGCCCTACCAGCCCATCGCCAAATCCTCTGTACATCTGGGCTGTGGACATGACAAGAATTCTGTCCTCCAACGAGGAGGTGGGAAATACAGGAAAATGGAAGGAAGGTTTCTAAAGCACCTTGGGGTAAGGATCCTTCACCTAGAATACCAGCGGAGGAGGGAATCTAGGCCTGCCTGCCCCTAAACTGTGCCAGAAAAGAGGCCTTATTTCCTCCAGGCCTCCCCTGGAGTCAGCATGAGTCATTTCTTTTTGGAAACTTCCTCTGTCATTTCAACGTGTAAACCCTAACCCCACCTCGCACATCTTACATCTGTCACAGGAGTACCCCTAAGACAGTTCTCTCTTGGGGTGATTTGGAAATTGTCTTTGCTCTCGGGGCTAATGAGAGGTGACTGTGCGTGGTCAGGACAGGCAGCAGTGAACCCTTCCACACGTGTTCGTGGTTTCGAAGCACTTTCATATCTTTCAGCTCATTTAAGTTTCACAACAACCGGTGACAACTCTGAACTCAAACACAGAACTTGTCCAAGATCAAAGAGCTAATAAGACAAGGAAGCCTGACTCCAAATGCCCAGGTGTCCACTCCCACGTCCTGACATGTTTCTTTGGTTTTGTTTTTCTGACATGTTTTTAACCCCCTCTTAGAAGAGGTCTAAGTTGTATGAGTGACCTGCTCAAAAAGATACATTCTGGTCCTAAAGTTCAAATGATGGAGACATTGAGGGCTCTGCTCTAAAGGTCTCTTACAGTGTATTCTTTCTCATCTGAAAAGCTGTGGGAACTCCTTAAACTAAAATAGCTTTTTCTTTGAAAGCTAATAGTCACTAGCTTCTATAAAAGGAATTAACTCCTCACTAACGTACAATTAAGATGCCTGCCCCTCCGTAACCAGCCAACAGCCTGAAATAAATGAGAACATAGCTGATGAGCCTTTCCAAACTGCCAGGATTAGGTACCTTTACCTGAGACTTGTCAAAATACAATACTTCCACAACCTGATTCATAGTCTTTTCCAAAAACAAGGGAGAACATCTTGTTTGTATATATACGTTTATAGCCTGGTTCCCATAGACATGGAAGCAACAGACACCTGTCAAGAATTTCCAGTGAAGCACTTCTGTTACCAAAGACTTCAGAATAACGTAAAGCTCTAGATGGCTGCAGCCCGGGCTTATCCTCAACCCCATCTAATCCACGGGGCCCACAGAGGAGTGACCTGCCCAGGGTTAAAAAGCAACTTAGTGGTGAAATCAGGATGGGAACGTCAAGTTCCACGTTCCATGTCTCATACTCCTGTGCTCCACTCTAACATTCAGATGAACTCTCTGAAATCAGAGCATTTTCAACTGAATATATCTTAAATCAAGAATCTGTAGTTGAACTCTCTGCCTCTCTCGAAATCCTTACTCATGTCATGATTCGCTCTGGAACCCAGGATAATCACAAGGCAGCACAAGAGGGCAGAAGTCTTAAGAGTTTGGGGGAAAAATGATGAACTTCAATTACGTTTTAAAATATGAATGAAATGCAAACACAAGTCAGCTTCTAAGGTCACAACGTCGTTAAGCTAGAAGAGATCTCTCCAGGAGTTTACAGATACCAAAATCAACAGGAAACCTCACTGGAAAATGGAACTCAAGAAATTTCCCAATGTTGCTAGAGAAGTGAAGAGGGGAGAGGAAGGGCAGAGCATCAGCGCCACAGCGACCCCAGCATGGCTGAAGTAGAGCCATCCACAGCTTGAGAGAGTCCACTTGACCAATCATAAAGACCAGAACAGGGATCCCAATGCTGCTTTGTATTAGTTTAGCTCTTTGAACCTTTCTATACACTTACATATCTCTTTACATCATGTGACTTGTCAGCCCTCAGAGTTAGACAAGGATTTTATGACTACCCCTGCTGTAAAAGTAAGAAGATTTGAGAAGGCACAGGCTGTGTTGGAAAGAAGTCCGCTGAGAGCCTCCGCTACAGACATGATTGCCAAATCATGGGGTTGCATCTGCAGCTCGGGCAAACACTTAACTTCATACCCTTATCTGCGAGGTCCCCACCCCAAGCCTCTGAGTACCTCGTCATGACAGGGTTTGGGAGGAAGCAATAGACATCTTCCAGATAAAGTGAATATGCTTGTAGCTCAAACCTTGAAACGCAAGCATTTCCTAAGACATTGAATAATAAGTTTAAAAAGAACAAATCTGTTTGATACGGAGTGGAGTGTGGCAGGAAGGCTGAATCTGGAGTTATGTGACGCTAGTTTCCATTCCACTCGAGAAAGTTCCCGGAAGTTTCTGAACCTCAGTTCTCCCACCTGTATTACCTGCACTTTATCACAGGGATGGTTTGAGATTCCAACTGAACATGTTTTGTAAAATATTAGTGCATCATAGAAGCATAGGGATTATTTCTGATTTCTTGCTGTTCAATTTTTTTTCACCTTATATGTAACATCTGCAGAAATGGTAGGCATCACAGGAAACATCTGTTCCTGTCATCAACCTCCAAAATCTCTACTTTCTAGAGATCCTGGGAACATTTAGTGTAGGCTAAACGAGTTAATTCCCCCTTAGGTCCAGTTAATTTTGCCAGCTCCAGCTACTATAGCCTGCATTTTACTGTATTGATAACACATTGCTTTATATTATGTAAATGTGCATGCTCTTTGCAAATGGGCAGACATTACAAGGCTAAAAAAAAAAAAAAAAAAAAATCACTGCAGTGGTCCTGCCTCCTGGGAGCACATCATCTCAGGAGTTCAGTGACTGACCTTTTCATCTGTCTAAACAAATAAAAAGAAAATTACTGACTTTGTTTTTTAAATATTTACTTGCCTCCCTTTCAAGATAAATGACATAAATAAAAATATCAGGTGTTGTTTTTACAGTGTGGTTTGGAATTTCACCCTCCTCAAGGCTGTTTTCCTCCCTGGACTCCAGCTGTTTAAGTTCTCCTGCCATCAGAGAATGAAATTTGTATTTAAGATGCTACCTTCCATAGGCTCCACACTGGAGAGTGAATCTACTTAAAATTACTATTGAAAGTAATTTCCCCCCCCCTCATGAATTTCCCACAGTTCTCCTGCTGAGAACGAGCTGGTTTTATTTACCTTCATTTTAAATGCTCTAATCATTTTTAAATAAACTTTCCTTCATATACACTATAGTACCCAGATGGACCTTATCAATAAGCTAGAAATACATGTAACAAGGGTTATTAGTCAACTGAGTCTGTTGTGATCGGATAATTAATAAAGGTACTTGACAAGAGATAGATTTTTTAATTTTTAATGCCTTATGAATTAGTGAGTGGAATTTTAATGGGTGATTCAGCTTCCCACTGTTGAATTTGGCACAGAAGAGGGAAAGCAGCTATCCCATGCTTTTTCTTTTTTTTTAATTTTTATTTTATATTAGAGTATAGTTGATTTAAAATTTTCTGTTAGTTTCAGGTATACAGCAAAGTGATTTAGTAATACATATACATATATCTACTCTGTTCCAGATTCTTTTCCCATATAGGTTCTTACAGAATATTGAGTAGAGTTCCCTGAGCTATACAGTAGGTCCTTGTTGATTATCTATGTTATATATAGTAGTGTTTATGTGTTAATCCCAATCTCCTAATTTATCCTTTCCTCCCCACCGCACCTTTCCCCTTTGGTAACCATAACTTTGTTTTCTAGGCCTGTGAGTCTGTTTCTGTTTTGTAAATAAGTTCATTTGTATCTTTCTTAGATTCCACATATAAGTGATATCATTATGATATTTGTCTTTCTCTTTCTGACTTACTTCACTTAGTATGATAATCTCTAGGTCCATCCATGTTGCTGCAAACGGCATTATTTCATTCTTTTTTATGGCTGAGTAATATTCCATTGTATATATATCCATGCTTCCTGAGGCAGTACAGGGAACGGAAAGAGACCTGGCCTGGGAATCAGGGGACCCCAGTCTAAACCATGACCTAGAACAAATCATTTAAGACCTCTGGCTGCAGCTTACCCGTGCCTCTTCAGGAGGCACCAGCAGTGACTAATATCCTTTAGTGTCAAATTGCTTGATATCCCAGACTAATAAAATTCCACACACACACACCCCCCAAGAAAAGGGGGGAGGAGAAGCCAACATAGGATTGCCAATATTTATTGCCCCAAATAAGGACAAGAAAGTATCTTTTCAATTCTAAAAGCATGGAACAATCAAAATAGTAGAAAAAAATTTTTAATAGGATTTATTTTAAAGACTAGGAATTTTTTTTCATGTGTTGAGAATTAATGAAAATTTCCTCATGTGTCAGAACCAAAGCATGAAATTGTACTTGGGAACACCTAGGCTGGAATATCTCCAAACACCATCTGAGTACTGTAATTCTTTGAAATGTCATAATACTAGCAGATCGGAAAGATCCCTTTTTGCTCTAAAATTCAATGGAATTTCATATGTAAGATGCTGCAAACCCATAGGTTTTTTTTATTGTAGAGTCTTTTAAAAATGTCATTTCTTAACTGAATGTTCTGTTTACAGAAGGTTAATAACATCAGCTTTAAATGTGAAGGTCAGTTCATATTTCTACCACCTTAGTCAAATGATTAAATCCATGGCAAAGGAACCAAAAGTCTTCAGCCCATTTGTACTGCCAAGTACTCTTCCCCAAAGTTTTATTTCTCTTTTTAAAATGTGTTTAACACAACTATAATATCTTTTGAATTGACTTATTTTAGTTTTTATTTTTAATGTGATATTTGTGTGGAAATACATATCAAACTATGAAATTCCATGTATTTATACTAAAGTCAAACAAAGAAAATTACAAACGTTTTCCTTGTATTAAAGTTCCATACTTTCATGTTGTCCCCTGTAAAATGGGGATAAAAGGACTGCATTCTCCCTGTTGCTTGAGGTGGCCTTGAGGGTCACTTGAGATAATTATCTGAAATACTTTTGTGTTCTAAAGAGTTTTAATTATCTCCATTTTGTAAAAATGGCTTAAAAACCATAGGTAATTCTGAAATCACTAGTTAAAAAGATTGCATGGTGCTATGATATTATAATATTTAATAAATATTAACTAAATAATTTAAAATTATTTGGGAAGGTTTTGGGAAGGGGAAAAATGAGGTTGAGGTTCTTTTACCCTTAAGTGTGTCAAAATAACTTTGTTATAAGATGGTAATGCCCTGAAAATCTAAGTTTGTAGGAGAATGTAGGATATTTCCAGAACAATTAGCTCGAATGAGGCAAAGTAAAATAGGATAGAAATGAACCCCATTGTAGGCAAATGTGATAGAAAATGCATGCTACGTGGATCCCCCAAATTACAACTCTAGTAATCTGAATGCCTGCTTTAAAAGAAGATATCCTAGAAAAATTATGGAATCGAATAGGAAAGACTGAAACTGTTTTCATTTTTCTTGGAAACTGTAAGAAATCAGAGTGGTTTTTGTTTTACTTTGGAAGAAAATCACCTCAGATCACACAATGTAAGTACAGCAGAGCTGGGTAAGAAGCCATCTGGCAATCCCTACTTCAAAACTGGTAGAGAAATACGGTGGAGCTTCCTCTGAGCTTCCCTGAAGAGAGTCACAAACGCGTTTTTCATTTCTGTGGCAGATGTTTTTTGATTTTTGTAATGTACCAGGGACTGTACCTCACACAAAGTTTACAGTGGTGAAGATGAAACAGTCCCTGACCTCAGAGAGCAGGCAGATCATTACAGTGAAGTAGGATACTTTCCACGGGAAGGGAAATACAGTGCCCTGTGAACGCACGAGTCAGGAGCCTCCAACCTAATCCAGAGCATCAGGGAAGCCTGTTGGAGGAATTAACCTAAAATTACACTTTTGAAAGTCTTAACTAGGAAAAAGATTGGCGGTGAGGAGTTCCAAGAAGCAGAGAAGAAAATACGCAAAGGCAGAGGGGATCAGGAAGTACAAATGCTAAACACCACTAGGAATGCCCGAAGTAGAGAATGAGAGCAAGGTCAGGGCCATGTAGCAAAGCGCTGCGTGTATCACAAGTAGCAGGCATTAAGACTGCTCTTTAATAAACAAGGTATCCACTACAGCTGCTCTTTATTCTAGGGGAATAAAGCAATTTGCCTCTCGAGCAATTGATTTTTTGTTTAGGAAAACACCATGATGTATCTATTGCTTAAGAAAGACGAGGAACAGGGGTTGTGGCCCGATGTGGGAAGGGAGGATGAGCAGAGAGCGCTGAAGTACCTCTATCAGAGACGGCACATCCTGCCCAGGGGGCAGGACTGGAGGAGGGCAATCAAAACACAGACTAAGGGCTTCCCTGGTGGCGCAGCGGTTGAGAGTCCGCCTGCCGATGCAGGGGACACGGGTTCATGCCCCGATCTGGGAAGATCCCATATGCCGCGCAGCGGCTGCGCCCGTGAGCCATGGCCGCTGAGCCTGCGCGCCCGTGAGCCATGGCCGCTGAGCCTGCGCGTCCGCAGCCTGTGCTCCGCAACCGGAGAGGCCACAACAGTGAGAGGCCCGCGTACCGCAAAACAAAAACAAAAAAAGGCGGCAGCAAAATCTGGGGGTGAGGGGTGATCAGTGTAGAGGTGTTAAAAAGTGGACAGATAACAGAGAAATACGACCTTATGAGTCTGCATCCATTGAAGAATCAAGAATGACACCCAGTGTGGAGAAAAGGGAGCCCTCCTACATTGTGGGTGGGAATGTAAGTTGGTATAGCCACTATGGAAAACAGTATAGAGGTTCCTCATAAAACTAAAAATAGAGTTGCCATACGATCCAGCAATCCCACTCCTGGGCATAAATGCAGACAAAACTACAATTCAAAAAGATACACGTACCCCCATGTTCATAGGAACACTATTCACAATAGCCAAGAAACAGCCATGGAAACAACCTAAATGTCCATAGACAGATGAGTGGATAAACAAGATATGGTACATATATGCAATGGAATACTACTCAGCCATAATAAAATGAAATAATGTCATTTGCAGCAACAGGGATGGACCCAGAGATTATCATACTAAGCGAAGTAAGTCAGATAAAGACAAATATCATAGATATCGCTTATGTGTGGAATCTAAAATATGACACAAATGAATCTATGAAACAGAAACAGACTCACAGACATAGAGAACGGACTTGTGGTTGCCAAGGGGGTGGTTGGGAAGGGGTGGATTTGGAGTGTGGGATGAGCAGATGCAAACTCCTATCTATAGGATGCATAAACAATGGGGTCCTACTGTAGAGCACAGGAAACTATATTCCATATCCTGTGATAAACCATAATGGAAAAGAATATGAACAAGAATGTATATATATGTATAACTGAATCACCTTGCTGTACAGCAGAAATTAACACAACATTGTAAATCAAATATACTTCAATTAAAAAAAACCGTGACACCCAGAACTCAATTTAGAGCAGCTGAGTGGGTATTGGTGCCATTCACTGAAACCGGAAACTGGAGACAGAGCAGGTTTGAAAGTTACTAAGAAAATTACACTTTAGACATGTTGGGTTATGATGCCTGTTAGACATCAGTAAGACATCTAACAAGTGTCTGGCTGGATATATAAATCAGGAGCTCAGAAGATAGGATGGTATTGAAAATAAAGATCACCAGATATGCTTTGTGACCGCCTGGAGGGGTGCAATAGGGAGGGTGGGAGGGAGGGAGATGCAAGAGGGAAGAGATATGGGAACATACGTATATATATAACTGATTCATTTTGTTGTAAAGCAGAAACTAACACACCATTGTAAAGCAATTATACTCCAATAAAAAAAATAAAAAATAAAATTAAAAAAAAGATCACCAGATAGAAGCCACACACACACAAAACCTAAACTAAAACCAAAAATAAGCCAAAGATATTTATGAGATTACTCCTAAGAGTATGTAGAATATGAAGGGAAAAGGTCCAGAAGATGTAACTTCAGAATTAAAAAAAAAAAAATACTGAGAAGGGGGTCAAAGGAAAGAAGGAAATAGGAGTATCAATTCAGGACAAGAGAACTGAGAGTTTCAAAAGCAGTGAGTGGTATTCTCTGCCAAATGCTACTAGACGATCTAATAATAAAAGGTGCTAGAAATACGCACGTCAATTTTACGCTAGAAAGATGACTGATGACTTCAGCAAGAATAATTTCTTTTAGCCTGAGGCTGCAATGCAGGCACGGGTGAGCAAGTGAGCTGAGTGACCCTAGAAAACTCCATCAAGACATTTGGCTTGACGGAGAAGACATTCAAGAACCTTCCCGACCTGTGTGCTACATAGAAGGTATGCTGTATATGGTTTTAATAATGCTTCATGCTGAATCTTTCCCCATCATTTTACTTTCGACTCACCTATCTTGTTTTGTTTTAGTGAGTTTCTTGCAGAGGCATATAGTTGGGTCCTGTCTTTCACCCACTCTACCAAGCTTTTAATTGGTGTATTTAGACCACTCATATTTAAATTAATTATTGATATGTTGGGGGCATAAGCCTGCCCTTATTATTTGTTTTCTGTTTGGTTGTTCTGGTTTTCATTCTTCTGTCCCCCTTTGCTTGCCTTCTTATGGGTTATTTAAATGTTTTTAAATTTTCATCTTGATTTATCTACCAAGTTTTTCAATGTATCACTTTAAATAGTATTTTAGTGGTTACTCTATGTATTGCAATATACACTCATAACATAGAGTCTCCGATATTGACATTTTACCAAGTCAAGTAAAATGTAGAAATCTTAGTTCAGTACAGGTCCCTTTACTCAGTTCACTTTTAATATATGAGTTCATCGTTTCCTCTATATACACTGAGCACATCAGATAATATAATTTTTGCTTCAACCAAACATAATTTTTAAAAACTCATTCTCAAAAGGAAGCCTACTATATTCATCTCTAGTTTTACATGCTTCATTGTTCTTCCTTTCTTCTCTCTAAGCCAGTCTCCTTCTTTTATTATTTCTTTCCTGTTTAAAAAAGTTCTTTTAGCCATGCTTTGAGGGGTCTTCTGCTAGCAACAAATTCTCTTAGTTTTCCTTCATCATATGTTTTTCCCTTCATTCCTGAAGGATATTTTTGCCACCTATGAAATCCAGAGTTGATAGTTCTTTTCTTTCAGCCTTGGAAATATTTTGTGCTTCTTCTTTCTGGTTTCCATGGTTTCAGATAAGGAAGCCACTGTTGTTTAAATTATTCCTCTATAGGTCGTGCATTGTTTCCCTCTAACCTCCTAACAATGAATTACATCTGCAGTGATCCTATTTCCAAATAAAGTCACAGTCTGAGGTTTGGGTGTTAGGACTTCAACATATGAATTTGGGGAGGAGGTATAATTAAACCCATAACATCTGCAATGTCAGCTCTTTAAAGATTTCAAGACATTTAAAGGTTTTTTTAGTGTCTTATCCAAGTTTTATCATTATTTTCAGTGGTATGGCTTGTTTGAGTACCATTTTATTGAAAAGAAACTTTGATTAGTGTTGGTTAACTCATTCATTTAATCATTTATTGAGTTAGCAAACTTGAGCTCCTACACTGTGCTAGGCAGTGGTGGTAAAAAGAAAAATTATATATAGATACCAACATTCAAAAGTTTATAGCAACTATGGGGAGGGGAGAATGGCATATACACATACAGCCATAATGCAAGTTCAAGCAAGATCAGATCCGTAAGAGTGGTGGAATATGCTTTGGTGATTTGTAGGAGGGAGATTATTTCCCTATCAAAGTGAATCAAGAGAAGCTTTATGGAGAGAGTAGCATCAGATCACCATCTAGAATAGGTAGGATTTGAACGCATGCAAATAAGAAGAAATGGGGACTCCCCATAGAAGGAAGAGATTGAACAAAGGCAAAGAGACGGGGATGCGTTTGAAGTACACAAGGAACAGAGGATTTGGTTTGCTGCTTTTCTCCGTGAATGCTGACTGTGCCACCCACCAAGTTTGAAATTTTTTGCAGAGCAGAGATAAAGTGTTGGTTGATCAGCAAGAATGAGCCAGACTTTAGAATTAACCAGACCTCGGTCTGAATCCTGGCCCTCACACTTGATAGGTCTATGCGCTTTCCCTGTCTGAGTCAGCTTCCTCATGACATACCTAACAGGTGACTGTAGAACTATGAGAAGTGAATGCAAAATATTCAGCACTCTTCCTCTTATTCCCTCTAGAGTGACAGGCACAAGCATTCATGACCGTGTGTGATTGCACCATTCCTGCGTTTCCCAGTTCCCTGGTCTATTGGCAAGTGGGGGCTGCTGTCCACCCTTCTTCTCACCTGCCAAGCTTGTGTGTGGGCTAGGGCTGCATCCACCGGAGGAAGGGCTGCCTGCCTCTCCTCAGCAAGGCACCTTCCCCTTGTCGAGCAACGTACCAATCTAGAGGGGGAGCATTTTTCTGATTCATGTAACAGGGGAGTAAAAATGCTCATGGCTCTGGGCATAGGACGGGTACATTGTAAGGCCAAAGAGATCACTGTTTCTAACCGACTTCATAATAAAACTTGTCATGATAAAGGCCAGGGTACCTGAAGACTTTTTCTAAATACCTGTACATTTTGTCACAGTCTCTGTTTTTTTTTTTTCCTGATTAAGAATATCATGAAATCTTATACAATTTCTTTTTGGTGCAATCTTATAATCTGAGACAAAATACAAGAAGGCAAAGACAACTTTGAAGTCAAACCTCAGCATTCTGTAACTGTGACAGGAAAAATGAAGACAACCAGAATAAAACGTGCACAAATTTAAATGGTGATAAGACACACGATGTAAAGGGAAGTGCAGTCATGACAACCGTCTGATTAGATAACTAATTATCATTTGTAATGGTTATATGGTATAGCTAATCGCAATATAATTAAGAAAGCAGCTGGTCAAAACTGTCCAGTTATAGCTGAAATGCTCAAGTGATGCAAATGGGATTGAAATGTTAGTAGCAAGTTTTATTTATTTAAGTGTAGAGGAATTGCCTCCCTGAAGCCTTCCTGTCCATAGCTCCAGTCTGCCTCAATCTCTCCCACTTCTGAATCCTCACAACACGGCCACAAAGTGGAGAAGAGTTAAAATGACCAACCTTGACTGGAAACCTACAAGCAGTACAACCATGTGCAAGTTTTTTTAACCTCTCTCAACATCAATTACGTCTTAGATTGGGCAGCCGTAAAGATTAAGTGAGATAACGTATTCAAGCTACTATACAGGAGTACCTGCTATATGATGATCTCACAATAAATAGCATCTAGTAATATCACCTGATACTCTTTATTAATTTCCCCCACTGCATTACACATCTGAGGCAATCTGAACCGCCTCTAACCCTAAAACCAACAGCTATGCTGAATTCATGGTCAGAATCATGATGACTGGACCCAGTTAATAATAAGATATTAAAACAGGCAAATATTTCAAAGTTATAAGGAAAATGTGAGTCAGGGGTTATAGAGATGATCAAAGACCTGGATTGGAGAAAAGCTGCAAAATCTCATACACAGATATGTCAGCCTCTAGTAATTCACTTGCCGCAATGTATGTAAATTAATGTTTTGAATATAAGCTTCCTTAAGCTACAATGTGCATTTTCCAACAAAGATAAAGTCAAAAATAATTAAAATCTATGGGCAACAATTTTAACTTATGCAATAGGGTCTACTGTGTATTCATGATTGCCCACAAAGAACTGAAGACAATTGCGAATAATGGTTGTCTTGTATCATTTTCAACAGTAGCAGAGGCATACATGATAAGTTAGAAAAGTGATGAAACATACATCACTGTCTGCCCTGAAGTTTACACTTGTCATTTACCACCTCCCAACAGGACTTAAAGGGCAAATATATCTTTCCATCTGATTTGAAAGCTAACTTATTTTGAATTTATCTGATAATAAAACAAAAGAAATTTCAATTTTCACTGTGAACTAGTAGCTTGGACCTGCAATCTAAGACAACAACTCTTAAGAGAAGCCAGTGTGGATCATGGTGAAGGTATAGGAGTCAGACAGACCTGTGTTACAATCCTGGATCTACTGTGTATTAATTACATAGAGTGGAAATTACAGTGCCAGCCTGAGACAAGAGAGGTTACAAGGATTACGTGAGATAATGCGTGACTTGCTTAGCTTGGTGTCTAGCATGTGGTAAAAGCATCCAGTAAATACTAAGGACTGTCCTGCTATGAAAATTATCAATCACAGTGACCGCATTCAGATAAGGGGTGCTAAAGACAGGCTTTAACAGCAATATTAGCAGACATAAAATCCTAAGACAATTGTAAAAATGTGTGTGCCAGGAGGAAGGGCTCTTTTATTCACTGCTTTATCTCCTGAACTAGAACAGTCTCTGACACAGAGCAAGTGCTTAATAAATATCTATTGGATTAATTAACAAGCTCTAGGAAATTACATTCCAGAGGACCCTCCAGAACGGGCAAGACATCATGGTGTCTGTTTTTCTCCTCTGTCCTCCCAGCATGCTCTCTGCTGAGGAATTGACCGGTTTGGTCAAGGTTGTGAAGCACCAACACTGCAGCATAAAGCTTTTCAAACATGAGAGAGAACTTTCTGTGCAGCAAAAGCTCTCCAGTCAAGGGTCTCTTATGTTTCTTAACTCACCTAAACAGAAACAATTTTAGTTCTGTTGGATGGAAAGTGATGTGAGTGCCAAGAGCAATGGACCTGGATATGGGATGCTTGGCCCTTGTCTCAGGCCTGCCATTCACTAGCTGTGTGGCCTTGAGGTCAATGCAATAACCACCCACTGGTGTAAGTCAAGGGCTTATGCGTGTTATAAAAAGTCAGAGATATTCCATAAGAAAGGGAAATAAAGTTATGAAACATTCTGTGAACTGGTTTCCTCCATATGCAATAGAAAAACACCTTGATTCGTCTACACCACAAGGTTCCTGAAGAGATCAAACAAAAGCCCTTGAAAATAATCACTAGATAAAAATACAGTATTTTTATTTGTCCAGGAAAATACTACTTTTTCCCAGTAATAGCTGCAGCTTATTGTAAAGAATTTTTAAAAGGAAGAGATTGAGCAACTAGTAAAGAAGTAAAAAACTGGAAAAAAACAAAACTGGCTATTAGATGACAAAAAGTTTTAAAAACGTATTTCATTTTAGAATACTTTCTTAGGAATATCATTTTAAAATTGACTTGTTGTAGCAGCTAATTTTTTTGTATCTGGGCCGAAAAATAATATGTAAAAATAAATCTTTCTGTTCATTTTCTAATATATAGTGAAGGAGAAAAATGATGATGGGGAGAGAAGGTCAGTGTATTCTGATTCTGAGCTCTGTCTAGAAAAGGGGGTAAAAGAATAGGCTATTTCTATTAATCTTTCTGTCTCTAAAAACAAAAATAAATGATATATAGAGAGTTCGAAATGTCTTGTGTTATCAGAGGAAACACTAGTTGAAAAATATGCTGCATTCCGAAAGTAACATAAATTCTCAGCACACCAGCAGAGCTGAGCCTCCCTCTTCGATATCTGTCTGCAGAGCACAGAAGCGCTCCTCCCTTCAAGGTTCGGGGGCCGGGGATGCAACCAAAGTGTAACAAATATTCCAGAACACTGAGATTTGCTTTTTCACAGGAGAAGCAGAGCACAAATTCTTGGCTGGTGCGGGGAGCATGTATCAGCGAAAGATACCAAAGCAGGAAAGTCCTGGGAGTTATTCCGAGAGGCCCAGAACGTCTACACAGAAGTACAAGGACATGCCCCGAGTGGAAGGGCTGGACTGTATATAATAAAAGCACACTCACCACAATCCTAAGTAGCAATTTTTCCTGGGTAGAAATGGGATACATTTGTGTGTGTGTGTTTGCTTTTCTATGTTTTCCAAATCTATAAGAAACAAACCATTTTGGTAATAGGAAAAAAAGCAAATAAAAATGTTATAGTTCAAAAATTTATCCCAATGGGGCTTCCCTGGTGGCGCAGTGGTTAAGAATCCGCCTGCCAACGCAGGGGACACGGGTTCAAGCCCTGGTCCGGGAAGATCCCACATGCTGTGGAGCAACTAAGCCTGTGTGCCACAACTACTGAGCCTGTGCTCTAGAGCCCATGAGCTACAACTACTGAGCCCACGTGCCTAGAGCCCGTGCTCCGCAACGAGAAGTCACCGCAAGGAGAAGCCTGCACACCGCAACGAAGAGCAGCCCTCACTCACCGCAACTAGAGAAAGTCCTCACGCAGCAACAAAGACCCATCGCAGCCAAAAATAAATAAATTTATATAAAAAAAATTATCCCAATGAAACTGATGAGACTTTAGTATCTTTTAGGTTTTTTTTTTTCTTTGTTTTTTAGTGTCAATACAGCTTCATACTCCTAGACCATATTCCTAGACTCCAGCTCCCACTGTAGCTCCTTAAAGAATTGATTAGGCTGCCTGGCTGTTTTTCCGGGAAGTAGGCAACACTGTGCTACCATCTGCTTCTAATGAAGACGATAATGATGAAGCTCCCAGCCTTGTGGGTTAAGCCTCCATCAAAATGCATATGTGTTTACAGAGCTGTGGCTATTAATTTAGGTCACAGCTTCGGTAAAAAGAGAGCAGTGTTTTAACATCTTTTTGCTTCTGCTTTCAAGGATCTCTATTTCCCACCTAGATGTGCTGTAGGTTCGGAGGTTTGAGGACTCCCCTACCATCCCACTGGGTTTAACCTTTGAATGTAATTTCAAAGAACTGACAGTGGGTGGGGATCAGTGTAACAGCTTTATTAATCTTAGAAATTGTGTAAGAACCACCAGTGTAGGATATCTGAACAGAGTTGGTTTGGAGAATACTACTTGGGTCTGAGGTCAAATGGGACTCCCTTGCCCCCTCCCCCTTCATGCTAACAGGACCTGCAGGCAGCCATTATCAGATTTTCCCATTCGGTCACATGCTAAGAAGCTGCACTGGGACAGAGAGTGGATATAGTTTTATTACACCAAGACAGGAAACAGGAAGGAATCATGGATCCACAAGGTGAGCAAAGAGAGAGAGAAGCATGACTCCCAGTAACCAATTTCATAGGAACCCAAGAAAACTACTAGAGAGAAAATCTGAAATTGCTCACTGCAATATCCCCACTCATGGGGAAGAGAGCAGTCTCTCCTGACATTGGAAGAAAAGGCTGACTGTTCCTCCCCCTTCCCTAACTTTTGTTCTCTCTTAACCCATTGTGTCCAGGGGCAAGACTCTGGCAGCCAGGTGGGTTGTGTTAGATCATTAGCGCATTGAGGCTTCTGCCAGTGAGCCCAGAACTACAGCGTTCCCTCAAGAAGAGTCAGGATAGGACATTAGTTAAATTAGCATCACATGCATGCTGCATCTAGGCCATCACTTCTTCACCTATTTCTCATTCCACAGTATATCATCCAAATATTGCATAACAGGATAAACGAATAACATAAAAATGCCTCAAATTAGAATGTGGATTTCCCCCATTATTACATTCCAAGAGAGGAAATAAAATAAAAATCACCTCTGCCTCATAAATTACAGTTTAGAGAACTAAACCCAAAGTTCCTCGCTCCCGTTAGGTAGAATAACACCCCCCTGCCCCCAACTCCAGTAAGATGTCCACGTCCTAATTCCTGGACCTATGCATATATGTTACCTTATGCGGCAAAGGTTGCAGATAGGATTAAGGTTGCTAATTAGCTTTAAAACAGGGAGACAGTCCCTGGAAAACCTGAGTGGATCCAATGTAATCATAAGGGACCATAAATGGGGGAGAAAAAGGCAGTAAGAGGTCAGACCCAGAGAGAAGGCAGCAGGAGAAGGATTCTGCCTAACGTTCCCGGCTTTGAAGATGGAGGAAAGGGGCCTTGAGCCTAGGAATGTGGGCAGCCTCCCGAAGCAGCAAAAGTCAAAGGAACAGACTCTTCTAGAACCTCAAGTAGGCCACACAGGCCTGCCAAAGGCTTCGCTTTAGCCCAGTGAAGTTAATTTATTTAGCTACTGTTTATTTTGAATTTTCAGAACCATAAGATAATACATTTGTGTCATCTCTCATGATAATCTAGAATCCTACTTCCTTATCCTTTTCTCCCTCAGCCAGATGTAACTCACCTGGAGGGAGTTTGGGTTCTCTGGCAGAAGTTGCATCCCAGGCCGCCACCTGCTCGAATGGGTGCTGCTTTTAGCACCTCCACAAGTGAATTAGTGCAGCTCCAAGCTTCTCATGACTGTCATGTTTCCAGAGTCAGTTAGGACACATAAGAATATCACAGCACCAAATTCGTGCCAACAGAATTTAGATAGCACAACTGACCCTCACCCAGGTTCCATAAAGTACTGTGTTTCCAGATCCTAGGACACAATTTAGAGAGGCGGCCAGGCTCACAGTTTTGTCTCCACCTATGAATGTAACAGAGCCCTAGTGCTGGCTGAGCAAAGGGGGGAAATATTTGGGCCTTCAGCTCTGCTGGGACGCTGCTCTCTTTCTCCCACGGGTCTCAATCTAAAATCAGGATGAAGAGATCTTCTATTGAGAGGCTAATTGTGGCCTTCTGATTTACTGGGAGTAGCCGGTGTGGGGAAATCCATCTATCATACAGCCTCTCCTAGGATTTAAACAGTTACATACAGATGCTCCCTCTTAGGATCTGGCCCTCTGAAATGCCATTTCTGTTCTGAACTGTAGGTTCCAGAACCCAACACTGAACTACAGCGTTCAGTGTACAGTCTCTGTACACTAGTGGCATTAGCTCTTAGGAGGTTTCCTCACATTTACAACGTTTATAACAGGGAGCTCACAGAACCAACCTCACTGCCTTGCTTTCCCTGTGATGTTATCCACCCCCAGCAAGATGCCCAGGCATATATATATATATATATATATATATATATATATA